>NC_050178.1:21694150-21721650 GCF_008315115.2 Sander lucioperca | reverse complement strand
GCTTTTTAGTTCTATGCAGTGTCTAATAATAATACAAAGTATTTCTTCTTTCAGCCGTTTTAGGTAATTCATGTAAACCTTTATCTTTGACAGTATTACAGTTCAGCTTCAAGTTTTTCTAACAATGTATTTTAGCTCTTCACTAAGGTAATGTAGTTTAGCTTCCAACTCTAACAATTTTCCTGATTTTTTAGCAGTGTAGTGCATTTGAGCTTCAAGATTTTTTGTACTATTGTTTCATATTTCTTCATTTGTGAGTGATTATCAGTTAGAAAATAAACTCAAACCTCACAATGTTCTACGTCTTTTGTCATTATTCATCTTTTGAAGCCAACAGTTCAGTTTAGCATAAGCTTTTAACATTTTAATGAAATTCATACGTATTAAAACGAATTCCACTTTTTCAACTATTCTCACTACTTCAACTTCTTCTTAATGATTTAAGCTATACAACCAGTTTAGCTTTAGCAATTCAGCTATTCAGCATTCCCACGCATTTTCCGCAGGAAATGCATTTTCTAGTTAATAATCATATATAACTAAAGGCAAACTGAGCAAATTTGTTATTTCAAAAGAGTGTATCAAACTGGTAGCCCTTCGTATGACTCAGTACCCATGAAGTAGCTCTCAGTTTGTAAAAGGTTGGTGACCCCTGGTTTAGAGGGAGCAGCTAGTGGAACAGCTGGATTTTCGACCCCACGGGGAGGGGGAGGGGGAGAGAGAAAGAGAGAGAGCCGGGACACGTTCAATCTCAGAATGGTGTGCAACGGTGAGATCATAGGCTGTAAATATTAAGTCTATGTTTGAGATGTTTTCTCTTGTTTGGTGTGTGTGTCTCGGCTCAGCTCCCAGGTGATACTCAATCAGACGTCTGTAAACTCGTGGTAATAAAACATTTTAAAATGCTTCAGCGTTTAATGTTGACGTTTGTGTATGCCATATTACATGAGAGGGTTTAATTTCGAGGTCCGAAAGGCGCATTACTGAAGTGTAGGCCTCCTCAAGTGTAGCCTAATATTGTGATTATACAACAAAATAAGTGATCAGTCTGTATTCATATTGTGGAGCAATTCGCTCTTGAAATACAAAAAACAGACAGGATTTCTAGTCCCTCCCTGTTTAGTAAACAGCCGAATTACCGTGGGATTTATCAAACTGAAAAAATCCCGCCCGCACATAAACACAAAACTGCTTTGCTTGCTCAATCGTGTAAGACATCTGCTGAAAAGGTTATTGTATTAATTAGCATAATTGCCATACTGTTTCAAATATGAAAACAGCGGACCAGAGCTTTTATTTTGAAAAGGTCTGGAGAACTTCCGTTGTGTAATCTGGATGCTGCGTTTTTTTGTTGCATTTGTTTTCGGCGTTTGCGTGCTTTTCTTTTTGCATAATTTTTTATTTGCAGCGCGTTTGTGTATTTGGTTGTGCTGTGTGTATTTGGAGCGTGTTTGCTGAATGCTGCACATGTGTTGTCAAATTAATGAAGTTCTTTTCTTAATTTGTTAATAAGTTTTGTCTATTTGCGTGTGTTTTCTTAAGTTGCAGGGCTTTTGCACCTGTCGGCCACCGTACCTCTGCCTATTAAAACATCTCACCAAAGAAGAATAAGAAGAATGCCTTCATTTATCCCTGGAGGGGAAATTCACGATTTTCACTCTGTTAGTACAGTTGCACACAGGCCTGAATTACAAACATGCTCAGGGCCTATACGTGCTAAATACACTAATGGAGAGATGTCAGAGTGAGGGGGCTGCTCCTTGGAGGAGCGCCCCGAGCAGTTGGCGGTTCGGTGCCTTGCTCAAGAGCACCTTGGCAGTGCCCAGGAGGTAAACTGGCACCTCTCCAGCTACCAGTCCACACTCCGTCCGTACGGGGGACTTGAACCAGCAACTTTCCAGTTCCTAACCCAACTACCAACAGACTGAGCTTTACCGCCCCAAATGACTACAGTTGAAAATTAGCTGCTGACACATTTACAGAAATGTTTATTAATGTGCATCGTCCTTATATATAAATTAATTTAAAAACAATTTGTATAACCCCTTATGGGTTTTTGACACTGGTTAGATTACAAGAAACATTTAAACACTCAAACAGCATTGATTAGCCAGTTTCCTCTGGCGGGGAACGGGAGGAAGAAGAAAATGAAAACACATTTCTGATTGGCTGACACCTAACACCTGTTGGACAGGTTTTAACGTAACTGATTTTTTTTTGACTTGGACTGAAGTTATAAGAGTGTGCCGTTGTCCTTGGATCAGACGCACACAGACACCCAGACTGAAGAGGAAGAAAAGAGAAGAGCAGCTTCATCTCTGCCAGAGTTTCCTCGACACACAAAGGTTTAAAGAGTGTTTACGTCAACCTGAAGAGTTCAGCAGGTGAGAATCCTAGCAGAGGAATCTGTAAATGTCTGATAATCAGGATCACTTTGATCACATTGGGCTGTGTCTCTGTTTAACTAGACAGTAGAAAGGTTTCTGCATGCTGATAAGCTGATTCAAAATATCTATTTGAAATATTCTGTAGAATTTCTCTCTGAGTTAAATGACCGTGATCTGAAAAAGGTTTGCATGTATTACTACCAGAGGCTCTCATGTACATCAACACTGTTTAGATTTTAATCTGAGATCAGTCAACAGTGAAAAATGTAGAACATGTCAAAACTGGTTAGACAGTGTCGATGAAACTGGCTGAGGTATGTTCAAAATAACCATCTTAAAACTCTGACACACCTTTGGTTGCACTGAATCCTACAGATTGTCTCATCTGTTAAACCAACGCTATGTAACTTTTCCCTCTTCAGTCATAGTTCCAATGAGACAACCTGTAGGGGGACAGAAGAGGGAAAAGTTACATAGTGTTGCTTTAAAGGTTCACAATGTTCATATCCGTAAAAAGAAAAAAGAAAAACTAATTTTGATATTTTTTTTGTTGTTGCTGTGTTTCAATTTGGGGACCTAAAACGCATTTTGAATGGGCTTCACCAACATTGGTGATTATAAATATATCTGTTAATCTGAACTATATAGAGGTAATTAAAGCTGAGAGCAGCGATGAACAGCCGTCTGGGGAAATAGTGGTCATGGCTATTCCTCAGAAAAAAACGTGCAAACTCCTGCAAGTTAGAGTATACAAACCAAACTCTTTAGTGGTGACAGACTCTAAACAATCTCTATGAACCAACTTAAATAAGTCATTGGATAGAAAGCTGTGGTGGAGAGGTCACTGAACAAACTCTTATCTATCATGGATAACCCCAACCCACTATTTCTAGTATATTTCTTCTATTTTTGGTTTGTGTGTGAGTGAGTGTGTGTGTTGTGTATGTCCTTGGTAACTTGCTGCTTCAAACAGAGTAATTTCCCAATTTGGGATTAATAAAGTCCATCTATCTATCTATCTATCTATCTATCTATCTATAGATCTATCGATCTATCTACCTATCTACCTATCTCAAAATACTGAGTGAAGTTTAGAAAGAATGAAGAACGCAAAGTCCAATGACGTCATTCACGTGCATATTAAATAGTCATGTGGATTTACTGATCCAGCGGAGAGGATGGTTTTGTTTATGCCAGCAGCAGTTCACAAGATTTTGTTCAAATTGAAAGACTTTTGGCAAACTATAACAGTTAAAACCGAGAGCTTTCATTACAGCCTGTTTGTGAAAAAAATTGGTATTTACAGAGTAGCGCTGTGGTTGTTAAACCAGCGCTGTGTAGAAACTGCATCATGCAGACAGAACAGATTGAAAAACGGCTTTCTTCAAAGTCATGTCTCATTGTTCTCTCTCTGCATTCTCCTTCTCCTAGGCTCCACATCTCCTGGTTTGGGTTTGGTTTATCTCTTTTGTTGCAGCTGTCATTTGCCCACACATCTTTCACTCACACAAACACCGCACACACTACTGAAAACATTGATTCCACACCTGTTGTGATTCTTTTGTTAATAGTAGTTTGTTTACTTTACAATAAACACTTTATTGATATTTTAACCTGTTTGGTCTCCCCTCTTTGTCGCATGCATTGAGCCGGTTTGTGACAATCAGTTAGTTAATATCACATTTCTTTGGAAACACGGTTTCTGTGATGTGGTGACTGCTGGGAATCTGTCGGCTCCAGTACACTGAGAAGATGTGGAAACCCAGTACTATTAACGACTGATAATGGCTGGTCGTCAAGTGCAATCATGCAGTGGGCCAGAGCCTAATTATAGTTTTACAGCCAAAAATCTCCAAACAGCTGGCATTGATCCTCTTCCATAGCCTATACCTGCTTGACAGAGAAGTTATTGTCACATTGCTATAAGGTGGTATCGCGTGTGGTAGTATCGGAGTCATTTTATGACTACAAGTACGAGTACATGGGCACGGCATCGGACCGATACCAGATACATCAGTATCAGTGCATCCCTAGTCTAAACTGGACTCAGAGTTTGATTATACCAATATTTTTTTCCTCCAGTGAACTATGGCACACATTGTTGAAGACTCTGAACAGTTTGTTGAAGACTCCAGCCTGGGGGACTGGAAGGTGATTGGCTCTGGGGGTTTTGGACAAATCTACAAAGCCAGGCATCATCAGTGGGGCTTTGACGTGGCCATTAAAGTGCTTCTTAAGGACGAGGGGTAAGTGCTTACTTTTAAAAGGGTTTTCTGTTTATATTTACATAATGTGTGAATTACTCATAATGCAAACAAACACACACAGGAATGAGAAGTCTTTGCTGCATGAGATCAAGATGATGCGTCAAGCCACCAGCCCATATGTTATGGCTGTCAGAGGAATCTTCAAGGGTCGAACGCCCACCCCTGGTGGGTCAACACAGCTTGGCGTAGTCATGGAGCTCATGAAGAGAGGATCATTGGCCTCCCTACAGGTAACCAGGGGTGGAACAACTACTTATATATTTTACTTAGAGTAGCAATACTCATGCAGTACTCATGCTACAAGTAAAAGTCTTGCACTAACAATTAAAAAAAACATAGGCTAAATAATATATAATACATTTGTTATCTGAGTTATACCGTTTTATGTTCAAATAGTCATTATTAAAGAAAAGAAGAACATTAATATAACAGCATATTCCCAACCTTTGAATGGTAGTGTAGGCTATATGTGTAGCTCACTCTACACTCTCCACTATTTGTGGATCTGTAACTCTGGAAACAATCATACAGGCAGCATTGAGGGGAACTCCACCCTGGACGCTGGTCTTCAGACTGGCTCACCAAGTGGCGCTGGGTATAAACTTCTTCCACAGTCTGCCCCGTCCTGTGCTCCACCAGGACCTGAAGCCCCAAAACGTGCTACTGGACGACGCTCTCAATGCCAAGGTGAGTCCCAGGCTTTGAGGGGAGACCAGGCCTCATGCTTACTTTATACTATTACAATAGTTTGCTCACTCTCTGGAGACTAAATGGAGCCTGAAAAACACATATTGTAAACCCAACCGATACAGACATGGGTTCCCCTTACATGTTGCAACTTGATAATATACGGTAGTAAATAGTTTTACTGTTTTTCCAGAGCCAAACTCCAGGCCTTAACATTGTACAGTATGTCACGTTATCAAGATATGCCCCTCTTCATGCTTTTGGTTCCAGAACATCCCGTTCTCATTCCTAACTTGCAAGATAGGGACGCTTGTTCAGTGGTTCTCATAGTCAGATAGCGATGCTAAAATCACCCTTAACACTAGAAGTGCCGGAATTCCATAACTACTAGAACTGCCGTGAGCGGTCATTTTGACCGCCAGATTCCAAACTCTATAATCTCTCATGATAAATACCTAATTGCAATATTGTATTATGTATTGTGTTAGGATATCTTTAGAAAAACGTAATAACACCGAAATGTACATTTTACGAGTTTAATTATACATTTGAGTAGTAATACGTGTTTCAATTATTCATATCATGGCATAGTAAACTGTAATTATTTCATACACTCATATCCCAAAAAATATGGTGTGGAAATTCATTCAACTTAACTCATAACAGCCAAATAACAATTATAAGTATCTTATTTGAACATTTAGCTATAACCTAACCTGGCACTGCCTCTGTTTTGGCGTCTGCTGCGGTGCACAGCGCCGCAGCAGACGCTGCAACGTAACTCGGACCGTGAGCCGCTGCCCTTTTTTCCTCCATAAACTCCGCTCTCAGCTCCTCTGCCAGTTGCTGCATGAACTACCTCCGGACAATTTTACTGCTGGTGCACTCCTTGGAGAGGATGTGTGCAACGATTCCAGCCAGTTTGAGGATGTATAAAGTTATATGAACATGTAAACAGCCACCGGCCATCTACGTGTTCCGCGCCTTTCACAGAGTGAGCGCCCGGTGTTTGCCTTCTGATTCAGAACAGAGTGCCTCCATGCCGTAGTAGCCTACGTTACCGACTCTGGCTTTGCCTTCGGCCCATCGGTGATGCCCACACTTGTTACTCGAGACCGCTAGTTACGTTGCTCTGACAGAGACTATGGTAGTTACTAAGCAACCAAGATGCATCTTCAACCGCGCGAAAAATTAAAAATACCGCGAAAATCCGAGCGGTCAATATGACCGTGTATGGCCGAAATAGGTAAAAGTGACTGTATTTTCTGTGCCTTTTGTGTAATGTATATAAAAACAATTTTAAATTAAAATACAGACTCTTTTAGGAAAAGTCAGGCAGCAGCAGGATTCTATTTTTTTATTCAGCAAAGTTATTACACATATACATTTCAAAACGGTCAAAATGACCGTCATGGCCGTTCTAGTGTTAAGCATCTGTATGGGACACAGCGGGCATAGTAACAGCTCTACGCTCTACGATAATAGTATGAAGAGCTACAATGGTAATAATTAGTATTAAAGACCAACAATCATTGTAAGGAGGCAGGTTGGGGGGGTGGATGGGTCAAACAACACAGGACTTTCACCTACAAGACCGGGGTTCATGTCCTGGTCTTGTCCCGTGTGTCACTTAAACGAACATTTTTACGTACAAAGCGTCAAAAAGTGATGCCAAGAGTCCTGACGCTAAAGATGATTATTTGCATTAGTAACAACCGCCAAATGAACCAACCAAGTGTTGATGCGCTGGGAGTGAGAATCTTGTGTGCCCGACCTGGCTCCATGGGCGCCAATCCAGTGAGTGCTGAAGGTCACAGACCAATGATACCATCAGGACCACATTATCTGCAAAAACAGCGATGAAACAGGATTGGCGAAAAGGCGCAACCTTGATGGAGGCCAACCCTCATCTGCAAAGAGTCAACTTACTACTGAGCCCCCTGGACACAGCTCTCACTTTGGATATAGCCATCACCCTATACTCCTGCAGCACCTCCCACAGCATCTCAATTCAATTCAATTTTATTTGTAGTATCAAATCATAACAGGAGTTATCTCAAGACACTTTACAGATAGAGTAGGTCTAGACCACACTGTAATTTACAAAGACCCAACAATTCCAGTAATTCCCCCAAGAGCAAGCATTTAGTTCGACAGTGGCAAGAAAAACTTCCTTTAAGGGAGAAACCTGGGACAGACCCAGGCTCTTGGTAGGTAGCAGGATGTAGCAGGATGTAGCAGGACACTGCAGGGCACCGCAGAGCATAGCACAGTGTAACAGGGCATAGCAGGGCGCAGAGCAGGACCACGGCGACAGCTGCAACCATGATTTAGGTGCCACCCTAATCCAAGCAAACATGCCGGTCGAAAAAAAAACACAAGGACTCCAGGCAATAAGCTCCCCAGAGCTAGGTTAGTAACAAGCATTTCTGGGACATTGATGCACACAAATGGAAAGAGAGAGGAGTGAGTGGTCAAAGGAAGTCCCCCAACAGTCTAAAACTATAACAGCATAATTAAGAGAGACAGGTTAAGGAGAGGAGCCTGGTCGGCCTAGAACTCTCCCCTGCCGGATCGGGCTGTAGTGGGCTGCCTCCCTCTACTTTGATTTTATCATTGATTTCATGGTACATTAATCTGACTAATAGAGAAGAGAAGAGAAGGGGTGCCGCGTCTGCAGACACACACCCTCTCCCGCCAGTCTGGCTGAAAGCTGCAACTCCTCACTCCTTAAATATAAGAGTTTATCGAAGAGGAGGGTTTTAAGTTTAATCTTAAATGTGGTGACTGTGTCTGCCCCCCGAACCCAGACTGGGAGCTGGTTCCACAGGAGAGGAGCCTGATAGCTAAAGGCTCTGGCTCCCATTCTACTTTTAGAGACTCTAGGAAGAAGAAGGATTTTAAATTCAATCCTGGATTTTACAGGAAGCCAATGCAGAGAAGCTAATACAGGAGAAATATGATCTCTTTCCTTAGTTCTTGTCAGAACACGCGCTGCAGCATTCTGGATCAGCTGATGAGTCTTAAGGGACTTATTTGGGCAACCTGATAGTAAGGAATTACAGTAGTCCAGCCTGGAAGTAACGAATGCATGGACTAGTTTTTCAGCATCGTTTTGAGACAGGATGTTCCTAATTTTGGCAATGTTACGAAGGTGAAAAAAGGCTGTTCTTGAGGTTTGTTGTAAGTGGGCATTAAAGGATATATCCTTATCAAAAATAACTCCTAGATGTCTGACAGTAGTGCTAGAGGCCAGGGCAATACCATCCAGAGTAATTATATATTTGGCTAATGAGGTTCAGAGGTGTTTAGGGCCCAGCACAATCACTTCAGTTTTGTCTGAGTTTAACATCAGAAAATTGTCGGTCATCCATGATATTATATCTTTAATGCATGCTTGAAGTTTAGCTAACTGACTGGTGTTGTCTGGCTTGTTTGATAGGTATAATTGGGTGTCATCCACATAACAATGAAAGTTAATTGAGTGTTTCCTAATAATATTGCCTAGAGGAAGCATATATAAGGTGAATAGAATTGGTCCAAGCACTGAGCCTTGTGGAACGCCATGGCTAACTTAAGTGTACCCAGAGCATTCTTCGTTAACATTAACAAATTCCACTTCACATTAGAGATTGTGCAAGCCTCAGCAGTTTTAAAATGTCCTTAAAGACTTGACTGAAGGTGAATCAACTATGTGAACATTGTTCTTTTTATAACATGGAATGTATATTTTGTATTCTGGTTTATACGTGATGTAATGCTTGTCACATGTTGTTTGTTGTTAAGTTTCTATCTGTTTGATAGTATTGTCTGTATTGTCTATATTGTCCTTTTATCTCCCTTGCCCAGGGACCACAGATGTAAATTAGCTGTATAGCTAACTCTGGTACAGGGCCTGAACTGTACATGGTCCCTGACAAATAAACTAATAAACTAAACTAAACTAATTGAGATTGATCAGATAAATAGAATTAATGCCAATTAAATGTTCCAGTCTCTGTAACAGGATGGTATGGTCAATAGTGTCGAATACAGCACTAAGATCTAATAAGACAAGTACGGAGACAAGTCCTTTGTCTGAAGCAGTTAGAAGGTCGTTAGTAATTTTCACCAGCGCCGTCTCTGTGCTATGATGCATTCTAAATCCTGACTGAAAGGCCTCAAATAAACAACTGCTATGTAGAAAGTCACATAACTGATTAGCCACTACCTTCTCAAGGATCTTGGAAAGAAAGGGGAGATTAGATATAGGTCTATGGTTGGCTAAGACATCAGGATCGAGGGTGGGTTTTTTCAGAAGAGGTTTTATCGCAGCTACTTTAAATGACTGCGGTACATAACCTGTTAATAAAAACATATTGATTATATTTAGTAATGAAGTGTTAACCACGGGTAACGCTTCTTTAAGTAGCCTCGTTGGGATGTGGTCTAAGATAACAGGTAGATGGCTTAGCTGAAGAGACCTTTAACATTAATTGTTGAAGGTCTACAGGATTAAAGCAGTCTATGTCAGGTCTTGTCGTTCTTTCTAGTGGTCCTGCATTTAAAGGTGAACGGTTAGAAGTTGAGGGCAAAAGGTGATGAATTTTATCTCTAATTGTTATAATTTTATCATTAAAGAAGCTCATGAAGTCATCACTACTCAGAGCTACAGGGATAGATGGCTCAATAGAGCTGTGGCTATCTGTCAGCCTGGCTACAGTGCTGAAAAGAAACCTTGGGTTGTTCTTATTTTCTTCTATTAGTGATGAGTAATAATCTGATCTGGCATTTCTGAGGGCCTTCCTATAGGTTTTCAGACTGTCTTGCCAATCTAAACAAAATTCTTCCAGTTTGGTGGAACGCCATTTACTTTCAAGTTTTCGCAAGGTTTGTTTACATTTGCGAGTTTAAGAGATATACCAAGGTGCTAGTTTCCTTTGCTTCATCATCTTCTTTTTGAGGGGAGCAACAGAGTCTAAAGTCATCCGTAAGCAGGCCATAGCACCATCTACAAAATTATCAATTTGGGAGGGACTAAAGTTAACACAAAGGTTCTCTGTTTTATTAAGGCACGACATTGAGTTAAATGCTGTTGAAATATCTTCCTTAAATTTAGCTATAGCACTGTCAGATAGGCATCTAGCGTAGAAGCTTTTATCTAATTTCGTATAGTTGGGTAGTAAGAATTCGAAAGTTATTAAGAAATGGTCTGATAATAAAGAAATACTATTAAATCTTCAATTTCGATGCCATATGCCAGCACAAGGTCGAGGGTGTGGTTAAAACAGTGAGTGACCTTATGCACACTCTGACTGAAACCAATTGAATCTAATAATGAGTGGAAAGCAGTACTAAGGCTATTGCTGTCAACGTCACATGGATATTAAAATCACCTACAATAAGTACTTTGTCTGATTTAAGGACTGCGCATGATAAAAACTCTGAGATTTCAGATAAGAATTCAGATAAAAATTCAGAATACTGGAGCTCTGTAAACAACAACAAATATAATTGGCTGTCATGTTTTCCATGTTGGATGATGAAAGTTAAGAACAAGGCTTTCAAATGAGTTATAATTTAGTTTAGGTTTAGGATTAATTAACAGGTTTGAATCAAATATGGCTGCAACTTCCCTTCCTCGGCCAGAGCCTCTAGGAATTTGAGTATTATTATGACTGGGAGGAGTGGACTCATTTAGACTAACATATTCTTCAAGGCACAGCAGGTTTCGTTAAGACAGAATATATCAATTTGATTATCTGATACCAAATTGTTTACTAGTACTGCTTTAGAAGACAGCGATCTAATATTTAATAGTTCACATCTAATTTTCCTATTCTGTTCTATCATTGCAGTGTTAATTTTAATTCCAATTAGGTTGTTAAGTATAGCCCTTCTTTTGTTTACCTTTGATTTAACCGATCTGAGTTGGGGGACAGACAACGTGGTTATTAGACTATGAGTGGGCGGCTGCTCCAGCGGAAGCAAAGAGGAGCGCATTGCACTGCACCTCTGATTACTATCAAACTTGGGTTGTCATGTTTTATGACTGTGTTATGACCCCTCCATTTTCTGCCTGGTGTTGGCTTCTCTGGCTTTCCTGGCTGAGCTGGCAGTTTGGGAGGGTTTGTCAGCTGATTGGTGACACCTGGGTAGGCCTCAACCAAGACTATTCAACACAGTCAAGTCATCACTACAAGTCATGTCTCATTGTTATCTCTCTGCATTCTCTTTCTCCTAGGCTCCACATCTCCTGGTTTGGGTTCGTTTCACTTCCTCTGTTGCAGTTGTCATTTATCCACACATCTTACACTCACCCACACACCACTTACACTACTGATACCATTGATTCCACACGTTTTTGATTCTGTTGTAAATAGTTATTTTGTTTAGTTAACAATAAACACTCAATTGGCACTTTAACCTGTCTGATCTCCCCTCTTTGTCACATGCATTGAGCCGGTTTGTAACAAGTGGGGGCTCGTCTTAAGTGGCAGGAGTAAATTATTAGCCTAATTTAGGCTAAATTGTAAATTGGCCTAGAGTAACTTATTATTTATTATTATTTTGAGGGGAAATCCAGGTTGTTAGTGCCAGACAGTTTTGCTTAGTGGTAGTTTGTAGGAGCTATGTATTAATACCTTGGAGTTGTATATGTGATTGGGGCTTCAAAGTGGGACTAATCTGGAGTATTTGGGTGTTTTGTGCAGGAGTACCTCTTCCCCTGTTAGGCTTGGCAGCGAGTACTCCTATGGTACTCATGGTGTTGCTTTAGTTGGCAACGAATGTGGGTAGAGCTAATAGCTCGGGAGCATCTCTGTGGTTGTGAGAGGGTCGGCAGTTTTCTGGTTGCTTTTTTCACACCACTGGTTTAGTGTGCATAAGTACCCCCCACCATTAACTGCACGAAGACTAGGGGTGAGTTAGTTAGTTAGCTAGCTTTAATGGTTAGTTAGGTAGGGGTGAGGCTCCTGTTTTTGTGTTACTCCGGAGTAGGTTATTTTTCCTTATATGTCCCAGTCAAGATTTGTTTAGCTGGTTATAATGACTTCTCTCATAGATAATTTTGTTCAAAATCCTTGAGAGTCTGTGCTGGAGCAATGCACAAAAGATCAGTTGTTGAAGATGGCAGAGTACTATGAGGATGACGTTGTGGATAAGAAGCTAAAGGAGAGTGTTAAAACCTGTTTAAAGGAGGGCTTGTTTGAGATTGGGGTTTTGTGCAGAAAGCCAGTAGTTAGTCCAGTCATTAGTCTGGTTGCTGGCGTAGGGATGTTGACTTTTGAGCAGCAAAAGGAGTTGTTGGAGTTACAACTTAAGGAGATACAGCTTCAGACCATAAAGCACACAACTGAGCGTACAAGGTTGGAGGTGCAACAGTATCAGTTACAGTAGGTGAAGGATGGTGTAACTGGAAAGTGGCCAAATGGCCTACTCAGCCTTGAGTGTGGCCGATTGTAGGGACTATGAGACCCTAAAGTCTGCGGTGTTGAAAGTCTATGACCTTGTCCCTGAGGCTTATCGTCAGCGTTTTCATTCTAGAGGTAAGCTTGACAATCAAACTTACATAGAATTTGTTTGTGACTTGATATTGTTGTTTCAGCGCTGGTGTATAGCATCTAAGGTTGACACTTTTGAGGATCTTTGCGATCTGGTTATCATGGAGCAGCTAAAAAACTCAGTTCCTGAGAGTGTTGCTACCTTTATTAATGAGCATAAAGTACAGACTCCCAGGGAGGCTGCTACATTGGCATATGAATATGTGTTGACCCACAGAAGTGTTTTTGGAAGTAATATAGACGTTCACCTTGAGATTGACAGCTACCATGGTCAGAAAAAGTAAATGCTAACAAGTGACGCACCGCCCCATAGGTCTGGTTATGGTGGGTGGGGAGTTCCAGTTGGTTCTGACGCTTGCAGGTACTGTTGGGAAAAGGGGCACAGGAGAAAGGATTGTCCACTGCTGAGAGGAAAGTTTTCCGGTCAGGTGAAGTCTGTTGTCATGGCTGTTTCAGGAATTACATCCGTGACCTCTCAGGCTGATTTTTCAGCCTTCATTTGAGATGGGTTTGTCTCATTGGTGGGAAGCGGAGTGCAGGTTCCTATTAAGATCTTAAGCGATACCGGTGAATTAGATTCTTTTATTCTTGAGTCTGTGCTGCCATTTTCTTTCAAAACTGACACTGGTGGTTTTGTGATCTCTCTTGGTATAAGAATGGTTCCATTCTCTGTTCCTTTACACTTAGTAACTCTTAGTTGTGGTCTTGTCCAGGGGGAGGTGTCAGTCGGCATCCGGCCTCAGTTGCCTGTTGAGGGTGTTCATATGATTTTGAGGAATGATTTGGCTGGGGATACAGTGTGGGCTGTCGGGGTGCCTAATTTTGTGAAGCCTCCAGCTAGTTCCTCAGTTGTAGCACCCTCAGCGAGGCCACAGGGCTCCAATGACATTTTTGGCTTTGTCTTTTTCGAGGACACCGACTCCGCCACCAAAGCGGTGCTGACAAAGTATCACGTCATCAATGGGAACAAGGTGGAGGTGAAGAAAGCTCTGACCAAGCAGGAGATGTCCACTGGTGGCTGCAGAAGAGGTCGAAGAAGGGGAATGTAAGGTTATGGTGGGGGGTACCACGGTGGCAGATATGGGGGATATGACGAGGGAGGATATCCCAACCAAAGACTGATGAGGTGGTTGTTGTTCTTGCAGCCATATGATTTGGATATTCGTCATATTAAAGGGGTTGACAAATGTAATCGCAGGCGCGCTGTCTCACGCACCCCTAGATCCTTAATTTCATGTTCATAACTGTTCCATTTTCTGAGTTATAGAATAGAATACACTTTATTGTCCCCAAGGGGAAATTTGTCTTGGACATAGTGCTACAATCTGTTGCTTCACAACATAACCAACAAAAAAAAAAATAAAAAATTTCAGATTAACATAGAATAAAACACAAATACAATACAAAAGGATAAAATCAACATGAAAGTGAGATCAGCATAACATCCTGAGACACAAGAGACACAAAAGAAGGATACAGATGACAGCACGAACGACACAACGTCCTAAGAGTGAACTGTACGCTCTGCTGGGCTAAGATTTACTATTGATGGAAGTTGGAATAAACGATAACTTTAGTCTGTTTGTTTTAAATCTTGGCACACGGAATCTCCTCCCTGATGGCAGAAGTTCATATTCAGGGAAGAGAGGGTGTTGAGAGTCTGCAGTGATTCTTTCAGCTTGTTTTCTAACAGCTTGCTCGTAAAGGCTCTGTATGGGCTTGTACTCTTTCCTCCCTATTATCCTCATAGCTGTCTTGTGTGTGCTGACCAGCCTGCTTCTCAGCTGCACTGTTAAGTTGCCAAACCATGCTGTGATTCCATATCTAATGATGCTCTCCAGAATCGCCTGGTAGAACATGAGCATGATCTGGCTGCTTACTCCATACAGTCTCAGTCGCCTTAAAAAGTATAGTCTCTGCTGCAATTTATTGCACAGATGGTCAATGTGTGTTTTCCAGCAGAGCAGATTATCTATATGGACACCTAAGTATTTGTAAGACGTTACCTGGATGATTTTCAGATTTTTTATGACGACTGGCTCATGGTCAATCACTTGCCTTGGGTCCAGGATCATCTCCTGTGTTTTTGTGACATTTAAGATAAGATGGTTATTATCACACCACTTGATAAAGGTGTCTATCTCATCGTGGTACACAGAAGGATTTATATCTTTCTGGAGATGGCTCAAAATTGCTGTATCATCTGCAAATTTTATAATATCGTTTATAATATCGTTATTTGGATGTACTTTCCTACAGTCATTGGTATACAATGTAAAAAGTATGGGTGATACCACAGAACCTTGTGGGACCCCCGTGTTGCTGTGTTTGACCTCTGACAGCGTGCCATTGACTTTCACCTGTTGTGTCCTATTAGTTAAAAAAGAATAAAACCATTTGGTCAGGGCAGGGTTAACATGCATATCATTCAGTTTCTTTAAAAGCAGATAGGGTTGTACAGTATTAAATGCAGAACTAAAATCAATAAATAATATTCTAGAATAGGCTTTTGTATCCTCAAGATGTTTAGAAGTAAGATGCGAGATACAGAGGATGGCATCTTCTGTAGGAACTGGTGTTATGATGGATTTCTTCCATAGAGCTGGGACGGTGTGCGTGTCCAGAGACCGTTGGAATATGGGACACCATGCTGGTGTTAGTTCCTCTGCACAGTTTTTGAGCAGAAAAGCTGGTAGTCCATCTGGGCCTGTTGAATTGTTGGTACAAACATTTTTAAAAAGACGCTGAACGCTGGGTGGATCCACTTCCAGCCAGCGGGTGTAATCGTTATCAGGCATAGATTCCCACACACTGTCCAGTTCCAGGGAGAAATTTTCTGACTCGAACCTCAGGAAAAAGTCATTCAGCTCATTTGCCCTTTGTAATTCATCCACTGCGACAATTGTTTTTTTTTGGAGGGTTCATGTTAGTAACTGATTTCATAGTGGCCCACAGTTTTTTAGTATTTGATGTTTGTATACTGTTTTCCATGGTTTGCCTATGTTGTTGTTTTGTATTTCTGAGAAGCTGTTTAAGCTCTTTTTGTACAACAGACAATAATGCCTTATCTTTATTTTTAAAAGCTTGCTTTTTCCGATTTATGCAGTTTTTAATCTCTTTTGTAATGTAGGTCTTATTGTTGGGGTAAACAATTACATTTTTCTTATCTACCACATTGTCAGAGCAGAATTTTATATAATCAGTTATTGTTTCAGTAGCATCGTCAAGCTCTAGTGCATGAAATATAGACCAGTCTGTACACATAAAACACCCCTTTAATGTCTCAATGGAATCATCTGTCCACACATTAACAGTCTTATGTTCTGGTTTATTTGACTTAAAAACAGATTTATAAGAAAGGATTAGGTGTATTGTATTATGGTCTGAGTTAGAAAGAGGTGGTTTTGGCTTTGCAGAATATGCATTCTTAATATTTCCATAGCATTTATCTAGGATCTTATTATTTCGAGTGTGGCATCTTACGTATTGTTCAAAGCCTGGTAAAACAGCCTCTGCCTTACAGTGATTAAAATCACCTAAAAAGAAAATCGGTGCTCCGGGTGTGCGCTGCAGCTGTTCATGTGCGCACTCTGCTATACATGTAGCAGCTTTACTTGCATTAGCGCTGGGGGGGACATAAACAGCAACTATAATAACATTGCCAAACTCCCTTGGGAGGTAATGTGGTCTCAGGGATAAACAGAGCAGTTCTATATCCGGGCTGCATATTATGTCTCTTACTGTGTACTGTCTGCACCATTTGTCACTCACATAAATGCACAAGCCTCCTCCGCTCCTCTTGCCGGACGTTTCTGAGGAGCGGTCGGCTCGCACAAGTGAGTAACCGTCCAGATTGAGCAGAGAATCAGGGACTCGTTGGTGAAGCCAGGTCTCAGTAAACACAATAAGGTTTGATTCCCGGTATTCAAAGCAGTTTCTGTGGTTGAGTCGGAGTTCATCCATCTTGGGCATTAACGACCGCGCGTTGCTCAGGATTATTGATGGTAGTGGTGGTTTACTTGCTCGCCGGCGGAGACACTCTGTGACGCCTCCCCGCCTTCCTTGCTTTCGCCGTGGCTGTGTGGCTCGGATGACAGCCGGCAAGTGATCCGGAGGTGTAGACTCGAATGGTCGGAGAGACAGCAATGTATCTCTGGAGTATATACGTCGTAGTCCATATTCCCACTGTGTTGCAGGGCATGGGACTAAAAGATCACTAATGATCATCAGAGCCAGCAACAGACCAGCCAAGTGCAGGCTTGATGCCATTGTTCGAGGCTATTGTTTGCCCGCAATAGCTGTCAGATGAGTTGTCTCAGTTTGCAATGCCGTCGCAAGCACACGTTCATATTGCTAACAAACAAACGAAGCGCATTTGTGAAAGAAAAAGAAACACTTAATAGGACAAGAAAACTTAATAGAAAAACAAACAAAAGCAACAGTAGCACAAGCCCAGGTCGCTACAGAGCCGCACCCCCCTAACAGTAGCAGTTGTTGCTGTCTCTATTGTTGCTGAGTTATCCCCTATTCCTCTGTCTTTCATGCTTTAAATTGCTTCTGTGGTACCCAGGGTTGCTGGATCTTGGAGACAGAAGGACTGCATTGGGGGAAGTAACCAGAAGGAGAGTGGTATTTACATGAGACTATGGGTAATGTATTGACCATCTAGCCAATTTGTCTTCGAACATAACTTTAAAGTGTAGTGTTATTTTAAGAAAGAAAAAACGAAAGTATACAAAAAGGTGTGTTTATGGTTGACGTGGTTCTTAGAGGAACCCCGTTCTTATGGAGGGGGGTGTTACAACCCCTCCATTTTCTGCCTGCTGTTGGCTTCTCTGGCTTTCCTGGCTGAGCTGGCAGTTTGGGAGGGTTCGTCAGCTGATTGGTGACACCTGGGTAGGCCTCAACCAAGACTATTTATACAAGTCATGTATCATTGTTCTCTCTCTGCATTATCCCTCTCCTAGGCTCCACATCTCCTGGTTTAGGTTGGGTTCACTTCCTCTATTGCAGTTGTCATTTATCCACACATCTTACACTCACCCACACACCACTTACACTACTGATACCATTGATTCCACACATATGTTTGATTCTGTTGTAAATAGTTGTTTTGTTTAGTTAACAATAAACACTCAATTGGCATTTTAACCTGTCTGATCGCTCCTCTTTGTCACATGCGTTGAGCCGGTTTGTGACAACCGGTAATAGACTCTGTCAGATTTCTTGATATGAGAGCGGCTTCTCTGTGAAGGTTGGGGGCTTTGAACCTTAGAGGGCAATGTTCAAAGCTTCCATTGCTGAAGCTGCAATGGCGAGCTTTGGTCTCAAGGTCTTAAGATTCTCAGATTGAAGACAAACAATGCAGATTCTTTCCTGGTTGTGGAACAATGGACCAGCTCTTCACTCTTGCAAGGATCCTGGAGGGGGCCTGGGAGTATGCCGGAGTATTCTGGAACCTATGGCTAACCACCAACATCTTCGCCTTTCTAACAGTTTCCCCCCACTCAATGACACACCACCTGAGAAGCCAACTCTGGTTATTGGGAGCTCTATACTGCGGAACGTGAAGTTGGCAGCTCCAGCGGCAGCGGTCGTGTGCGTCCCCAAGACAATGTCGGACACAGTAGTTTTCTGTGGACCCCTGCCAAACCTGATCAGCGATGACATGTACAGCCGCATGTAATCCTTCCACCGCTGGTTGTTGGGGTGGTGCCCAGCTAAAGATGTGGGCTATGTAGATAACTGGAGGGCCTTCTGGGGAAAGACAGAATTCATCCCACTCTGGACGGAGCCAGAAAGGTCCGCAGGAGGTGTGAGTTAAAAATCTCTCAAACAGGGGCATCCTCCAGACGTTCCCTGTTCACCTGCACTACCCGTGTGTCAAGGTCTTTGTCTAACCCTAACAGTCTCATGACGGCCGATGTAAAAACCAACCCACAGAGAGAGTTGTGGAGCTGATAGTCTTAATTAGCTTTCTAGCAACTCATTTGGCTTGAATGTAATGGACGTTCATTAATATCAAAATGTTACGCACTAAAGCTTTACTGACAGTTTAATGTAATGTTAACACATAAAGCTAAATAGTTTCTTAAAGTTTGATAATGATGCCTGCTATGACATTTATGATTGATTGATTGTTTATTGTTTATGATAGGTTATGTTGTTTAGGTTAATGTCAAGTTGTCATAACACAAACATTTCAAACAATGCTAACTTAGCATTAGTGTCATTATTTACCAAATATCTCCTAATTACAACCGTCATGAACATTCATAAAGACTCCTTCATGTTCATGACTGGTTTCATGTCAGTCTTCTGCACACCCCTTCAAATAAAGTGTTACCAAATAAAGAATCTCTTCTGCCTCCTTCCTCTCTTTGCTGATCCTCTCTGCAGCTTACAGATTTTGGCCTTGCCCGGATTTCCTGCAGCGTCACACATGTTCCCAAGAACAGTGAACCACTAGGAGGGACAATTAACTACATGCCACCAGAGGCATTTGAAGCATCATACAGACCTTCCAGATCCTTTGATATCTACAGGTACAGAGCATCGAACCAGCACTTGACTAAAAGTGTTTTATTTGTCATATAATAAATAATTACTGGAGACAGGATCACTCCAGCTGCCATGCTGACAAATGTTCAGTATTGACAGGAAGTCAAAATATCAGTAGCTTAGTCCTTTAAAAGGCGAGGGAATTGTTTTCAGGTAGGAGGGATACTAATATGACTTCATGCACAGATTTCCTCATTGTCATTGAATATACTCATTCTCACGAGCAATAATTTACAGATGACAACAACCCCTAGCCATCAATCAACCAGGGTGTGATTGTTATGATATGGATAATAATCCTGACATGAAACTCTCTCTGTCTGTCTTTCAGTTATGGGATACTCCTTTGGTCCATTGCCACAGGGAAACAACCATATGGAAGTAAGTGACTGTTGTGTCTTTAGCAGACCCTCCAGGATTTCACGGACTTTTTTTTATAAATCTTTTTATTCGATTTTTCGTTCACATATAACATTTGACACATACAATGCATCCAGGTAGTCTTGTTGGAAGGTAGCAAGAACCCTATCCTACACACCAATGGTAATTGTCAATATTATGTTATTTTAAGAACTAAATACAATGTTTTTTATGATTATAAAGAGACAGAATTTACTTCATAGACTCTGTAATCGTGTTATTACATTATCTGGGTCACATGACATTGATGTAACAAAAGATGTATCATGGGATTTATTTGTTTGAAATGTCAAAATAACATGTTCATTTCGATTAATTAATCTGAGAAAAAATTTGTTTAATGTGAATAAAATAGCCTTGGTCCGCCTGCTTACTACATTCCTGTCACTACCCGATGTGACTGTGAGACTAGTGCAGATCCTAACGTACAGCAGGCAGTGGACCAAACCACTGTGAGGCAAGGGAGGGGGAACTCAAAATGTTTCTAAACTTAAAAAGCATTTTTTGGGGTTTGTATTGTTTTACTACTTACACAGATATTGTATGTATACATCATTTTGTTGTTTACAACACACAGCATTGTTTTAATGATATTTCTAGCGGGGGACAACCCTTAGAAGGGGGGGGGTCCTGACCCCCCCGACCCACCTGGGATTTACGCCCTTGATCTCCTCGGATAAAGTATATGTATAATATATAGTATATATATATTAGGGCTGTCAAAATAACGCGTTAATTTCGATTAATTAATCTGAGAAAAAATAACGCGTTAAAAAACATAACGCAGGTTAATCCATTCCAGCCGTTCTAGCCACCATTGGACTGTAAAATGAAGGAAGGAGACGAGAATGTGCTGCCTGGATCATTAACTGGAACATTTACTTGTAAAAATCTTCTTCCTGCCAACCCTGGCTACCGAAATCTGGTGCCACTGATATGTCTGCTCTTCTCTCTGATGCTCTGAAGACGATACAGGCAACACAAACACCGCTGCACGTGACGCTAGTTAACACTATACTCAACAGCAGCTAACGTTAGCCTACCGCTAGCTAGTTAACACTATACTCAACAGCAGCTAACATTAGCCTACCGCTACCTAGTTAACACTATACTCAACAGCAGCTAACATTAGCCTACCGCTAGCTAGTTAACACTATACTCGAGAGCAGCTAACGTTAGCCTGCCGCTAGCTAGTAGCTGGATTAAACACGGTTAAAATGCTGACAGCTAACGCTGAACGGTGTAAAGTGTGACTGTGTTTTACTGAAGAGGATTCAACAGCGGGATGTAACAATCTGCAGCTACCGTCGGAAAAACAACACAGACGGTGCGTTCAAAGAAACTGGTAAACTACAGCATCGTGGTGCATTTGAAGTTATTGTAAATGTCCTTTTCCCATCTGGTGGTTGTTTTTGTAGTTCAACAGCAATTTACTAGTGAAATAAGTTATTGTTATAGTTATTACATTATTATTAAATCATTTAATTTTGACCAAATGGCCTTAGCAATAAACAAGCCGTTCTTTAATGTCACCAACTGTTGTTTAGTACCCTTTGTTTTCTTTTCTTTTTTTACTTTCTTAAAAAGTATCGGTTCAGACACCGTTAATTATGTATGCGATTAATTTCGATTAATTAATCACAGAGTATGTAATTAATTAGAATACATTTTTTAATCGATTGACAGCCCTAATATATATAGATATATATATCTATATATATATATATACATATATATATATTTCTTGATGCTGCACTTTCTCATGGCTCTTTGTAGTATTACCTATTTAAAGCTTATGTACTTGCACTTACAGTATTTGCACCTTCAAGGTTGAACGCACTTAATTGTAAGTTGCTTTGGATAAAAGTGTCAGCAAAATGACATGTAATGTAATGTAATTTAAAGAGAGAAAAGAGAGAGTGAAATGTATATAGGGGATGGGGCGTGTTTGTTTGTTACATATTTTATTAATTATTTATCTTTTTAAAAACACTGATCTGGAGCAGCACCTTGAATTTCGTTGTTTCACTGTATTCATGCAATGACAAATAAAGCTTGATTTGATTTGATTTGAGCTTGATTAACCTCAAGGCCACTCTGATAGTCTTTTTAATTCTTCCTCCAATGTAGATAAAAAGCCCACCGTAGTGATGTTGCGCGTCCCGCTGGGAGAACGCCCACTGCTGGATGATATCAAGGGCGATGCTGCCGGGTTGAGAGAGTTGACAGGACTGATGAAGAGATGCTGGGATGATAAACCTGAACGAAGGCCCAAAGCACTTGGTGAGGAAACTACTTAATTTACCTCTGAAACTCTGAATTAACACAGAAAAATAGCTTGTGATGCCGGGCTCTAACGTTACATTCTTTACTCTATGTTGTGTACAACAGAGTGTACAACTGTGACAGAACAACTGTTCAAGATGCACAAACATGAACTCAATGACGCTGTCCATGAAGTGCTGAAGAAACTGGTGAGGAAAAAATCTCTTCATAAATACTCAAGTCACGCTGAGACACTATAACATTTTGACACAATGCAGCAAATCCTTTTTTTTATCATTGTGTAACTGTCTCTTTCTCTTTCCAGGACCAAAAGGAAGAAGAAGACATGGAAGCAGGAGAGCAGGTTCAGAGGGATCAAATCCCTGAGGCTCCAGGTCTGTATTTATAAACTACTGTTGCCTGGGTCCAGACCTTTGAATCTGTCTGACACCAAGTTTACTGATTAATAGTCTGGCATTGTGACGTAAAGCAGCGGATTCTCAGTTAAAAAAAACATTGAGCCAATGATTAACGCCATGGACGGGACTAACGCTGGTTTTAAGCGTTTTTTGAAATTGTTTTTTTGACTTTGTTTTTACTTTCACTCCAGTGGTGTACTGGCCAGAAAATCTGTCAAGTTTTACCTTCCGTCCCTGTCTGTCTTTAATTTTTACTTTGCTGCATACTCTGGCCAATCACAACCAAGTTAGTTAAAGTTGTGTTTACCCCATAGGCTCTGCCATAGCTAAATAGTTTTTAAGTGGAATGACTCGTTTCACAAAAATGATTTATACAATTCAGTCAGATAATATTTTGGAAAGTCCAGAAGAGTGGTGATCCTTCTGGACTTTTCTACTTCCTTTGACACAGAGAACCACCAGATCCTCATTTCCACCCTTCAGGATCTGGGTGTCTCAGGCTCTGCACTCTCTCTGCTCACATCTTACCTCAAAAACCGCATCCAAATTTGGTCCGACCAAAAGAGATAGTCAAGCTGAACCATGGTCCGGTTCTTTTCTAGTGTGAAAGCAGTTTTTGGATGGTTCGGACTTTCGGAGCAAATACAGGAAGCTCTGACGGGATATCTTGGTGTTATAAGAGTGGAGAAGCTCCTTTGAGAACAGCTCAGAGCTGAGTGGGTACGTGAGAGAGAGAGACCGTGTCAGCGCTCAGAGCAGACAGCTGTCAGCTATCAGATCAGAGAATACATCAGCAGTTTACTTGTTAAGTGGTAGTAAATGTGCAGCGTAGGTTTCAGTTTGTCTCTGAATAAATGCTGCATCTGTAAAGTTCCCGTGTCCCGTGCATAACTGTAGTGTGAAACCAAAACTTACCGGATCAAATGCAAAAACATGAACCTTAGTCTGGACTATCAGGTGTGAAAGCCCCCTTAGAGAAGATCTGGGTCAGAACCCTCTCGGTACACCAACTCTCTCAGTTTTGTTATTTACTCACATGGCTTTTCCTACCTCAGCTAATCACCTATTATTATTAGAATATTCTCATTGGATATCCACACACCACTGTAACAACACCATAACCAACACTGGCTTGGCCCCGTCATCCTCCACCCTCTCGTCCAAAATCATCACATCTGGTTGCAGAAAACCAAGACAGCAACGGCCAAACTGTCAAACTCAAGGCTTCAAAACAGCAGTCCACTAATTATTCCTGTTGGCATGTGTGTGGACTCGGCCAGTGTGTGTGTTTAATGTTTAAAATAACAGAGTGAAACATGTAATTTATCCTCCTTGGATTAATAAAATATGACTTCTTCATCTTCTAGTGGAGGGGATCCAACAGGCCCTGAGAGGATTGAATCTGCCTGCTGTGGACCCTCTCAGGTATGAACACACAGCAAGAGCTCAAACTCTGCTGGTGCCTCTAATTTCTTGTCCTTCAGCTGAAGAACTTCTTATTTCAGTTCAGAGGAGAGAGTAGGCCTGAGTTAGGAAACACATACAGAAGTTAGAATGGAAACATCAAGAATCATTCTCATTTTAGTCCTGTTAGCAGCATGGCTCTAGAGATAGTTATGTTGGTCCACCTCTTTGTTCCAGTCTGAAATATCTCAACAACTACTAAATGTGTTGAGATAATATCTTGTTCTGACATTTATTCCCCAGAGGATTGATCCATAGTGATCCTCTGAGAGTTCCTCTGAGTCACCAGCAGGTTTACGCTTTTAGCTTTAAGTGAAAACATCTTATCATCTATTGGATGGATTCTAATGAAATGTGGTTCAGACATTAATGTTATTCTGTAATTCTGACTTCCTCTCTAGTGCCATCATCAAGTCAACTTAAAAGTATTTTCTCCATGAAACACCTTTTCTTGAGATGATAAACTACAGTCACGTTAATAATTAGAGTAGATGTAGAAATGTAATGTCTATGAATGTGTTTCCTGCTGCAGAAAGGTCTCCGTGCATATTTCACCTTGTTTTATCATGTGGGAGGAGATTAATAAACCAGAGAGATCAGTGATGTCTGTGTCTCTTATTATTTCTACGTTATCTTCCCGTTCCTCGTAGATACCAGTGACCAGTTAACTGAGATGAGTTTCTCTGTCTCTCTGACAGACTGAGGAACTGTTCATCATGTCTAACAGCAGTTAGGACTCATGTTGATAGAAAATCATTCTGACTCTGTTTCTTCCTCCAGGGCAAAGAGACGTGATCTGATGAAATGTAAGTCTGTTAGTTTCTCTTTAAATACACAGCTGATAGTTTTTATTCATTACATCATTACTGACAGTAACAGTGGATGATCTACAACATTTTACATGGGGGGGGCAAAGAGGTAGTGAGAGGTCTTGGCAGGGTGGCAGGGGAAGACGGTTCACGGGAACCCCCATATGTAAACACTCTGCTACACTCTGCTACACCCTGCTACACCCTAATACACCCTGCTACACCCTGCTACACCCTGCTACGCCCTGCTACGCCCTGCTACACCCCGCTACACCCTGCTACACCCTGCTACGCCCTGCTACACCCTGCTACGCCCCGCTACACCCCGCTACACCCTGCTATGCCCTGCTATGCCCTGCTACACCCTGCTACGCCCTGCTACTCCCTGCTATGCCCTGCTATGCCCTGCTACACCCTGCTACACCCTGCTACGCCCTGCTACTCCCTGCGATGCCCTGCTACGCCCTGCTACTCCCTGCTATGCCCTGCTACTCCCTGCTATGCCCTGCTACTCCCTGCTATGCCCTGCTATACCCTGCTATGCCCTGTTATGCTACAACAGTTATTTCTAGTCATAGTTCTATTATCTTTATTGTGACTATAATTGCCACTGTTCTATAATTATTATGAATCATAAATCTCTATATCTGTCTCTGTGGGTCTGTCCCAGGTTTCTGTCTGTTAAAGGGAGTTGTTCCTCGACCCTGTTGCACCAAATGCTTGCTCTTGGGGGAATTACTAGAATTGTTGGGTCTGTAAATTATAGAATATGGTCTAGACCTACTCTATCTGTAAAGTGTCTTGAGAAGAGTGAACTTGTGTTATGATTTGATACTATGAATAAAGTTAAATTTAGCTGAAATGGAATTAAATGGCTTGATCATATTTACTGATACAGACAAATAGAACAGAATGTGTCTCATTTTATCAGTAATTATGATCAAACAAAAGGTCAAAGCAATGCTATGATAGAGAAACTGTAAACATCATTAGATAATCTATGAATATATGTAAATCTTTACATATCTAACCCTATAACATATACAACCGAATGGAAATAACAACAACTGAAAACATGACATGTTATGCTACTGTACTGCAATTAATATGGAAGGAGAATATAAACAAACAATATGGTCCAGGTTACTGCAGCCTCCTCTTCCTCCCTGTCATCTTCATCTTCCTCCTCCTGATCACTCCCTGCCTCTGTCCCTCTCTCTGTGTTGTAACACCACTCTGTAAAGACTGTGTGTGTGTGTGTGTGTGTGTGTGTGTGTGTGTGTGTGTGTGTGTGTCTGTGTGTGTGTGTGTGTCTGTGAGTGTGTGTGTGTGTGTGTGTGTGTGTGTGTGTCTGATGATAAACTGCTGCTGGGTTTATAACATTTCATAATTAATAATTACTAATTATTAGTTATGCTATCATTTATTTAACAGTTAATTGTTGCTAACATCATAATATTTTATATATTTTATATATTTAAGTATTTGTAAATGATTATTTAATGGTATCAATAAACATTATTTGGATGTTATGATAAAGGTGTATCTGATGATTATAATAACTTATATAAAGAGTTTTAAATCCATAAACTTTGTTATTTAAAGCTTTATACACCAGTTATTAATTATTAAATACCATTAACAGTATAATAATTAATAACTAAAGTTTAACTAATGATGTTGTGTCTCCTTCTCTCCGTCAGATTCCTGTGAACTCACAGTCGACACAAACACAGTGAACAGAAAACTCAAACTGTCTGACAACAACAGGAAGGTGACATTAGTGAAGGAGGAGGATCAGTCATATCCTGATCATCCAGAGAGGTTTGACTTCTGGCCTCAGCTGCTGTGTAGAGATGGTCTGACTGGTCGCTGTTACTGGGAGGTTGAGAGGAGAGGAAGGGTTGATATATCAGTGAGTTACAGAGGAATCAGGAGGAGAGGAGACAGTGATGACTGTGTGTTTGGATTTAATGATCAGTCCTGGAGTCTGATCTGCTGTGATGATGGTTACTATGTCCTTCACAATAAGACAGTAACACCCATCTCCTCCTCCTCTGTCTCTGGTAGAGTAGCAGTGTATGTGGACTGTCCTGCTGGCTCTCTGTCCTTCTACTCAGTCTCCTCTGACTCACTGATCCACATCTACACCTTCAACACCACATTCACTCAGCCTCTCTATCCTGGGTTTATGTTCTACACAGATGCCTCAGTGTCTCTGTGTTCTCTGTAGGTGGAAACCACTTCCTGTCCTGTGGGTTAAATGTTGGTGGAGGACGAGGCTTCACTTTGTCTCACTGATTGTGTCTTTAATCTTCTTCTTCTTCTTTAGTAATGATGAAATCATCTCCTCAGAGATGAAAACTAGTTGTGTATAAACTGTGTCGACGTTGATTTTCACTTTAATCATGTTTTAATGGAGCAGCTTCAGCTGTTAGTGATTTATTTCCATAAATGTTTAAAGATAAAAAGACTCGATGAGTTCAACATGTTTTAACAAATGTAAATCTGTTTCAGTTTGAAAATCAAAGAATAAAGATGTTTCCTTCACAATTAAGGTATTTTCTTCATTACAACATGTTTTATTATTCTTCTGTATATAATCTAATAAATCTTATTTCCATAAACACAATATGTGTTTTGTATAAAAACGTCTGTAGTCTCTAGGGAGGCACTGAAT
>NC_050178.1:21686650-21689150 GCF_008315115.2 Sander lucioperca | reverse complement strand
TCCCCAAACTTTATAAAATTGGTTTAATTTGGACTGTATCACACATGTCAGATATTCCAGAGGTACTTATTCAGCGACCTGATACCAGATAAGCGGACGAAGATGGATGGATGGACTTATTCAAACAACACTTTATGTCTCTAACAGTTGGCTGTTCATCATTAATCCACTGCAATAATATATTCTTCCTAGCTGCATATGTAAGAATACAGAAGAGTCTCTGGTGTTTTACTACTACATATCTAGCAGGGAGACCAAGAATAACAGACATTGGCTACATCTGTAATTTTAGCCCAAGTATCTTTTCATAGTCTGTCCAGACATTAGAGCAGTATCTCTGCAGTTTATGACCAAAGGCAATGGGTTAGAGAACCAATCTCTGTTTAACGCACATTGGTGACGAAGTACGGTTACAATGATTGTCAATTTTAAACTGTATTTGACTCGATTACAAACCAAAATTTATTTAGCGTGTGTGTGTGTATATATATATATATATATATATATATATATATATATATATATATATATATATACAGTACATACACAACATACTAATACAGACAATAAGGGAACATCTGTACCCTGTCAGGATCAACGGTTCACGTCTAACATTCAAAACTTATTTTTCTCAGTAGTAGTATTTTGAATATAAGCATATTAAGTGTGTATTTGACCTGAAAGCTGTGCTCCTCTCTGAATAGTTACTTTAGAGTTTCCTAAATGACTCATTAAAGGAGCGCTCTAGATTTAATCATTAAAGGAGGGGGGGGGGGGGGGGGGGACTCGCCCGGTGCTGGAGACGCTTGAGGCTGCTGCGTGTCATGGTGAGTGTTGATTGGCTGATACGCGTCTAACATCTACTTACCAGATAGTGTTGGGGCGGGACATGAAGTGAGACTCAGTGTTGAGTGTTGATTGGCTGATACACGCACAACATCTACCAACCAGATAGTGTTGTGGGCAGGACATGTAGTGAGACTCAGTGTTGAGTGTTGATTGGCTGATACACGCACAACATCTACCAACCAGATAGTGTTGTGGGCGGGACATGAAGTGAGACTCAGTGGCAATGTTCCCTCAAATTTTTCATGTGTCTGGGCATACACACAAGCTCCCTGAGCACACTGAGGATCACTGTGAGCAACATCGGTTGTGCACGCTGTGGCCACACACCAGTACCTGTTCAACACCTGGGATCATAGTAAGTTACATGGCTTATTAAAAGAATCAAATTACAGCAGCAATTTCCATTAGTTTACTTTTAATATTTTCGAAGGTTTACCACTCAACCGCTGAGCTACCGGCTCTGGCCCACTTAAAATGAAAAAGTGAAAAATCTTGTTGTTCATGAGATGTGTAGTATGTTATATGTGAGAGTCCTGCTTTGGCCTGGGTGAGGGTCCAGTTGTGGCCTGGGTGAGGGTCCAGTTGTGGCCTGGGTGAGGGTACAGTTGTGGTTTGGCTGAGGGTCCAGTTGTGGCCTGGGTGAGAGTCCTGCTCTGGAAGAAATGAGACATATACACCTTTCAGACATAACATTTTGTTCACATTAAAACATTCACATTTTGCACATTGACATGTTTGCTGTAGCTTGTGATACAGTGTAAATTCCTGTAACTCTTTGTCTGTAAAATATCTAATTACACTGTTTTTATTAGCATTTCTACTACCCATAAATTATCTAGTAGTAACAGCATTTAATGATTAATATCCATAAATAAAAAATATTAATAAATGTCACTAGAATATGCACAAATCTGACTTACATTTTACCTTATTTTTCACGTCTGTCTTTTTCACTTCTCCAGTGGTTGTACACTTTGTCCAGGTTGATGGCTCCATCTGCTTCTTGCTTTGACCTTATGCGCATCAGCTGGTCCAAATGTGCCACTTCAAGACGATTTCTGGATGCTGTTTTGATATGATTCATTAAACTAAATCCTCTTTCACAATCTGCACTGGAAACTTGAAATGTAGCACAAATATCCACAAGTTGTGAGATCTCCTTTAGCTCCTCACATCTAAGTGCTGCAGCCACCATATCTGAGAATGTCCTGTTTGACCCCTGTTTAAGTTTTTGCTTCATTATGTACTTGAATTCAGCATATTGACTGTTAATGGCCTCCATAGACTGTGGGTGGTGGAGAATGGCCTCATACTTTTTTGCCAGTGTGGCAATGTCTGCTGATCCATGGTCAAAACTGATGTCTGAGCTCAATGCTTCAATGTCAAATGCAGACCACTCCTTTAAGCCATCCTCTGGAAAACGAGCATCCATGTGATCACAGAGCTTACTAAAAAAAAGAGTAATCTCAACAGTATTTCTGCCATCAGCTGATGAGGTCCCCATTGCCTCTTTGACACGGTCACTCCAATGTACATCCTTCTCCTTCAAGTATTGGGAATTTAATTCTCATTTTTCAATGAAAATGAGAATAATGATCCAAAAATGATCATTCCCTCGTGAATCACAATATCAGTCAAAAAAATTTTGTTT
>NC_050178.1:21669150-21681650 GCF_008315115.2 Sander lucioperca | reverse complement strand
GCATGTGAGGTTATTGGACGGGTATATGAAATGTTTTTGTGAATGTCTGTGTGTCTGTCAGGGTAAAGACAGACAAATCATGAACAAAAAAAACTGGACAAATGTCTCCACTTTACCAACAGGTTGTGTGTTTTTGGTCCAGTTTCTCCACATATTGTTTATATATATATATTTTTTTTTTTTTTTTTTCCATTTTTTTCACCCAGCAAGTTTACTTGGATTAGGCTGACACCCAAATCATGGTTGCAGCTGTCCCGGTGGCCCTGCTCCATGCCCTGCTATGCCCTGTTACACACTGCTACGCTTTGCAGTGCCCTGCTACACCCTGCTGCGTCATGCTATGTCTGGCTATGCCCTGCTATGTCCTGCTATGTCCTGCTACGCCCTGCTATGTTATGCAGTGCCCTGCTACATCCTGTAATGCCCTGCAGTGCCCTGCTATGCCTTCAACTACTACAACTACTATTTCTAGTCATAGTTCCATTATCTTTATTGTGACTATTATTGCCACTGTTCATCACACCCCCAACCGGCACCGTCAGACACCACCTACCAAGAGCCTGGGTCTGTCCCAGGTTTCTCCCTAAAAGGAAGTTTTCCTCACCACTGTCGCACTAAATGCTTGCTCTTGGTGGAATTACTGAAATTGTTGGGTCTTTGTAAATTATGGTGTGGTCTAGACCTACTCTATCTGTAAAGTGTACATATAAATAAATAATAAATAAAATTGGATTGAAGTGAATTGAATTGAATAACTACATTCCTATAACTACTTGGTCTGAAAGAGGCTCATGGTGCTGAAAAAGAGCTGTGTTACTAAAACAGAGGGGGGCTGTAAAATGAGGTTTATCTTGGGATCATCGTGGCTAATACCCCCCTTACCTCCAGAGATTTTGAGTTTTAAATTTAAACCTTAAAAATATTTTAAACAATATCATTTTCTTGTTTTTTAAGCTTAACCTTTTAGAAATTTTTAATTGTATTAATTGTATTCAGGGTAGGATTTGTTATTTTAAAAAATCTTGATTTTCTTGTTTTTTCATGTGTACTGTATTGTTTTTGTATTCATGTCTATAGTTATATTCATGATGTTTTAATATTTAATAGTAGTTAGTATCTTTTCCCTTCTCCGGGAACCATCACCTTATTGTGGTGGAGAGGTTTGTGTGTCCCTATGAACCTGAGGGCTGTGTTGTCTGGAGCTTTGTGCTCCTGGTAGGGTCTCCCAAGGCAAAGTGGTCTCAGGTGAGGGGCCAGACAAAGAATGGTTCAAAAACCCCATGAAAAAACGAGGTAGAGATGATGTGACCCTGCCCGGAGGAAGCCCGGGGCCCCCGTCTGGAGCCAGGCCCAGATGGAGGGCCCGTCAGCGAGCGCCTGGTGGCCGGGTTTGCCACGGAGCCCGGCCGGGCACAGCCCGAAAAAGCTACGTGGCACCTCTCTCTCCAACCCATGGGCCCACCACCTGTGGGAGGAACCGCTGGGGTCGGGTGCGCTGCCACATGGGTGGCAGTGAAGGTCAGGGGCCTCGACGGACCAGACCCGGGCAGCAGACGCTGGCTCTGGGGACGTGGAACGTCACCTCTCTGTGGGGGAAGGAACCGGAACTTGTGCGGGAGGTGGAGCGCTACCAGTTGGATCTGGTGGGGCTCACCTCTACGCACAGTCTCGGTTCTGGAACCATACTCCTGGATAGGGGTTGGACTCTTTTCTTCTCCGGAGTTGCCCAGGGTGTGAGGCGCCGGGCGGGTGTGGGGATACTCACAAGTCCCCGGCTGAGCGCCGCTACGTTTGAGTTTACCCCGGTGGACGAGAGGGTCGCCTCCCTACGCCTGCGGGTTGTGGGGGGGAAAACTCTGACTGTTGTTTGTGCGTATGCACCAAACAAGAGCTCGGAGTATTCGGCCTTCTTGGAGACCCTGAATGGAGTCCTGTATGGGGCTCCAGTAGGGGACTCCATAGTTCTGCTGGGGGACTTCAACGCGCACGTGGGCAATGATGGAGACACATGGAGAGGCGTGATTGGGAGGAACGGCCTCCCTGATCTAAACCAGAGTGGTTGTTTGTTGTTGGACTTCTGTGCTAGTCATGGATTGTCTATAACGAACACCATGTTCGAACATAGGGATGCTCATAAGTGTACTTGGTACCAGAGCACCCTAGGCCAAAGGTCAATGATCGATTTTATAATCGTTTCATCTGATCTGAGGCCGTATGTTTTGGACACTCGGGTGAAGAGAGGGGCAGAGCTGCCAACTGATCACCATCTGGTGGTGAGTTGGGTCAGAGGGTGGGGGAAGACTCTGGACAGACCTGGTAAACCCAAACGGGTAGTGCGGGTGAACTGGGAACGTCTGGAGGAGGCCCCTGTCCGACAGACTTTCAACTCACACCTCCGGCAGAGCTTTTCGTGCATCCCTGTGGAGGCTGGGGGCATTGAACCCGAGTGGACAATGTTCAAAGTTTCCATTGCTGAAGCTGCGGCGGGGAGCTGTGGTCTTAGGGTCTTAGGTGCCTCAAGGGGCGGCAACCCACGAACACCGTGGTGGACACCGGTGGTCAGGGAAGCCGTCCGACTGAAGAAGGAGTCTTTCTGGGATATGTTATCCCAGGGGACTCCGGAGGCAGTTGCAAGGTACCGAAGGGCCCGAAGGGCTGCAGCCTCTGCCGTGAAAGAGGCAAAGCAGCGGGTGTGGGAGAAGTTCGGAGAAGACATGGAGAAGGACTTTCGGTCGGCACCAAGGTGCTTCTGGAAAACCGTTCGCCACCTCAGGAGGGGGAAGCGGGGAACCATCCAAGCTGTGTACAGTAAGGATGGGACGCTGCTGACCTCAACTGAGGAGGTAATAGGGCGGTGGAAGGAGCACTTTGAGGAACTCCTAAATCCGACTAATACGCCCTCTATGGTAGAGGCAGAGCTGGAGGATGATGGGGGATTGTCGTCAATTTCCCTGGTGGAAGTTGCTGAGGTAGTTAAACAACTCCACAGTGGCAAAGCCCCAGGGATTGATGAGATCCGTCCAGAAATGCTTAAAGCTCTGGGTGTGGAGGGGTTGTCTTGGTTGACACGCCTCTTCAACATTGCGTGGAAGTCGGGGACGGTGCCTAAGGAGTGGCAGACCGGGGTGGTGGTTCCCCTTTTCAAAAAGGGGGACCAGAGGGTGTGTGCCAATTACAGGGGTATCACACTTCTCAGCCTCCCCGGTAAAGTCTACTCCAAGGTGCTGGAAAGGAGGGTTCGGTCGATAGTCGAACCTCAGGTTGAAGAGGAACAATGCGGATTCCGTCCTGGTCGTGGAACAATGGACCAGATCTTTACTCTCGCAAGGATCCTGGAGGGAGCCTGGGAGTATGCCCAACCGGTCTACATGTGCTTTGTGGATCTGGAGAAGGCGTATGACCGGGTCCCCCGGGAGACACTGTGGGAGGTGCTGCGGGAGTACGGGGTGAGGGGGTCCCTTCTCAGGGCCATCCAATCTCTGTACGACCAAAGCGAGAGCTGTGTCCGGGTTCTCGGCAGTAAGTCGGACTCGTTTCAGGTGAGAGTTGGCCTCCGCCAGGGCTGCGCTTTGTCACCAATCCTGTTTGTAGTATTTATGGACAGGATATCGAGGCGTAGTCGGGGTGGAGAGGGGTTGCAGTTTGGTGAGCTGGGGATCTCATCGCTGCTTTTTGCAGATGATGTGGTCCTGATGGCATCGTCGGCCTGTGACCTTCAGCACTCACTGGATCGGTTCGCAGCCGAGTGTGAAGCGGCTGGGATGAGGATCAGCACCTCTAAATCTGAGGCCATGGTTCTCAGCAGGAAACCGATGGAGTGCCTTCTCCAGGTAGGGAATGAGTCTTTACCCCAAGTGAAGGAGTTCAAGTACCTTGGAGTCTTGTTCGCGAGTGAGGGAACAATGGAGCGGGAGATTGGTCGGAGAATCGGCGCAGCGGGTGCGGTATTACACTCAATTTATCGCACCGTTGTGACGAAAAGAGAGCTGAGCCAGAAGGCAAAGCTCTCAATCTACCGGTCAGTTTTCGTTCCTACCCTCACCTATGGTCATGAAGGCTGGGTCATGACCGAAAGAACGAGATCCAGGGTACAAGCGGCCGAAATGGGTTTCCTCAGGAGGGTGGCTGGCGTCTCCCTTAGAGATAGGGTGAGAAGCTCAGTCATCCGTGAGGAGCTCGGAGTAGAGCCGCTGCTCCTTCGCGTCGAAAGGAGCCAGTTGAGGTGGTTCGGGCATCTGGTAAGGATGCCCCCTGGGCGCCTCCCTAGGGAGGTTTTCCAGGCACGTCCAGCTGGGAGGAGGCCTCGGGGAAGACCCAGGACTAGGTGGAGGGATTATATCTCCAACCTGGCCTGGGAACGCCTCGGGATCCCCCAGTCGGAGCTGGTTAATGTGGCTCGGGAAAGGGAAGTTTGGGGTCCCCTGCTGGAGCTGCTACCCCCGCGACCCGTTACCGGATAAGCGGAAGAAGATGGATGGATGGATAGTATCTTTTCCTCTCCTAAAATGTGTTTCAAGGTGAATTTTCCCCACATGACTCAACATGAGAACACTAATGCACGTGAAGAATCCAGTGCATGCTGAGGTGATTTATAGTCTGGAACTTCAGGTGACACTGATGGGATTTTAAAGTTGCTCTATGCCTCCATCTTGTTGTCACATTTGATATTACATCTGCATGACATACTTGGAGCTGCAGCCTGAACACTGAGGGTTTAAACACATGGATCCACACATTTCATTTAGTATTTTAGTTTTGACTTTTAGATGTGGCTCTGCCATCCGACCTCGGCTGAGAGGATGAGGATGGATGGATGAAGATGTAGAATTTTTTAATCGTTTTTAGAAAAAGCTGATGCTAACAAATATTTGGAAATGTGGGAATGGGTTCAAATATGAATGTCAATGAAAAGTTATTATACTAATAAAGTTCATTAATTCAAGTTCTAGATCAGAAACCCAACAGATTTCTGTCAAACTTTAAATAGAAGACTTTTAAGTTGGGAAAACCTGATTAAACATAGTAACCTTCTAAAGACTGGAATATGTTGTCAATGCAGATAATAGAAGTAAAGACATATCATTCTTTTACTGGTCTGCTGAAGAACAGGCAGCATGGTGGCCCAATGGTTAGCACTGTGGCCTCACAGCAAGAAGGTTCTGGGTTCAAATCCAGTTCGGTCTGAGGCTTTCTGTGTGGAGTTTGTATGTTCTCACCATGTTTGCTCTTCAAAATGTTCATACAGTCCTGTGTCGATGAGTCAGAGCACATCCGCTCTCTCACTCCACGCTTTCCTTCTCTCAGTCCGTCTGCAGGCTGTTCATCTTCTCTCCCTTCAGACAGAATCTCTTGATAGGTGAAGGAGACCTCAGGTCATCAGGTTGACCTCTCCGAAACCTTCTCATGACTCCATCCATTTTCTGTTCCCCACAAAACACAGGTCTTTAACAGATAAGCATTAAAGGGAGCAAATTTTCATTCAAAAATGAATAAATATTTACTCACCTCTCGCTTGATCTGCACGTGTTCCATGATGCCAACTGAGAGCTAGTACTCTCACATGTAGAAGTTCAAAGGTGACTCTGATGGGATTTTAAAGTTGCTCTATGCCGCCATCTTGTTGTCACATTTGATATTACATCTGCATTACATACTTGGAACTGCAGCCTGAATACTGAGGGTCTCAACACATGGATCCACAGATTTTATCTATTCTATTATATATACATACATATATGCACATATCTAAAGGGGGAGGGGGGGGGGGGGGTTGATGGTTTTGGCGCTTTTACGAACATTTTCATTGATTTTTTAAAGTTTTTGGCTCTTTTTTCAAGATTTTTTAAGTTGGAATAAAGTTGGCTGAGAATGTGTGACACATCATGATTTAAACTTTAAACTTTGTAAAGAGCAAAACAGAAGAAAACAGGTGCACGGTCGACGGGAAGACAATACGAGGGATAACAAATATTCATTCATTGAACATGCATCAGGTTTTATATGATGTATGAATGAAATCTGTGGATCCATGTGTGTAAACCCTCAGTGTTCAGGCTGCAGTTCCAAGTATGTAATGCAGATGTAAAATCAAATGTGACAACAAGATGGCGGCATAGAGCAACTTTAAAATCCCATCAGTAACATTTGAGTAAAGAAAGCAGTAATTCTGAATTATTTTGACAAGTTGACAAAAACGTCGAAAATGTGACAAAAACCTCCAAAAAAAAGGTGAATTCCACAGCTTCCAGTCCGATGTCCACACACAACATTCTCCACTTTGCACAAAACAAAGAAGAAATAAAATTACTGGATTTGTAAGGAGCTGTTCACTATCCAGAGGGTAAATGTGACTGTACAGAGCTTACAGCAGGGCTATTCAACTACACTGTTCTGGGGGACACCTTTTCAGAAGCCTAATACTGAGTGAGGAGAAAGAATAAAGAATGCAGACATCACCGGCATGATGACGTCATTCACGTGCATATTAAGTAGCCATGCTGGGGGGAGGAGCCGGTTTGTCTCCGGCAGCAGCTAAGTTTCCAAAGATAATTAGCAAACTAATAAACAGTTTTCCAACAGCTTTCGTTTTAGCTTGTTGGTAAAACATGGCTGTTAGCAGAGTAGCATGCTGTAGGCTAGTTGTGTAAAACAGCGCGGTGGACGAGAGCAGCAGACGGTAGTTAGCTACCTTGTGTCTGGTTCGCTCCGTGGAATGGATGAGTAGACTGGATGTTTTCTACAGAGATGATGTAGCAGCATGTTTGGAGCTTAAAATGATCCCAAACTTTCTGTCGTTTTCTCTCGCCTGTCTCTTCTCTTAGACCCTCGCTATTTTCTTCTTCCTTCATTTGTAATCTGGGCCGTCAGTCTCATACATAGACAGTATATAAACGGTCTTGTGTCCACAGAAGCGTCAGCCTGTTGTGTGCTAGTAATAATCCTCCGTGCAGAAACACAGTGAGCCGTACAACATTAATTACATTGATTTAATGAAGCTTCGAGGCAAAGAATTTTGCTTCGAGGATTTTTTGTAATCGAATTATTCGAGTTATTCGAGGAATTGTTTCAGCCCTACAGGAAATGTTTATTTTTACTCCGATACATTCCCCCTAAACATTTGGGTTACTCGTTGTTTGCGAGAAATGTTTCCGTACGTTAGAGAGAAAGATTCTTTCTCACAAATAAAATGATAATTCTGTTTTGTGTCGTTGTTGATGTGGATTTTGAGTTTGATCTTTAAGAAGGTTTCGAAACCCTGAAAATGATGCTTTAATATAAGGAAGCCACAATAAAGTTCATAATCCAAGTTTCTTTTCACTTTGACTTGTAATAATGAAGTCCATTTAATATCAGGAACAGACCTTTTGATTCTTAATTTAAGTAAATATCAGATAGAAGACTTTTACTCACGTAATATTGTAAAAGGTGACTTTAACTTTGACCAAAGTCTTTTTCTAGTAACGTACTTGTACTTTTAATCAAGTATTGCTTTAAAGTACTTTATACGAGACTGCTGACTGCAGTTTGATGTTGTAACATATTTTTCTTTCAGTATTGAGAGCTGAGTCTCCTCTTTTATCTGATTCATCTCCTCATCTTCACCGTTGTTTTTGTCTTTGTGAGTTTCCTCAGACGAGATGAGAAGTGCAGTGAAAGTCTCACGTGGAACCAAACCAGCGTCTGTCACGTCTAGGACCAGCAGGCTCCGACCCAAAAGTGCAGAGTGTGGAGGGCTGGAGGCAGGGAGCAGGTTTACAAGGTTTATTAAAATCAAAAGGCTTACAACAAAAGGTGTCCTGAGGCAGGTGGGCAGGCAAAAGGAAAGTCCAACACAACGTCCAAAACCTCTCGAAAAACTGAAGACTCGGAAAACAAAAGCACAAGGAGGAAGAGGAGGAAGGGACGCGGGGAATGCAACCGGGAGAAAGGACGACGAACCGACAAGAGACAAAGAAAGCACAGAGACTAAATCCACAAGGTAACGAGGGTAGTAACGAGAGACAGGTGACATGATGAACAGGTGGAAGGCATCAGGGCGGGGCAGCCAATCACAGAGGAGGGACAACACAAGACAGGAAGTAGAACATCACATGACACAAGAGAAACAGACTCTACAAAGTAAAACTGAAGTGTGAAAACATACACACGAATGGAACAGGGTCAAACACACACGGACAGAACAAGGACAACAAAACAGAGATCAGGGAATGAAATGAACACAATAAAAGAGGAAAAACTACAAATGAGAACTACAACATGACAGCGTGCAGCGATGAGTTTCCTTGGTGTCGGACACACAACAAAGTGTTTTAAATCAGAAATTAGGTGAAACTTCAGTTCAGTCTTCAGTTTGCAGAAAGAATTTTGGTATGAATTATAGGAAAAACGTCTCCATTTAAAGCCAAATAAAGATGAATTAATAACGTATTTATTATATTAAACTTTATTAATCTTCACACCAGTAGCGCAGCCAGAAAACAGACTCTGGTGTGATTTAGAAAAACTGGCTGTGCCACATTTATCGTCAGATTAATGTGCACCTCTACAAATATATATAGTAGGGCTGTCAAAATAACGCGTTAATTTCGATTAATTAATCTGAGAAAAAATAATGCGTTAAAAAAAATAACGCAAATTAATCCATTCCAGCCGTTCTAGCCACCATTGGACTGTAAAATGAAGGAGGGAGACCAGAATGTGCTGCCTGGATCATTAACTGGAACATTTACTTCGTCTTCCTGCCAACCCTGGCTACCGAAATCTGGAGCCACTGATATGTCTGCTCTTCTCTCTGATGCTCTGAAGACGATACAGGAAACACAAACACCGCTGCACGGGACGCTAGTTAACACTATACTCAACAGCAGCTAACGTTAGCCTACCGCTAGCTAGTTAACACTATACTCAACAGCAGCTAACGTTAGCCTACCGCTAGCTAGTTAACACTATACTCGACAGCAGCTAACGTTAGCCTACCGCTAGCTAGTAGCTGGATTAAACACGGTTAAAATGCTGACAGCTAACGCTAAACGGTGTAAAGTTTGACTGTGTTTTAGCTGTCGGAAAAACAACACAGACGGTGCGTTCAATGAAACTGGTAAACTACAGCCTCGTGGTGCAGTTTAAGTTATTGTAAATGTCCTTTTGATGGTTGTTTTTGTCGTTTAACAGCAATTTACTAGTGAAATAAGTTATTGTTATTGTTATACATTATTATTAAATCATTTAATTTTGACCATATGGCCTTAGCAATAAACAAGCCGTTCTTTAATGTCACCAACTGTTGTTTAGTACCCTTTTTTTCTTTTCTATTTTTACTTTCTTAAAAAGTATCGGTTCACACACCGTTAATTATGTATGCGATTAATTTAGATTAATTAAGTACAGAGTATGTAATTAATTAGATTAATTTTTTTAATCGATTGACAGCCCTAATATGTAGGCATAGCTATTAACTCTCTACTCTGCTTAAAATGGAGGAAGTTACATTTTAAATCCACAACTATTGCAAGTCAACAAGAGAGCCAAAGAGTCTGGGCTCTGGCAGTGTTTAAACACTAGATCATCTAGAAGGGAATGTCCCGGCTACTCATTTGGTTCAGACTCCTTTGAAAACATATCAATAATAAAATGACATTATACAAACTCTGGGTAGCTTCGTCACATCCAAATGTTTCAGAGCTTTTGTATATTGTTTGTGTCCAAACAGCCCTGAAACTGGCCCGTGTCACATGACTATGTCAGAGCACTGGTTCTCAAACTGGTTTCCATAATGTTCTCCCTTTGAATTGGCTTTTTAAGCCAAGTACCCCGTGACCAGCGTGATTCATTTTTGGTAGAAAAAAAAGTTTATATAAAGAGGAACAGTACAGCGATGTCAGCGATATATTTACCCCTAGGGGGGACACGGACCCCCTGCAGTCCTTCAGAGTACCCCTCGGGGGACAGGGACCCACTGCAGTCCTCCAGAGTACCCCTAGGGGGACACGTACCCCTGCATCCTTCAGAGTACCCCTAGGGAGACAGGGACCCCCTGCAGTCCTCCAGAGTACCCCTAGGGGGACAGGGACCCCCTGCAATCCACCAGAGTACCCCTAGGGGGACAGGGACCCGCTGCAGTCCTCCAGAGTACCCCTAGGGGGACACGTACCCCTGCATCCTTCAGAGTACCCCTAGGGAGACAGGGACCCCCTGCAGTCCTCCAGAGTACCCCTTGGACCCCTGCAGTCGAGTCGGGTATGGCTGCAGCCTGGAGACCTCCTGTCTCATGACTCCCGTCTCATGCCCTCCCATCCCCGAGCTTTGACTTTTCAAAATAAAAGCTTGCGTCTGGTCCGCTATGTCTCCTTCCTACTTTGGTGTTTTGGATGTTTTTTAACTAAACAGTTATGGCAATCATACAAATGAAAAAAATACTTAAAAAAATATCTGTATATAAGATAAATGTAGACTATCATGCTAATGAATAAAAATACTTAATAATATACTGTATGTCCGTCTATAAAATAAATGCAGACTTTAGACAAACTAAAAATCCATTAATTCTATGGCTGCAACCTGGAGCTTCCCGTCTCATGTCCTCTAGCCTTGCTGATAAGCAATTGTATTTGCAGCATTTTCCCGGTGAAGTGTGAAAACAATATATAATATAAAAATAAAAAGGATTCTTGGAAAGAGTGTAACATGTTTATTTTTTTTATTCTTGTGTGTGCAGATCCTCGTTATCCCTCCTCAGGAAATCCTGCCCTTAGTTGGCAAAGGGGACAATGATGGTCGGTACAGCACACCGTGCATCGTGTCACCTGTGGTGTGTTATTTTTTTTAAAGACACTGATGTGTACCTTAAGGAAAATCACAGAAAAAAACCATCAAAGTCTGCAACCATAAATTGATCCAGATAACGTTAGCTAATATTCACTAACAAATGTCAGCAGTTTCATCAAATATAGGTTAACATCAGGGACACAACAATAACATCCAGAAATCAGCAAACTATATGTATGGCTAAAATTGTTTTTAAAAACGTTTTAACAGTTTAAACGTTTTTCAATTGATTGCAACAAACGTGCTCACGAACTTACCCGTGACTCAATCTGGAAAATAATTCGCGATTTCATATTTTTGACCCTCTGAATTTACAGTTAGACACGCCGAGGCATGAGACGGGAGCCATGAGACAGGAGGTCTCCAGGCTGCAGCCATACACTGTTCCTGCAGTCCTCCAGAGTACCCCTAGGGGGACACGGACCCCTGCAGTCCTCCAGAGTACCCCAGGGGGACACGGACCCCCTGCAGTCCTCCAGAGTACCCCTAGGGGGACACGGACCCACATAAGAGAGAGAATGGCAAAGTAACAATGGCAGAGAAAAGAAGTGTGGAGAAAAGAAAGGCGGAGAATGGCAGAAAGGAAACGTAGCGTGGTGTGGTGCTACTTTTCACCTGTAGATAAAAATACAGCGAGATGCACCATTAGTGAGAATAAAGTGGCACACAGCAGCCAAAGCAGCAACACAAGCAACGTTAACCTCTTCACACATTACAAACACTTTGAAAGTCATGAGGAGGATGAAGAATGTCAAAAGTTGACTGGCTTTTTTCATGTAGGATTAGAAGATTATGAAATATTCACAAACAATCAAAATGAAGTAAATAAAACGATCTTTCTGTTTGCATTTCTGAAGAATATCAGATTGTTCTGCGTTAATGTAGTATTTTTTTTATTAACATTGCTTTCAGGAAGCATAAATAGTTGAATGAGTAGTGGAAGTTGTGTAGAAAGGTTTCAAAAAAATGTCATGAAAGGCGTCAAAAACGTGGGTAAAAGGGTTATTAATTGACATTAACATATTTGAAAATTGGACGACAGGCTCAGCTGATAAGAACGAGAGTATAGAGGAAAGCTTTAAAAGAAGCCTCTCACACACACACACACAGACACACACACACAAACACACACAAACACACACACAGACACACACACATACACACAAACACACACACACACACACACACACACACACACAGAGACACACACACACCCCTCTGTCTTATCTCTGGATGTTTCCTCTTATCTCTTAATAATGTGTGCATGAAGACACGTCAGCCTCTGTGGTTTCAGAGTCATGTAAAGGACATTGATTACTGGATAGAGAGCTGATGCTGCAAAGTTTCCTCTAATGATGAGATAAAGAAGTCATGTGTGTACCAGATAAAGAGCAGCTGCTGATGAGAGTTGGTGTAGAGCGTATATGAGCTGAGTGGTGTCAGTGTTTGTCGACCTCGGAGCAGAATGGCTGCAGTCACAGAGCTCTCCTTCCTGCTGTTTGCTCTCATCAACAACATCCATGCTCAAGAACGGATCATCATCCAAAGGGAAAGAGAGTCTTACACCTTCTACCTCCCAAAGAACACCAACTCCTGCCTGATCTCCAGATGTGTTGGTGAGGAGAAGCTGGTCCTGTGGAACACCTCTGACCTCTGGTCCAACAGCTCCTCAGTAC
>NC_050178.1:21641650-21664150 GCF_008315115.2 Sander lucioperca | reverse complement strand
CATTTAAAATTTATTTTGAGCCAAATCTGTGTGTATATATACACACAGATTTGGCTCAAAATAAATTTTTATATATTATATATATATATATATATATATTTCAGGTTTGTAATCAAGCCAAACCAATACAGTTTAAATTGTACCACGAATGCATATATCCCCATACAACCGCAGACATCAGTGTAACCCTACTTTGTCACCAATGTGCCTTAAATGTAAAACAGAGATTGGGACTCTAACCCATTGCCTTTGCGTCCAGCTGCCCTGAATCAGCTATGGCCGCTCCCCCTGAGCCCCGGCTGACGCCCAGCCTCCCTGAGCCCCGGCTGGCATCCAGTCTCCCTGAACCTACTATGACCGTTCCTCCTGTAACTTGTAACTTCCCCCTGTCTCCGGCGTCCCTGAAACCACCTCAGTGACTTTGCCAGTCCCCGGCGCCCCTGAGACTGCACCTAAGACTGCCCCAGTAATTACGCCCTACCCCGGCGCCCCTGAGGCTTCATCTGTCCCTTGTTCTGCCCCCCCCAGACTCTTTGCCTTTGTCCTGCCTCCCAGAGACTTAGCCTTTGTTGTCGGTCTGACCGACTCCTGCCCCCCGTGTTTTGTCGGTGGTCCGGCCGACTTCTGCTCCAGTTACCCTGTCAGCGGACTGGTCGACTCCTGATCCTGTTGCCTTGTTGGCGGACCCTGGCCCAGCTGTCCCCAGTCCAGCTGACCCGTCGCCTGTCTTCAGCCCAGCTGACTTGTCGCCTGGCTCCAGCCCAGCTGCCCCTTACCCTGCTCGGCCTGCCTGGCCTCCAGAGGGATATCACCTTGGCCGCCGGCCTCCAGAGGTGTATCGCCTTCGCCGCCAACAAACAAAAGCGTGAGGAAGCGTGGGTTAATATATGGATTGATACTGGAATGTCTACACAACTGTGTGACTCGATTGACTTTAAAAGTTCGCCACTTTACTCAAACCAAAGTTCAAAACACCTGTAACAAAACATCATGTACAGTATGTCTTCTTTAGTCTATTGGCTATTTAGTTTTTTTCCTGGAACTCGTCACTTACACATTTTGCACTTACACATTTTGCACTTACTGCGGCGTCTTGTGTAGTCTGTTTACATATTTGTGCTCATCATCATATGTACATTGTATGTAACTTACGGGTGTTATTGTTGAATACATTGTGAATAATAATTTATAAAATTGTATGATGTTTTTGTTGAGTTATTATTACACAATACTTTTTCTGACCTTTTTGAATCTCGCCCCCAACAAATAACCCATATTACAAAAAAGAATAAAACTAACACTAAAACTAATAAAAACTAAACGAGCAAACCCGCTTTAAAAACTGATTAAAACTAAATTGAATTTGAAAACAAAGTCAAAACGAAATAAAAATGAAAAATAATGAAAAATGCAAAGCTATTATAACCTTGATGCAGAGAACTGACACATGAACCACAAGCTTCCCCCCCCCCCCCTCTCTCTCTTATCTCTGAATAATGTGTGCATGAAGACACGTCATCCTCTGTGGTTTTAGAGTAATGTAAAGGACATTGATTACTGGATAGAGAGCTGATGCTGCAAAGTTTCCTCTAATGATGAGATAAGGAAGTCATGTTTGATAAAAGAAGAAAAAGATAAGCTGATGATGAGGGAATGTTAAAAGTGTGAAGAACCAAAACCTGAAATGACCAGAAAATAAATAAAACCTTTAAAACATCTGCAGAGAGAAATCAACTGGAAGTTAAATTATGTCATATTCATTATCTTCAAATGATAAAATATATTATTAGTGTTTGCTCTCCACATTCTTATAAAATATGAATTAACTTCTCTCAGTTTTGAGCTTTTGTTTGAAAATATAACTAAAAAAACTCAACACTGAAAACTTTGTTGGATGCATACATCTATACACACATGTATACACATATACACACATGCATACACATATACACACATGTATACAAATATACACACATGCATACACATATACACACATGTATACAAATATACACACATGCATACACATACACACACATGTATACACATATACACACATGCATACACACACATGCATACAAATATACACACATGTATACACATATACACACATGTATACAAATATACACACATGCATACACATATACACACATGTATACAAATATACACACATGCATACACATATACACACATGTATACAAATATACAAACATGCATACACATATACACACATGTATACACATATACAAACATGCATACACATATACACACATGCATACACATATACACACATGCATACACATATACACACATGCATACACATATACACACATGCATACACATATACACACATGTATACACAAATACACACATTCATACACATATACACACATGTATACACATATACACACATGCATACACATACACACGCATACACATACACACATGTATACATATATACACACATGTATACATACACACATGCATACACATATACACACATGTATACACATATACACACATGCATACACATATACACACATGCATACACATATACACACATGCATACACATATACACACATGCATACACATATACACACATGCATACACATATACACACATGCATACACATATACACACATGTATACACATATACACACATGCATACACATATACACACATGCATACACAAATACACACATACATACACATATACACACAAGTATACACATATACACACATGCATACACATATACACACATGCATACACATATACACACAAGTATACACATATACACACATGCATAAACATATATACACATGCATACACATATACACACATACATACACATATACACACACACAAAAATACGACTCAAAAAACTTTGTTGAACATTTTTTAATTGGGAGTTAAAAAGCTTCAGAGTGAAGACAGAGAGCAAAATAAATAACAACAAGAATCTGGCTGTTCATCATATCTACATAATATAGGAATGTACATTATTACATATGTACTCTGGGGGGTTAACATCAGAAACATGAAAACAGATTCAATACACAGTGATGTCACTGGACATGAGGATGTGTGTGTGTGTGTGTGTGTGTGTGTGTGTGTGTGTGTGTGTGTGTGTGAGTGTGTGTGTGTGTCTGTGTGTGTGTGTGTGTGTGTGTGTGTGTGTGAGGGTTTGAGAGAGCGTGTGTGTGTGTGTGTGTGTATGTGTGTGTGAGAGAGAGAGTGTGTGTGTGTGTGTGTGTGTGTGTGTGTGTCTGTGTGTGTGTGTGTGTGTGTGTGTGTGTGTGTGTGTGTGTGTGTGTGTGTGAGAGTGTGTGTGTGTGTGTGTGTGTGTGTGTGTGTGTGTGTCTCTGTGTCTCTGTGTGTGTGTGTGTGTGTGTGTGTGTGTGTGTGTGAGTGTGAGTGTGTGTGTCTGTGTGTGTGTGTGTGTGTGTGTGTGTGTGTGTGTGTGTGTGTGTGTGTGTGTGTGTGTGTGAGAGTTTGTGAGAGAGTGTGTGTGTGTATGTGTGTGTGTGCGTGTGAGAGAGAGTGTGTGTGTGTGTGTGTGTGTGTGTGTGTGTGTGTGTGTGTGTGTGTGTGTGTGTGTGTGTGTGTGTGAGAGTTTGTGAGAGAGTGTGTGTGTGTATGTGTGTGTGTGCGTGTGAGAGAGAGTGTGTGTGTGTGTGTGTGTTGTGTGTCTGTGTGTGTGTTGTGTGTCTCTGTGTGTGTGTGTGTGTGTGTGTGTCTGTGTGTGTGTGTGTGTGTGTGTGAGAGTTTGTGAGAGAGAGAGAGTGTGTGTGTGTGTGTGTGTGTGTGTGTGTGTGTGTGTGTGTGTGTGTGTGTGAGGGGCAGTATGGAGCATGTGCAGACGTTTAAACCAATCATAGCTGGTTAAGGTGTAAACAGGAATCCCCCGGTACCTGAAGGAATTCTGTAGCTCTGTTAAAGGATTATAATAATAATAATAATAATATTAATGGGGGTAAGAAGGTGTTTAGGTGGCGTTAGAGACACCGGGGTATCGCCTTAACCCGAATATAATCGGTGTTTAAACTGCATGTTATCACACTGAGAGACCCTGCTGGTCTTTAGTTAACCCTCCTGGTGTCCTCAGGTCTAATCTGACCCATTTTCAAATTTCTATTTCAGCAGTTTGGGTTTCTTTTCAACCAAATTGTTCAAAAAATAACATGGATGGTTCCCTACAACGCTCTTCACAAGTTAAATATATGATCAGTTCACTACGTTCATTGAATTTGGGTGTTTTATTCAATTTTATAGTATTTGGAGACGTTAGGAAAAGTGTTGAAAAAGACGACCAAAACGTTGGGAAAAAAAGGTATACGTGCAGTTTAGTGTCCCAAATTCCCCGTAACGTAACGTAACCCTAACCCTAACCCTAACCAATCGAGCTGCCTCGTAGAGCAGGTCTTGGCGTGGCCATAGTGGAATTTGGGACACTCAACTGCACGGATGCCGAAAAAAAGTTAATAAAAGTTGTAATTTTAAATTTTGACCCAGAAAAACTAAACGTTGACGGGAAGACAACACAAGAGTTAAAACCAGAACCAGCTTCTACTCTGGATCCTAACTGGTGGATACGGTCTGGACCCGAGACTGTGACAATACTGGACTTCAGGAAACGTTTCTAGAGCCAGATGTGGCTGGTTTAAAGGCATAGTAACTTTTCCAGCTTGGGTCCCCCTACAGGTTGACTGTAGTTCCATGTATATGTAGTATGCCTTTAAAGGAGGGGTTGAAACTGGGGAGGATGACATGTTGTTTTGCTAAGCTAAATGCTAAAGAGGGGAAGTTACAGATGTTCAACCCTTTCTAGAGTTTCCTTTAGGATCCATTTCTGTGGGAAAGAGACGTACACACCTCACGTAAAACAGAGAAATATTAGACTGTCCTGTTTCAGCGCTCCGCAGACGTTACGCTGTAACGTAGTCGGGTTAGACACTAGTCCCTAAAATAACAGGAGAGGTTTTAGCAGATCATCACCCAGACTTTGTCCCTCTTCTTTCAGTCTGTGTTTCTCCGTCACCTGACAGGGTGTGACATCATCACAGGGTCACATAACGTCCACAAAGAAGTCTCCAGGGTTTCCCACGGCGAGGCGGAAGGACTGGCGGCCGGCGGGAAGGTCCTCCTTTGAGTCTGTGTTACCATGGAGACCAGGGAAGGAGGCGGGGGGGGAAGGAGGCTCAGGCTGTTTGTCTGGCGAAGCACCCACTTCCTGTTCCTGTTTGGTGCGCTGTGATTGGCTCCCTCGTCCTCCGGCCTTCTGGGCGTCGCTGCAGTTTGATCCGCTGCTGCCACTTCCTGTTACACATTCACACATTTAAACATCCATGATGACTCATCCATTCATCTCTGCAGCTCTGGAGCATACCTGCCAACACTCCCGATTTTTAGCCCTGTCTCCCGGACCTCTCCCGGTTTATTATATCTCCCGGGAAACTCCCGTAATCTGCACGGCCAAAACTCCTTTATAAATCATCGGACCAGATCTGGTATGAAACGCATCTCATTCACACAATCCACCATACACAATGTTCAACCCGTTTGTCAGCTCAACCTGGCAACCTATAACCCTCAACCTGGCAACCTATTACTCTCAACCTGGCAGCCTATTACCCTCAACCTGGCAACCTATAACCCTCAACCTGGCAACCTATAACCTTCAACCTGGCAACCTATAACCTTCAACCTGGCAGCCTATTACCCTCAACCTGGCAACCTATAACCTTCAACCTGGCAGCCTATTACCCTCAACCTGGCAACCTATAACCTTCAACCTGGCAGCCTATTACCCTCAACCTGGCAACCTATTACCCTCAACCTGGCAGCCTATTACCCTCAACCTGGCAGCCTATTACCCTCAACCTGGCAGCCTATTACCCTCAACCTGGCAACCTATTACCCTCAACCTGGCAACCTATTACCCTCAACCTGGCAGCCTATTACCCTCAACCTGGCAGCCTATTACCCTCAACCTGGCAACCTATTACCCTCAACCTGGCAGCCTATTACCCTCAACCTGGCAACCTATAACCTTCAACCTGGCAACCTATAACCTTCAACCTGGCAGCCTATAACCCTCAACCTGGCAACCTATTACCCTCAACCTGGCAACCTATTACCCTCAACCTGGCAACCTATAACCCTCAACCTGGCAACCTATAACCTTCAACCTGGCAGCCTATTACCCTCAACCTGGCAACCTATAACCTTCAACCTGGCAGCCTATTACCCTCAACCTGGCAACCTATTACCCTCAACCTGGCAGCCTATTACCCTCAACCTGGCAGCCTATTACCCTCAACCTGGCAACCTATAACCTTCAACCTGGCAGCCTATTACCCTCAACCTGGCAACCTATTACCCTCAACCTGGCAACCTATAACCCTCAACCTGGCAACCTATAACCTTCAACCTGGCAGCCTATAACCCTCAACCTGGCAACCTATAACCTTCAACCTGGCAGCCTATTACCCTCAACCTGGCAGCCTATTACCCTCAACCTGGCAGCCTATTACCCTCAACCTGGCAACCTATAACCTTCAACCTGGCAGCCTATTACCCTCAACCTGGCAACCTATTACCCTCAACCTGGCAACCTATTACCCTCAACCTGGCAGCCTATAACCCTCAACCTGGCAACCTATTACCCTCAACCTGGCAACCTATTACCCTCAACCTGGCAACCTATTACCCTCAACCTGGCAACCTATTACCCTCAACCTGGCAGCCTATTACCCTCAACCTGGCAACCTATTACCCTCAACCTGGCAGCCTATAACCCTCAACCTGGCAACCTATTACCCTCAACCTGGCAGCCTATAACCCTCAACCTGGCAACCTATAACCTTCAACCTGGCAGCCTATTACCCTCAACCTGGCAACCTATAACCCTCAACCTGGCAGCCTATAACCCTCAACCTGGCAACCCAGTTGCCCAGTTGATCTCTGCGCAAGCTTCGCGGAAAATTCAGAGTCACACACGAAAGCGAGCTGATAAAAATGGCAGGTGAAGGTGTTGTTCCCGCAAAGAAATGGAAAGCTGTAAATTTCAACTGTGTTGGGCACAACAATTTACATGCATCTTACCGAGTCATATCGACAACCTCCACGCTTTTGTAAGGTGTGTCACATTGATTTTAATATAGCGCACGGCGGAAAAATGACAACACCCTGCACATTAAAACACACTGGCACCATCACGCAGAAGAGGCACATAAGGACACACAGGGGATTTCATCCTTCATCACGAAAGGACAGACAGAGGCAGAAGACGTGAAGCAAGCTGACCTCACTTAACACTTACAGTACTCTTAAAGGGAGACTTCACCGATTAGCATTAAGCTTTGTATCAGTAGAAACACGGTAGTATTTTTGAATGACCGTGCTTTCCTCCCTCATGCCCCCCTGAGACAAGAGATAGCTATATTGTGTGTCTTTTCTAACTTTTTTTTTGGCTGTAGTCTCTAGCCTCTGGCCAAAAAAGCCTCCAATGACGCAAAAATGATGATTTTTCTATATATATATATATAGATATATATATATATATCTATATATATATAGATATATATATCTATATATACAGATATATATAGATATTTCTGTAGTTTCTACTGATACAAAGCTTAATGCTAATCGGTGAAGTATCCCTTTAACAGTAACCCCCCCCCCCCGGTCGCGCGGCCATGCCCCCGCACAAATCTCCCAGATTTTGAAAACCAGGTATTGGCAGGTATGCTCTAGAGTTTATATACATGTTTAGGTTAGTATATGGAAGGAGGAAAGGAAGTACGTAGGGAAGGAAATATGAGGACGAGAGAAGGAAGGAAGGATGAAAGAAGAGAGGAGGTAGGGAGGGAAGGAGAGAAGACGAGAGAAGGAAGGAAGGATGAAAGAAGAGAGGAGGTAGGTAGGGAAGAAGGAAGGAGGGTTCAGTGTTGATCTCTGTAGTTTTACCTTCGCTGTGCTGACTTCCTGTTTCCCCCCAGGCCGGCGGTGGGGGGAGGGGGAGGGGGTGAGGGACGGGGTACAGGTAGGGGAAGGGGGGGGGCCTCTGAGGGTCCGGGGGGACGGCGGGTGGCCTCGGGGGGCCCGGGGCCAGACCCAGTGGACTGGAGTCTTCTTCCAGATCCTGTAGAGTCATCACGCCCAGATCTGACAGACACCAGGAGTCACGTTATTATTATTATTATTATTATTATTATTAATATCATTATTATTATTATTATTATTATTATTATTATTATTATTATTATTATTATTATTATTATTATTATTATTCAGCGTAAAGTCCCCAAGGGTGCCTTGCACTGAAAGTGCGAGGCACCTATTGTTTTTGTAGGGATTATTATTATTTTTGATTATTCATGAGTCCTTCGTCACATTTTTGACGGGGTTAGAATGCACAACAAAAACTCACAACAATTGTCACACATGTCAGACCTGGTGAAAACTACTAAGTTCTGTAGTGGTTGGGCTCGGGCGTCGCCAGGGGGCTCTATAGCGCCCCCTAATGAGCTCCATGATTCTGAAAAAAATGTGAAGTTAATATATCAAATTTTGAGGGAACATAGGTCTCATCGATTTTGAAAATGTTCCACCCGACATGAAGTCGGCCATCTTGGTGTTCGTGCAAAATATTTCATTTTATGAACAGGTGTTTTAGGACTTTAGGATGCACGAAAACTCTCAAAGTTGTGCAGCCATGTTTTGATGATCCCGTTCGCTGTCAGGCTGCTGATAGCTCGTTGTTTATTTCTTCTCTCTTTGAATGAACTGAACTTTATTGAAACGTTTGAACTGTTGCCTGATTTGGCCAAAAATGAACAATAGTCCAGGGGTTTTCAAACAGTTTGTGTGTGTGGACCACTATTTGTAATTTTGCGGACCACAGTTTGGGAATGACTGCAATAGACATTTATATTTTGGTATTTTGGGGATTATATTTAGTGTGTGTTTTTTTCTGGACTAATTGTTGTAAAGTCTTGTTATTGTTTGAAGGATAGCAGCATTCTTAAGTTAATACACTGCCTAACGTTATGAAAAACAGTTGCTCATGGTCTTTTTGCTACTTGTCTACTTTAGTTCAAACTTAAGGTTGAATAAGCCATTTGTTTTACATTTAAAGGAACACGCCGACTTATTGGGACTTTAGCTTATTGCAAAGCAAATCACTCCGCCCAAGTAGCAGACATAGCAGAGCTTCACCTTCTGAGAATATAGTTCCCAGTATGTATACGTTAGAAGATGGCTGTGTGTCATGTGACCTTGTTATTTGTACACGCTGTGACTCTACAAATCACAACATGGAAATAGGAACATGTTGGCGTTATTTTGTCACTTATTGGGAGCAGTAGGCTAGTTGGAACCAGTTACCTCCAGGATCTGTGCTAAGCTAGGCTAGCTGGAGCCGGTTACCTCCAGGATCTGTGCTAAGCTAGGCTAGATGGATCCAGTTACCTCCAGGATCTGTGCTAAGCTAAGCTAATGCTGGGGGCGTCAGACAGAGTTACAACACGCACGGAGATGAGAAGGGTATGTATGGACTTATCTAACACTGGGGGTTATGGTGAATAAGCTAAAGTCCCAATAAGTCGGCGTGTTCCTTTAAGGCGTGCATCCTTTGTGTATGCTGACACGTGAGTGTGTTGACTGTAAACCCCACCCCTAGAGAATAAACCAATAAGAAATCAGAGTTAGGGTGTGTGACTCACCTCCACAGAGGTCTCCGAACACGTAGTAGCACTGTTCAGAGAAGGTCACCTTGTTGACCGTGTGGCGGATGTAGCCGGCCTTCAGCAGGTTTCCTGCGTACTTGCGAGCTTCCCGGCGGTCGGTGAAACCCTCCACATTACGGTGGAGCCAGTCCACCACATCAGAACCTGGATGGACCCAAGACTTCAGACATCAATTCACTTTGGGGTAGGGTTGGGTATCGTTTGGGTTTTTCCAATACCGGTGCTAAAGCCATACTTTTAAAACGGTGCCTGAACTGATACGTTTTAATAAAGTTAAAAAGAGAAAAAATAGAAGGGTACTAAACAACAGTCGGCCACATTAAAGAACGGCTTGTTTATCACTAAGGCCATATGGTCAAAATTAAAAATGTAATAATACTATTACTATACTATACTTAACTATGACTCATAACAATAACTTATTTCACCAGTAAATTGCTGTTAAACGACAAAAACAACCACCAGATGGGAAAAGGGTATTTTACAATAACTTTGAATGCACCACGAGGATACCAGTATCAAGTGAACGCACCGTCTGTGTTGTTTAATTCCAACAACGGCAGCTGTTGCAGTCAGACTGTTACGTCCCGCTGTTGGCATCCTCTACAGTGAAATACAGTCACACTTTACACTGTTAGCTGTCAGCATTTAGCTGCTAGCTAACGGTAGGCTAACGTTACCTGCTGTCAGGTATAGTGTAAAGTCAGGGGCCGAAATGAGGCACCGAAATTGTTGTTCTTATTCGGTCTTGTTACTACAGTTCACGTCGGCACTGGTGCCCTATTGGCACCGCGTTTCGGGACCCAACCCTAGTTTTGGGTTTTGGATCATTCTGGTGTGTGAATAGAGAGAAGTCCCTCTCCTTCCGGTGGGCCATCATGGGACCTAAGTCCCTGATAAAGGGTCAGAGTTTGGGTCTTCTTATGATAAACGGTTGAAGGGTCTTCTTACCAATGAAGGCGTTGGGGATGGTAATCTTCAGCCACATGCGGTCCCGAACCTCGAGGCCCGACTCGTGATTGGCCATCCCCTTGACGACAGCCGTCATGTCGCTGTGGATGGTGAGATGGGTTTCTTCCTGCAGGTCTGAAAAACAGCGGCAGGTTATTGTTGGAGTTGTGGACGGACGGGTGACGGGTGGATGCTGCAGTGGCTGATGGGAGTCTCACCGTAGTGGGGGGGGAGCCGGCCTGTCATGGCGGCGGTGTGGGACACCCAGGCAGCCGGGTCAATCGGACGGACCGGCTCGCCTTCCAGGACGATGAAGAAGACGGGGGAGAAAAAGGCACATTAGTCTGACTGGGTTTAAGGTATAACGTTAGCATTAGCGTTAGCGTGGGGAGGGAATGATTTAATTCACTGAAGATATGTGTTGGTGCTGACTCACTCCTCGGCAGCGTGAAGCAGCCTCGGGGGTTTGGATCCCAACACTTTGCCACCGTTAACGTCACCGGACTACAGACAGACAGACAGACAGACAGACAGAGAGACAGAGAGACAGAGAGACAGAGAGACAGACAGTGTTCATGAGTTGTTGGACACATCCTAACCTGAGTTTCCAAGTTGGAATATGCAAATGAACGCCTGCTGAAGTCAGAACAACAACAGTTTTTTAATTCATGTATTTTATATCAACTTTTTGCTCAGGTATAATTTTTCATCAGGTAAAAATCAAAGATCCCGTCAGGTCGGACCCCTGGGAGGAAATCTTATCAAATGAGGGTTTAATTTGTGTTTCCTTATCTGTCTGAAGTACTTCACTCTCTCCATTCCCGTAGGACTAGTACTAGACGCAGCAGTAATAGAAGTATTAGAAGTAATAGTACTATTAAAAGCAAGTAGTGAAAGAAGTCTCACCCTGGTTTGTGGACGATTTCTCTCAGGACTCGGACAGCGTCGTCGTTACTCATGTTCTCAAAGTTGATGTCGTTCACCTGACAGACACATATTTATACACACTGTTAATACAAGTAGTAGCTCCCAATACCTGTAGTAATAGTACCACAGCACTATACCTGTAGTAATAGTACCACACAGCACTATACCTGCAGTAATAGTACCACACAGCACTATACCTGTAGTAATAGTACCACACAGCACTATACCTGTAGTAATAGTACCACACAGCACTGTACCTGCAGTAATAGTACCACACAGCACTATACCTGTAGGAATAGTACCACACAGCACTATACCTGCAGTAATAGTACCACACAGCACCACACAGCACTATACCTGTAGTAATAGTACCACACAGCACTATACCTGTAGGAATAGTACCACACAGCACTATACCTGTAGGAATAGTACCACACAGCACTATACCTGCAGTAATAGTACCACACAGCACTATACCTGTAGTAATAGTACCACACAGCACTATACCTGTAGTAATAGTACCACACAGCACTATACCTGCAGTAATAGTACCACACAGCACTATACCTGCAGTAATAGTACCACACAGCACTCTACCTGTAGTAATAGTACCACACAGCACTATACATGCAGTAATAGTACCACACAGCACTATACCTGCAGTAATAGTACCACACAGCACTATACCTGTAGTAATAGTACCACACAGCACTATACCTGAATGCAGTAGCAGGCCTCGCTTTGTCTAATATTAATTATGACACTGCTATTGATCTGCTTAAAAAACGATCTGGCCGTAAAGATCTAGTGATTAATGCTCATATGAATAAGTTACTGAACGTGACTCCCGTAAACAGAGCAACTGATGTAAGTGCTTTGTGCAAACTGTCTGCTGACTGTGAGATACAGGTGCGTAGCCCGCTAGGTGTTGTAGCGGACACCTATGGAAGTTTATTATGTCCTATCTTGTTGAAAATGATTCCAGAAGACATTGCTCTCGAATATGTTGATAAGGAAATAACAAGGAACGCGCGCCATAGCGCAGGACGAGAAGGCCCAACGCCGGAAACATGGCCTCCTCAGCCACAGCATTCCTTACGTGGAGTCCGAATGACAGTGACTGTTTGTTTTGGGGTAAGCCTGATCACAGATCTCCTGACTGAACCGAATCCACAGTGGATATCAGGAGAGAAAGGTTGAGATGATTAGGCAGGGGTTTTGGATGTCTAGGCCCCAGACACATTGTGTAAAACCTTTCTTTTTAGTAAACTCTGGGTACACAACCAATGTTGTCAAGTCTTCCGTTAAGGTGTAGAGCTCCTGGTGATACTTGGAGCAAAGTCTCATGTTGTGTCGAGCCTTCTTAGTGGTTTAAAAATAGATATTTTGAGGCTAGCATAAAAGTGCCCCTAGCATTCCCATTCAAAAGGCCATTTGACCCAAAAACGAGACTAAGGTAAATCTTAAAAGTGGTGATTCCGTCCTAAATATGCTTTTAAATGAAAGTTTGACTCGGGTACATTCACAGAAAGACCCTAGGTTGCATTTTGGCGAGTGTTACGGTGCAGATCCATATGTCCGACACGACTGAAGCGTGGTGTCGCGACGTCATACATCCATGGTTGATGCTCCACGCCCCTGACCGGCAGCTGATTGGACGAACGCCTGACGTGGGTTTGGCTTCTCGAGAATTTCAACAGACTGTCATGGCGGCTCGTTGAGAATACGGTCTAGTATTTTACGAAAATAGTTCACCAAAACGTGTTTCTGAAAACATTTGAAGAGAGAAATAGGCCGTGCAGTTGCTGAATCTGTCTTCATTTCAGATCAACAAAGGTCAGTTTAAAAGATTTTCGTCTACTTCTACTGGATAGTCGCCTCACGTTCAACGGATTCATTTGCATAAAGATGGGCATCGGCGAGCTTCTTGACGCGCAACATTTTCTCAAATGCAGCGCCGCCTTCCCGGAATGCTTTGCGTGCACGTTGAAGTCGCTTGACGTCACCCATAGGAATAGAGTGGAGCGCGGCGCGACAGAAGCGTCGCACGGCCAGGTGGATCTGCTTTAACAAGGATAAAGGGGCAGGCTGTCTGGTACTGCACAGACGCACCGATCAGGAAGAGTCGGCAGGACGATACGAGTGCCACTGTCCCCCGTCCACGCGTGACGGGGGACAGACTGCAGTCCCTCTAAGATAAACAGGCTGTTTTAACTGTCTAAAACAAGAACGTACATCTGCTGCTAGTAAAACAAAAACCATATAAAGATCATTTTCAAACTACAACCAACGTCTCTGTGTGTGTGTGTGTATCAAGCCTGGGAATTTTAAAGGACCTAAAATGTCTACTTTATAACACGTGCTAACAGTAGTAGAAGTACAGTTAGAGTAGTAGAAGTACAGTTACAGTAGTAGAAGTACAGTTAGAGTAGTAGAAGTATAGTTATAGTAGTAGAAGTACAGTTAGAGTACAGTTAGAGTAGTAGAAGTATAGTTATAGTAGTATAAGTACAGTTAGAGTACAGTTAGAGTAATAGAAGTAGAGTTAGAGTAGTAGAAGTACAGTTAGAGTAGTAGAAGTATAGTTATAGTAGTATAAGTACAGTTAGAGTACAGTTAGAGTAGTAGAAGTAGAGTTAGAGTAGTAGAAGTACAGTTAGAGTAGTAGAAGTATAGTTATAGTAGTATAAGTACAGTTAGAGTACAGTTAGAGTAGTAGAAGTAGAGTTAGAGTAGTAGAAGTACAGTTAGAGTACAGTTAGAGTAGTAGAAGTACAGTTAGAGTAGAGTTAGAGTAGTAGAAGTATAGTTATAGTAGTATAAGTACAGTTAGAGTACAGTTAGAGTAGTAGAAGTAGAGTTAGAGTAGTAGAAGTACAGTTAGAGTACAGTTAGAGTAGTAGAAGTACAGTTAGAGTATAGTTAGAGTAGTAGAAGTACAGTTAGAGTACAGTTAGAGTAGTAGAAGTACAGTTAGAGTACAGTTAGAGTAGTAGAAGTACAGTTAGAGTACAGTTAGAGTAGTAGAAGTATAGTTATAGTAATAGAAGTACAGTAGAAGTACAGTTAGAGTAGTAGAAGTACAGTTAGAGTAGTAGAAGTACCTGCAGCAACATGTCTCCCGGCTCGATGCGTCCGTCCGCGGCCACCGCTCCTCCCTTCATGATGGAGCCGATATAAATCCCTCCGTCTCCTCGGTCGTTACTCTGACCTACGATACTGATGCCCAGGAAGTTATACCTCTCTGGGAGGGAGACAGGTAGGGAGACAGGGAGACAGGCAGGGAGGGAGACAGGGAGGGAGGGAGACAGACAGACAGGGAGACAGGCAGGGAGGGAGACAGGCAGGCAGGGAGACAGGGAGGGAGGGAGACAGGGAGGAAGACAGGGAGGGAGGGAGACAGGGAGGCAGGGAGACAGGGAGGGAGGGAGGGAGGGAGACAGGTAGGTGATGATGTTGATTAGTGTTGCAGATCAATATGACAACATAATATTCAGCTTCGTGACATTACTCAGTCTGTCTGCAGACGCAAAGCATGATGGGAACTGTCTTACAACATTTGATTCGGCCCAAGAGAACATTTAGAAGGCTGAGATGAGGTCAGAGTGCTTTTTTTATTTTTTATTACAGGGACAGTGCATATTAATAAACATTTCTGTCAATATGCCAGAGTTAGCCAGAAGGCTATTTTTCATCTGCAGTCCCTATGAGTAGACAACCAATCAGAGGCTCCGCTGGTACTCACCTGTGTTCAGAGTTACTGTGATCACGTTGAGAGACATGGTGGAGTCAGTGACACTGCTGAGAGACACAGACTGACAGACAGACAGGTAGGGAGGGAGACAGGCAGGGAGGCAGGGAGGGAGACAGGCAGGGAGGGAGGGAGACAGGCAGACAGGCAGGGAGGGAGACAGACAGAGAGACAGACAGGCAGACAGACAGGGAGGGAGGGAGACAGACAGACAGACAGAGAGACAGACAGGCAGGGAGGGAGACAGGCAGACAGGCAGATAGAGAGAGTTAGAAGAAGACAGAGACAGAGTTAAAAGAGAGGAAATAAAAGACAAAGACAGAAAGAAGCTGTGTGTGTGTGTGTGTGTGTGTGTGTGTGTGTGTGTGTGTATGTGTGTGTGTGTGTGTGTGTGTGTGTGTGTGTGTGTGTGTGTGTGTGTGTGTGTGTGTGTGTGTGTATGTGTGTGTGTCTGTGTGTGTGTGTGTGTGTGTGTGTGTGTGTCTCTCTGTGTGTGTCTGTGTGTGTGTGTGTGTGTGTGTGTGTGTGTGTGTGTGTGTGTCTCTCTGTGTGTGTCTGTGTGTGTGTGTGTGTGTGTGTGTGTGTGTGTGTGTGTGTGTGTGTGTGTGTGTGTGTCTGTGTGTGTGTGTGTGTGTGTGTGTGTGTGTGTGTGTGTGTGTGTGTGTGTACCCTCTCCATCCGTTGCTGTGTTTTGGGTTTCCGGTGGCGACGGCGTTGTCGCCTGACGAGTCGTGGCGAGGAGCTGCTCTGCCCTGTTGATTGGCTGAACCTGGAGTGACATCACAGAAGGAAACACACACTCACAGCTGATTGGACGCTCCGAAGTTAACAAGGCAACAAGCTCACTCAGTGTGACTGGGGTTTTTTGTAAAATATATGTAGGAAAACATTAAATAAAATTAAACTTACCCGCCAAAATAAAGCAAAATCTGGAAAAATTTCAATCTAAAAATGTACAATAAGTACAAGAATTTCAAAATAAAAGAAAATATGAACCAAAAACTAACACATTTGTTTTAAAATTATCAACAATCAAATAAAAAAAAATGAAAAACCAATATAATTATGAACATTAGAGGAAATATTAGAATAAAAAACTAACCTTTGGAAACAAAATCATACAAATATTTGACAGTTTAACAGAAAAAAATATAAATATATAAAACAAATAAATAAAAAGTAAATAATCCGAAATCCAGACGATCCAAAAATGTGACAAAAAGTTGAATAGTGGAAGCAGAGATGATATATGTATGAATGTATATGATATATATTCTACATGTATACAGCAGAGGGGACAGATTACTTCTGCTCTCAGATCAGCCGCGGCGCTGTTGTCTGAGCAGCAGCAGCCAATCAGAGCGCGAGGAGGAGCCGCCGTGTGAACAGGTTTACTGGAGCAGAAGAAGAAGCCTGGAGGGCAGGTGAGTGTTTGTTATTATCGAGCCGACCAATCACAGCAGCTCCTGCTGATGATGTCAACGAACTGCATGTTTTAAAGGAGCAGTTCAACATTTTTACACATCCTGTGTAAAGTGTGTGTGTGTGTGTCTGTGTCTGTGTCTGTGTCTGTGTGTGTGTGTGTGTGTGTCTTTGTCTCCCTCATTCCCTACCTGTCTCCCTCCCTCCCTACCTGTCTGTCTCCCTGCCTGCCTGTCTCCCTCCCAGAGAGGTATAACTTCCCTCCCTGTGTGTGTGTGTGTGTGTGTGTGTGTGTGTTTGTGTCTTTGTATGTCTATGTATGTGTGTGTGTGTGTGTGTGTGTGTGTGTGTGTGTCTGTGTTTGTGTGTATGTGTGTGTGTGTGTGTGTGTGTGTGTCTGTATGTGTGTGTGGGTGTGTGTCTGTGTTTGTGTGTATATGTGTGTGTGTGTGTGTGTGTGTGTGTTTGTGTGTGTGTGTGTCTGTGTGTGTGTGTGTGTGTGTGTGTGTGTGTGTGTGTGTGTGTGTGTGTGTGTGTGTGTGTGTGTGTGTGTGTGTCTGTGTGTGTGTGTGTGTGTGTGTGTGTGTGTGTGTGTGTGTATGTATGTGTGTGTGTGTGTGTGTGTGTGGTGTGTGTGTGTATGTGTGTGTGTGTGTGTGTGTGTATATGTATGTGTGTGTGTGTATGTGTGTGTGTGTGTGTGTGTGTGTGTGTGTGTGTGTGTGTGTGTGTATGTGTGTGTGTGTGTGTGTGTGTGTGTGTGTGTATATGTATGTGTGTGTGTGTGTGTGTGTGTGTATATGTATGTGTGTGTGTGTGTGTGTGTGTGTGTGTGTGTGTGTGTGTGTGTGTGTGTGTGTATATGTATGTGTGTGTGTGTGTATATGTATGTGTGTGTGTGTGTGTGTGTGTGTGTGTGTGTGTGTGTGTGTGTGTGTGTGTGTGTGTGTGTGTGTGTGTGTGTGTGTCTGACCTTCCTCCCGAGTCTTCCTCAGAGGAGCAGAAACTGCTCGTCTCTAATTGGCTGCTCTGTTGGGTTGACGAGCTGTCGCCTTCACCAGTTGGCTCCGCCCCATTCTGGTCAGCTGGTCGGTGGGCGTGCCCATTCAGACGCCCGCCTGCAGAGAGAGAGAGAGAAAGAGAGAGAGCGGCCAATCAGAAACGCAGAAAACTGGAACTTAAACATTGTATGCTTTCTAACAGTTAAAAAGGGCCAGGGCTCTCATTTATAAACGTGGCGTACGCACAAAACGGGGCTGAAAATGTGCGTTCGCCACTTCCCACGCAAAGGTTGTGATTTATAAAAAACAAACGTGACGGGAGAATGTGCGGTCCTCCACGCAAACTCTGACCCATGGGTACACACATTTTGGAGACAAAATAGGAATTGGTGACGCAGATGGCGAGGTGGTGAACTGAAGTCAGACTGCAGAGAGTAAATGTGGGAATAACGATGACTCGTAATGTTTTAAAGTATTAATGCCTCAAGTAGAGCTGGCCGATTTTTTTCCCTAAAAAAATCTGTGATTTTTTTTAATAAAAAACTCGATTTACGATTCAATTCGATTTTTCCCCCCCTTCCTTTTAAAACAAAATAACTGCGAACTGTAAATATATTTAAAAAATATATATTTATTGTATTTAATTAAAGTGCATCAACATTAACAAAATTGCAAAGGCAAACCCTTTCTATAACTGAAAAGTCACTGTGCAACAAAGATTGTTAAACATCCAAATTATTTATACTGTATTTATTGAACAAAAATCTAAAAAATCAATTTTTTTAAAATATGAATCGATTTGACCTACCAACTCGATTTTTAAATCAAATAGATTTTTTTCCCAGCCCTAGCCTCAAGCACATTTTTTCACTCTATATCATCCACGTTACCATGAAGATTAAATCCAGCAGTGGTATTTGAGCTTGTACTGAGTGATACTTGTTCTATAAAGACCTCCAACTCAAATCTTAAATAAAAATGTGTTCTTAATATTTAATCGGCGCTGTCTCGCCGTCTGCTACAGGAGGAGGAGATGGCCCGACTGCATGGAATACAGGATAGCATTTAAATACCTAGCATTAGATAACGGCAGAACACAGTGTAAATAACTAAATACCTTGAAATAGTCTTTAATACTCTGCATATATCATCAAATGTCAAAGTCTGGAAATACAGCCGTTAAGTTCTCGCGCAATCGTTACCCTTAATGTCCTTGTTATCAGTCAGAACTTTAATACTGTTCATAACAAAACCTGCATGAAGAAAAGTGTGTTTGCCTATTAGACTTTTGTCTTCAAATTGTGTCTCGGGGTGGGGGGGAATACCACTAGTTGATGCTGTGTTGGCAAGGTGTTAACAATCACAATATGTTGTAAGTATATATACTGCGATGACCCCATGCGTAATGCTGCATGATGGCACTGCTGGCCCTGCAGGAGGACTACGGCAATGGAAGAATCAGGAGAGAAAGAGACTTCAGGGACCATGACCATGACTGGCTAATATGATGATTTAGATTCCCTAAAGCTGAGCTCTTGGATCTATGTACTGAATTGGGTCCAGTAGGGCAACGCGCCGGAACCGTGCCATCCCGGTCCAAATACTGGTCCTCGCCAGTCTGGGGGAAACCGGCTGTTTCCAGAGGGAAATGTCAGACAGCTGAGTGTTTTTTTAAATAAATATTATATATAATCTTCAACTTTATCACTAAGGCTTGTTTGGATATAATAAGCAGTAGTTCTGTTAAATCTTATTATATACGTCTGGTATATCGAAGCTGTCCCCGAATGCCGTAATGCCTGCCGCTTTGGAAGGTATTATTAATACATGTAGTTATAGATCAGGTTTCCCTACACTATGTGAGAACAGGCCGGAATTATAATTCAATTTGCAGCAATTCCTGAACGTCTGAGAAGTTTTTTGCTTTTTCTCCGCCAGTCATCATGATTCGGTGTAACAACTGCTAGTGTCAGTAAATGATGTGGGGGTATGGTGAAGGGTATGTGATGATGTGGGGTATGGTGAAGGGTATGTGATGATGTGGGGTATGGTGAAGGGTATGTGATGATGTGGGGTATGGTGAAGGGTATGTGATGATGTGGGGGTATGGTGAAGGGTATGTGATGATGTGGGGTATGGTGAAGGGTATGTGATGATGTGGGGGTATGGTGAAGGGTATGTGATGATGTGGGGGTATGGTGAAGGGTATGTGATGATGTGGGGGTATGGTGAAGGGTATGTGATGATGTGGGGGTATGGTGAAGGGTATGTGATGATGTGGGGGTATGGTGAAGGGTATGTGATGATGTGGGGTATGGTGAAGGGTATGTGATGATGTGGGGGTATGGTGAAGGGTATGTGATGATGTGGGGGTATGGTGAAGGGTATGTGATGATGTGGGGTATGGTGAAGGGTATGTGATGATGTGGGGTATGGTGAAGGGTATGTGATGATGTGGGGGTATGGTGAAGGGTATGTGATGATGTGGGGGTATGGTGAAGGGTATGTGATGATGTGGGGTATGGTGAAGGGTATGTGATGATGTGGGGTATGGTGAAGGGTATGTGATGATGTGGGGGTATGGTGAAGGGTATGTGATGATGTGGGGTATGGTGAAGGGTATGTGATGATGTGGGGTATGGTGAAGGGTATGTGATGATGTGGGGTATGGTGAAGGGTATGTGATGATGTGGGGGTATGGTGAAGGGTATGTGATGATGTGGGGGTATGGTGAAGGGTATGTGATGATGTGGGGTATGATGAAGGGTATGTGATGATGTGGGGGCCAAGGGAACTTTATCAGGATGCATAGTATCCTGGATCCATGAAATAACTGGCCTTTCAAAATAAAAGTCTGCCTGCCTCTATGGGAATTTAACATAGGGGTGTACTGACTTTAGTTGCCAGTGGTTTAGACATTAATGTCTGTGTGTTCAGTTATTTTGAGGTGACAGCACATTTACTCTGTTATACAAGCTGTACACTTCATACTTTACATTGGAGCAAAGTGTAATTTCTTCAGTGTTGTCCCATTAAAAGATATAATGAAATATTTACTAAAATGTGAGGGGTGTACTCACTTGTGTGAGATACTGTATGTTCATTTTAGCTTCAAGTTCGTAGATGTTAGTTAGATGGCGCCAACATTTGGTCTAATTGATTGATTTGAGTACATGAAAGGTTTGAATATGACCTTTTTTATATTATTTATTTGGTCAATGTAAATCTCACTATTCATGTATGTATGATGTATTATGTATTTTAGCTGCGATCAGCCTGCCCAGGGACTACGGGTGAAAATTAGCTCTTGAGCTAAAACCTGGTACTATGCATCTCTCCTCTTGAGGTTAATGTTTATTGTACGCTGTCCCTGTTTCTCTAAATAAATAAATAAAATAAATAAATAAATAATCATAAGTGACCTGGCAACCAGATCTGTGTGATAACCTATGATGTGGGGGGGTGGGCGGGTCTGGGTCTGCATTTTGGTGAATGTTTATGCACCTATTTCTACCTTTTTCTGAATCAATATGCCTGAAATATCTTTATGTAAAGGGAAACATAGATTACAATCCACATATAAAAACATAATGGAATATTTAGCAGTAATGCTCTGAGGCATTCTGTAGTTCATCTATTTATTCTCCTATAGATCAACTTTTCTAATTATATCTGAGTCAGCACACAGTTAGCATCATTTACTCCTCCCTCCTCTTTTGCATCTGTTTATCAATCTGCTCTTTTTATCTTAATTCTTACTCTATTTTTAATACATTATGTGTGTGTATATATATATATATATATATATATATTTATACTTATATTGTTTGTTCTGTTTAACCTGTTTGTTTAACTTATGTGTAAAAAACGTACTTAGCAATAAAGCTTTTTCTGATTCTGATTTTGTAGAGGAAGTAACCTCCTTAAATGTGCATATGACAATTATTCACCTCAATGATACATTATTCATTTTAATGAATTAATAAACCTGGACTGTCATATATCAGATGTTTGAGCAACATTTCTGCTCATGTTCAAAACTTTATTCATTCAAAATAACTCATCCCATCTGTGTTCTCTGAGATTTGGAGGAGTCGTGATATTTTGAGAAAAATAAAGTTATAATAGGCTATTACAAGAACACAGTCACTATATTTCAGAAAATAATCTACCTGCACCGTAGCCTGCTGTGCATTACGTGATATCTCTGCTGAGACGGTAGACCTCAGACCTCCTGACAGACTCAGAGCCCCGTTTGGGTCTCTGGTCTCTGAATGAGACAAAGTTTAAGAAGTGGCTGAACGCTGCTCTACATCGGAGGTGGAAAACCAAAACTACGACAGAAATACACGGAGCTCAAACGCGACACATCTGCCGCAGCATGTCGACAGCAGAGCGCGTCCTTTATAAACCTGAAGGTGCTCAGCTTTTTACAGCGAGAGAGAGGACACTAAGAGATGTCTGGTTTCATATTTGTCAATCAACTTTTCAAAATACATTCGGGGCTGAAGCCCCGGCAAAATGTTTGGTGCTGAAGGAGACGGAGCTGAGCTCCGGTGCGCTCTGGCCCAATTTAACCTCAATTTAACACACACTAGTTCACCATAATCTCCAAAAGAAGTTGGAAGTGTGCCCTCGTTTAGAAGAAGTCTCCCGGCTAATCCTGCCTTGTACTACTGAAGTTGGAGAAACAGCTA
>NC_050178.1:21614150-21621650 GCF_008315115.2 Sander lucioperca | reverse complement strand
CTACTACCGTAGGCCTCGCCATGGCCCGCTCCTACCGTAGGCCTCGCCATGGCCCGGGCTCAACACGCTCCTACCGTAGGCCTCGCCATGGCCCGCTCCTACCGTAGGCCTCGCCATGGCCTGCTCCTATCGTAGGCCTCGCCATGGCCCGGGCTCAACACGCTCCTACCGTAGGCCTCGCCATGGCCCGGGCTCAACACGCTCCTACCGTAGGCCTCGCCATGGCCCGGGCTCAACACGCTACTACTACCGTAGGCCTCGCCATGGCCCGGGCTCAACACGCTCCTACTACCGTAGGCCTCGCCATGGCCCGGGCTCAACACGCTCCTACCGTAGGCCTCGCCATGGCCCGGGCTCAACACGCTCCTACCGTAGGCCTCGCCATGGCCCGGGCTCAACACGCTCCTACCGTAGGCCTCGCCATGGCCCGGGCTCAACACGCTCCTACCGTAGGCCTCGCCATGGCCCGGGCTCAACACGCTCCTACCGTAGGCCTCGCCATGGCCCGGGCTCAACACGCTCCTACCGTAGGCCTCGCCATGGCCCGGGCTAAACACGCTCCTACCGTAGGCCTCGCCATGGCCCGGGCTCAACACGCTACTACCGTAGGCCTCGGTGGTGATGCGGAGCGCTGTGATTGGCTCTTACCGTAGGCCTCGGTGGTGTTAATACGCGCTGTGATTGGCTCTTACCGTAGGCCTCGGTGGTGATGCGGAGCGCTGTGATTGGCTCTTACCGTAGGCCTCTGTGGTGATGCGGCGCTGAGCGTAGGTGGCGAGCCCCTCACTCAGCCACATCTCCTCCCAGGTGGCGTTGGTGACGGCGTTGCCGAACCAGCCATGCGCGATCTCGTGCACGACGTCGATGAGGAGGAACTCGCTGCTCTCCAGGATGGACGCGATGATGAAGGTCAGGCACGGGTTCTCCATGGCAACAATGGGGAAGGAGGGGGGCAGAAACACGATGTCACACCTGGGGGGGGACCCAAAATATCACATCATCATCCTGCTACTTCATTCATTATTACATCATCATCATTACATCATCATCATTATAACATCATCATTATTACATCATCATCATCACATCATCATCATTATTACATCATCATCATTATTACATCATCATGAATAAGGTCAACTAGTAGAAATTATTATTATAGATATTAATTTTGGTCCAAATCCCCCAGCAACTGTCTGTTTATGTGTGTGTGTGTGTGTGTTTGCCTGTGTGTGTGTGTGTGTTTATGTGTGTGTGTGTTTATGTGTGTGTGTGTGTGTGTGTGTGTGTGTGTGTGTGTGTGTGTGTTTATGTGTGTGTGTGTGTGTGTGTGTGTGTGTGTGTGTGTGTCTGTTTGTGTTTGTCTGTCTATGTGTGTGTGTGTGTGTGTGTGTGTGTGTGTGTGTGTGTGTGTGTGTGTGCGCGTGCGTGTCTGTATGTGTATGTGTGTGTGTGTTTGTCTGCATGTGCGTGCGTGCGTGTGTGCTAACTAGTGTGATGTCAGCTTGTTAAATGATAATATTGTTCTAGTGTCTTCTCTCCTCTGGGACAGGAAACTCAACTTCTTTGAGTTGTGGACAAAACAAGACATGTGATGACGTCATCTTGGGACTTTTTGGGGAAACACTGATCCACATTTTAGAGACAGAACTACTCATCCATTCATCCATTCATCCATTCATCCAGGAGATAAAAAGGCTACTTTCTACTTTGCCTTGAGTAGATTGTAATCCCTGTAGTTCAGTAAGAGTTGATGTGAGTGAGAGGTGAAGTAGAGCCATAACAGGTAGGTACAGGTGTAGCGTGAACTCACCGCCCCCACAGGTACGCTCCGAACAGTTGCTCGGCAACACCGAGCCAGCGCTCCACGCTGCCGCCGAGTTTCTTCACAGCACAGGACAGCAGACACGGCTCAGCCCACACACGACTCCTGGAGACACACACACACACACACACACACACACACACACAGAGACACACACACACACACACACACACACAGAGACACACACACACACACACACACACACACACACAGGATGAGAATCCATCCAGACTAGTGTTGATGAACTAACCGTAGAGCATCTTAGATGATTGTGTTCATAGGCTACGTTACCAAGGGGGAAGTATTTATCACATACACGTCATGTTACCTTGGTAGTTATGTGAAGTTAAATGTTAGGAGTGAATGTTGACACCCTTTAAGGACCCAGTTTTGACTTTTGTACAGGAAACCTGGATGAGTGCTCATCAACATATAAAATGTAGCCCGCATCTTACCCCTAAATCTTCTATTTGGTATAACAAAAAAATATTAATTGGCAAAAAATCTATTATGTGGGAGAAATGGGCAAAAGCTGGAATAAACTTGCTTTGTGACTTGCTTAGCGAAAATGGATTGAAGTCATTTGATGAAATTAAGCAAGAATATAACCTTACACAAGAGGACTTTTGGAAATTCCTACAAATTGGGCACTGCATTAAAGCTACTCGGGGGAAGAATCCTGACCCCGTGACTAGGATTCAGGAGTTAGTCCAGGTAACTAAACATAAAAAATGTGGAGCCTCTAAATTTTATGAGATTTTCAGGGAGGCTCGTCCACCCCACATGGAAGGGTTGAGACTGTGCTGGGAGAAAGATGTGGGCGAACAGATCTCAGCTGATAGATGGATGAAGCTGGTTGCATCCTGGCATAACTGTTCTTGTGAAGCTCAATCTCAGCTTATTCAGTACAAATTACTTAACAGAAACCACTGGACCCCCAGTAAAATGGCCAAACTAAAACTTAAGGACAGTAACATATGTTGGAGGTGTGAGAAGGAAGTGGGTACTCTGGTACACATGTTGTATTCTTGTGAAAAAAATGCACATTTGTGGGATGGGGTTGTTACCCTCTTGAATGATCTATTCGGACTACAACTCACCAAGACCCCAGCTCTGTGTATTCTGGGTCTGCTGCCAGACAATAACACTCTGACCGGAAGACAAAGACTATGGATACGTCTAGCTACTACAACAGGATGTAGAATAATTTTGAGGCACTGGAAGTCATCTACTCTGTGTTGTTTTAGGGAATGGGCTGAACAAATGACAAGAATGGCTACGTATGAGCGAGTCACTTACAGAGTAATGGGGAGAGAGGATATCTTTAATCAGGTTTGGGGCTCCTTCCTGATGGCAATAGATGGGTTGTCTGTCTGAATATAACAATCTGATCCAATCCAATATAGCGGTTGACTGGTAGAATAATGTAATGTAAGGCATATGAGGTTGTTGTTTGTTTTGTTTTCTATTGTTTTTTTTTTGTCTTTTCTTCTTTCTGTATTCATAAAACAGGACAGTGGATGATATCGATCTCTTGTTAGTTGTGATGGTGACATAAGTTGTACTGTCTGTCAAAAATATTAATAAAAAAAAAAATAAAAAAAAAAAAGGAGTGAATGTTGACAGTGTCAATATGTATATATGTTAATATGCGCATATATATATATATATATATATATATATATATATATATATATATATATATATATTTATATTTATTAGGGCTGTCAAAATAACGCGTTAATTTCGATTAATTAATCTGAGAAAAAAATAACGCGTTAAAAAAAATAACGCAGATTAATCCATTCCATATTGACGTTTGACCCGGAGCCGTTCTAGCCTCCATTGGACTGTAAAATGAAGGAGGGAGACGAGAATGTGCTGCCTGGATCATTAACTGGAACATTTACTTGTAAAAATCTTCTTCCTGCCAACCCTGGCTACCGAAATCTGGAGCCACTGATATGTCTGCTCTTCTCTCTGGTGCTCTGAAGACGATACAGGAAACACAAACACCGCTGCACGGGACGCTAGTTAACACTATACTCAACAGCAGCTAACGTTAGCCTACCGCTAGCTAGTTAACACTATACTCGACAGCAGCTAACGTTAGCCTACCGCTAGCTAGTTAACACTATACTCGACAGCAGCTAACGTTAGCCTACCGCTGGCTAGTTAACACTATACTCAACAGCAGCTAACGTTAGCCTACCGCTAGCTAGTTAACACTATACTCGACAGCAGCTAACGTTAGCCTACCGCTGGCTAGTTAACACTATACTCGACAGCAGCTAACGTTGGCCTACCGCTAGCTAGTTAACACTATACTCGACAGCAGCTAACGTTAGCCTACCGCTAGCTAGTTAACACTATACTCGACAGCAGCTAACGTTAGCCTACCGCTAGCTAGTTAACACTATACTCGACAGCAGCTAACGTTAGCCTACCGCTAGCTAGTTAACACTATACTCGACAGCAGCTAACGTTAGCCTACCGCTAGCTAGTTAACACTATACTCGACAGCAGCTAACGTTAGCCTACCGCTAGCTAGTTAACACTATACTCGACAGCAGCTAACGTTAGCCTACCGCTAGCTAGTTAACACTATACTCGACAGCAGCTAACGTTAGCCTACCGCTAGCTAGTTAACACTATACTCGACAGCAGCTAACGTTAGCCTACCGCTAGCTAGTTAACACTATACTCGACAGCAGCTAACGTTAGCCTACCGCTAGCTAGTTAACACTATACTCAACAGCAGCTAACGTTAGCCTACCGCTAGCTAGTAGCTGGATTAAACACGGTTCCAATGCTGACAGCTAACGCTGAACGGTGTAAAGTGTGACTGTGTTTTACTGTAGAGGACTGGGACTCAACACCAGGATGTAACAATCTGCAGCTGCCGAGCTGCCGTCGGAAAAACGATGACGGTGCGTTCAATGAAACTGGTAAACTACAGCTTCGTGGTGCATTTGTAGTTATTGTAAATGTCCTCGGTGGTTGTTTTTGTCGTTCAACAGCAATTTACTAGTGAAATAAGTTATTGTTATTGTTATACATTATTATTAAATCATTTAATTTTGACCATATGGCCTTAGCAATAAACAAGCCGTTCTTTAATGTCACCAACTGTTGTTTAGTACCCTTTGTTTTCTTTTTTTTTTTTTACTTTCTTAAAAAGTATCGGTTCACGCACCGTTAATTATGTATGCGATTAATTTCGATTAATTAATCACAGAGTCTGTAATTAATTAGATTAATTTTTTTAATCGATTGACAGCCCTAATATATATATATATATATATATATATATATATATATATATATATATATATATATATATATATATATATATATATATATATATATATATATATATAATATGTGTGTAAACTGACCGGGGTCCCACGTCGACGTGCTGCAGCTCTCCGGCCACCAACGCTACGAGGTAAGACGGGACGGGGAACTCCATGGAGAACTGGAAGACCCGGTCCAGTTTGGAGAAGGAGCTGCGAGACGCACTCATCAGAACCGTCACCCCGTCTGGGACCTGCAGAACCACCAGAACCAGAACCATCAAAACCACCAGAACCAGAACTCACCAGAACCAGACGGAACCAGCACACGTGTGTGTGTCTGTCTGTCTGTCTGTCTGTCTGTCTGTGTGTGTGTGTGTGTGTGTGTGTGTGTGTGTGTGTGTGTGTGTGTGTGTGTGTGTGTGTGTGAACAATGAGAAGGTAAAGTGTGTCTGTATAAATGTGAATGTTTGTGTGTGCATCATCATCATCAGGTCAGAGGTCAGGGGTCAGGGGTCAGGGGTCAGGGGTCAGGGGTCAGGGGTCAGGACTCACCCTGACTGTGGCGGTGTACGTGCTCTTGACGGCCGGCGTGTCGAAACACGGGAAGAAGGAACGATTACACACCGAGTGACCCTGAGTGAAGAGAAGAGGACGAGACTGACCACAGGTCAGCTCAGAGTCCAGCCACCAGATCTACACACACACACACACACACACACACACACACACACACAGAGAGAGAGAGAGACACACACACACACACACACACACACACACACACAGAGAGAGAGAGACACACACACACACACACACACACACAGAGACACACACACACACACACACACAGAGAGAGAGAGACACACACACACACACACAGAGACACACACACACACACACACACACACACACACACAGAGAGAGAGAGACACACACACACACACAGAGAGAGACACACACACACACACACACACACACACAGAGAGAGAGACACACACACACACACACACACACACACACACAGAGAGAGAGACACACACACACACAGAGAGAGAGAGACACACACACACACACACACACACACACACACACACACACACACACACACACACACACACAGAGAGAGACACACACACACACACACAGAGAGAGAGACACACACACACACAGAGAGAGAGACACACACACACAGAGACAGACACACACACACACACACACACACACACAGAGAGAGAGACACACACACACACACACACACACACACACACACACAGAGAGAGAGAGACACACACACACACACACACACACACACAGAGACAGACACACACACACACACCTTTATTTAAAACTTGGAGTAATAAGAAGTTTTCTCTCATCTCTCTGTTAGGGTTGCCAGGGCGATGTCCCCTAAATTGCCGGTTGACGATGTTTACAGTCAAACGTCGCGATGGACGATGACATCGTCGTCAGGTTTGGGGGGGGGGGGGTTTCTACTGCTGTGGGCTAACGGTACATTAGACGCCCTCTGTAAATCTGTAAATAGACAGCGTTACAGGGCGATGCTGCCCCCTGCTGGTCGCGGCAGTCATTACAACTTGACCCACTTTCACTTCACTACAGTGCCCTAACGTCCACACTCAATCACTTCTCCGTGATCTGCGTAGTTTGCCTTTAACAGAGCGACAGTAATAACCTAATATACCATCATTACTCAGATTAAACTACACTCTCCGTTATGTTGGCACTGAATAACGCATTCAATAGACAGAAACATAACTCCTGCAGCACATGAACAGATGCGCACACATAAAATAGCCCCCTCGTGAATTAGCCTACTGTTGCTAACGTACATTCATAAATCAAAAAAAGAATTCTCCTTTAAGGGGTCCTATCTTGCACCCTGCACAGCACAGCACAAAGCCCCACGCAAGTGTCTCTGCTAGTTTAAAAGACCTTTTAAACTAGCAGAGACGGCCAGCCATCACGATGGTGGCTCGATGATATCGTCCATCGCCACAACCCTACTATCTGTACTGTATAACCATAGTAACCCGTTCCTCTGTAACCACGGTAAGGTGTGGTGTGTGATGTCGTGTGTCTCACCGCTGGCCCGTCCGTGGTCGTGTAGCGGACGGTGACGTGGATCAGCTGGCCCGGCGTGGTCGCCGCGGCCGGCAGGCTGATGTTGAGCGAGGAGCCGTAGTCCGTGAAGGGGTCCACGCGGTACGTGAGGGACAGCGGCGCCTGCTGGCCGGCGCCCGGCACCTTGCAGTCGATGGCGTGGATCAGGAGGGACGGGTGGGAGTCCAGGATCAGGGTCTGAACCCCCGGCTGGACCGGAACCAGATCCAGAACCAGCCAGCCGCTCATCTCCTGCAC
>NC_050178.1:21579150-21609150 GCF_008315115.2 Sander lucioperca | reverse complement strand
CTGTTCTCATCGGGTCTAATCTGACCCATTCTCGAAAAGTTTCTATATCACAAATTTGGGTTTTTATCAACAAAAATGTCCAAAAATATAACGTGGCTGGTTCCTCCCTCCAGGCTCAGCATTAGCACCATGTACCCTGTGGCTGGTAGGTTGGATTCACTCACCAGACGAAAACAGCAATGGGTAGCTCACGTACCCCTGCAGTCCTCCAGAGTACCCCTAGGGGGACACGTACCCCCTGCAGTCCTCCAGAGTACCCCTAGGGGGACACGGACCCCCTGCAGTCCTCCAGAGTACCCCTAGGGGGACACGTACCCCCTGTAGTCCTCCAGAGTACCCCTAGGGGGACACGGACCCCCTGCAGTCCTCCAGAGTACCCCTAGGGGGACACGGACCCCCTGCAGTCCTCCAGAGTACCTACCTACCGGACCTAGAAGCCGTCCCATACGGACCCAGACCAAAACAAAAGATTATGAATTAAAACCTGACGGGGCGCTTCTATTTTAATATGTGCAGCTTTTGTAGTCTTTACGGTAGTGGTTTAGTGGATGAGGAAACGCACAGACCAATTGCATGTGAGTTAAGCCATCCCACGTGATACCACTCAGCCAATGAAGTCTTTGCATTCCGGGCGGGAAACATTGGGACTCTACTGCAGACAGATGAGAGAGTTAGAGGCAAGTTACACAGGAAAAGAAAGTGGATTAAAAAGATAGCGATACATGTAGAAAACAAAGGGAGCGAAAACAGACGAATGAGACGGAGAAAGAGAGAGATACAGACGAGTGAGACGGAGAAAGAGAGAGATACAGACGAGTGAGACGGAGAAAGAGAGAGATACAGACGAGTGAGACGGAGAAAGAGAGAGATACAGACGAGTGAGACGGAGAAAGGGTAACAGAGAAAAATAAGGAACAAATGGCACTCTCCAAAAAAAGCAAAGTGGACAGTGAAAACAGAGCATTTAACCCAGAATGGACAGACTTCATACTTCCCAATGGCAGCACTAAACCAGTGTGTCTCATATGTGCAGAAACCGCAGCACTTATTAAAGGTGTGAAACGCCATTATGAGACAAAACAAAGGTTTTGAACAAACATACCCACTCAAATCTGAATTGAGATCACAGAAAATAGGTAGTCTCAGAGGCCAATATGACCAGTCCACCAGGATCCTGAGCCACACATTCACATTCACAGTGTTCCCTCAGAGTTTCTTGGATTTTGGGTAAAACACAAAAAGCCATTTACAGATGGAGGGGTTGTCAAAGAATGCATGAGTGCAGTAGCTGAAACACTACTTGAAAATAAAGCAAATTCCCATGTCAGCATCATCTGCCACAAAGAAAAGTGAAATATTAACTCAGGATGTGCTAACCCAGAGTTAGTGTATGCCAGGTTTTTCAACACTGACCAGAAAACATTCTGTGAAGACATGTTAGGTGTCACTCCCTTCAGACCAGTACAAGAGGAGAGGATATCTACCTGGCCATTAAGGAGATGTTAACAAAAAGAGGAATAGAGCCAAAACAAGTGGTTTCACTAACCACAGATGGAGCCCCTTCTATGATAGGGAAAGAAAAAGGAGCTGTAGCAAGACTGAAAGGGGACAATCCTGAGCTGTTATCTTACCATTGCATCATTCATCAATCTGTCCTCTGTGCCTCCCTGTCAGATGAGCATGCTGAGGTGATGAATACAATGATGAAAATGATAAATTTTCTCAGGGCATCCTCTTCCTACCAGCATCGCATGCTTAGGGAATTCCTCAGAGAAGTTGATGCCAATGCTGATGATCTTTTTGCTGCACAACAATGTGAGATGGCTCAGCAAAGGCAGGGTGCTAGAGTGCTTTTGGTCCATCAGGAGGGAATTAGCATCTTTTTTGGCAGAGCTAAGCAGTCAGAAGGCAACACAGTTTTCTCTCTTTTTAGAAAATGAGAAATGGATGGATAATGTGGCCTTTTTGGTTGATATCACGTCACATCTGAATGAACTGAATTTGAGGCTACAGGGCAAGGACAATTCAATTTGTGAACTGATGACAGCTGTTCGCTCCTTTCAGAGGAAACTTGAAGTGTTGAAGGAACACCTGCAGGGAGACTGTGTACACTTCCCAGCAGTACAGGAACAGGTTCAGGGACAGAGAGATTTGTCTTCTTTTGTTGATTTTATTGATAAGCTGATTGTAAACTTCAGCAACCGTTTTGACAGCTTCAGCTTTGGAGAGCAGCTCACCATGTTCATTCAGAACCCATTTCTGATCACAGATGTCAGGGGGTTCTCAAAGGAAGTCACACAGCACTTTAAATGGGTAAATGCTGAGTCTCTCCAGATGCAATTGGTTGATCTCCAAGCAGATGTGGCCCTGAAATATGAAGGTAAATATGGTGCAAAAAGGGAGAGCTTGTAGAATACAATGTGAGAACTTAAAGAACAAAAAATCTGAACTTGTATGTTAAAATTTGCACTTATAAAAGTAAAATTTGCACTTGTAAAAAATATGCACACACATGTGATCTGAATTTGAAGTCATACAAAGAAAAAAAACATGAGAGCTTGTAAAAAAAAATCTGAACTTGTAAGTTGAAATTTGCACTTGTAGAAAATGTTCTCACACCTGTATTCTGAATGTGAAGTTACAGAAAAAATATTCACAAATGTGTAGATTGATATACAAGTTCAGATTTTTTGTTCTGCAAGTTCTCACATTGTATTCTACAAGCTCTCCCTGTTTGCACCATATTTACCTTCATACTGAAAGAGCAGTTTGTAAGAACTGACCCTTCCACGTTCTGGCTCCAAATGGTCCCTGAGACTGCTTTCCCAGGTCTGAGGAAAGTAGCCCTAAACATCTTGACCATGTTTGGCTCCACATACAGCTGCACGGCAGCTTTCTCCACAATGAACATAATTAAAAGTAAATATCGTTCCAGGCTCACCAATGAGCACCTTCACGTGTGAATGAGAATGGCCCTGACTCCATTCAAGTCCAGGTTTAAAATCCTGGCAAGACAGGCTAAAGCTCAATTCTCTCACTGAGCAACAACATGAGGGGAGGAAAGTGATACTCTAAAACTGGTCAACTGTTAAGATCTGTTGAGATTTGTTATTTGTAAAATTGGTTGAGACTGTTGAGTCAAGATGTGAAACAGAAAAGGAAAAATTCAGACTCTTCCTCCCTTTATATTATGTTTCCAAAGTTAAGCACTTTTTTTGAAAATGCACAATTTTCACATTTTATTTATTTTCTCTTATTTGTAAATGCAGCCCTAGTTTTATTTAGTTAATGAGAGAACATTACACATATCTACAGTCATACATATATGTTCAGTTAACAAGTTTTTGAATTGTACTGAATTAATTTGATTTGACGGTCAGTTATTGATTACATTCAGATGTTGATACAACTACTAGGCTACTTAAATATATATAACACTACATTGTTAGACATTATGATCTTCTGGACCTTTGCTTCAAAACATTTTCTCTAACTGGACCTTTTTAAAATTTAGTTGAATACCCCTGCCCTAGGGGGACACGTACCCCCTGCAGTCCTCCAGAGTACCACTAGGGGGACACGTACCCCCTGCAGTCCTCCAGAGTACCCCTAGGGGGATACGGACCCCCTGCAGTCCTCCAGAGTACCCCTAGGGGGACACGTACCCCCTGCAGTCCTCCAGAGTACCCCTAGGGGGACACGTACCCCCTGCAGTCCTCCAGAGGACCCCTAGGGGGACACGTACCCCCATTTGAGAAACAGTGCTCTATAGAGTGGCTTGTCAAATGTGAACATTCACTAGCTATTCGGCTGGTGGACCAAAAAGTTAATTTTGAACCCTGATTACAACGGCATCACAGACAGACAGACAGACAGACACAGACAGACAGACAGACAGACAGACAGACACACACACACACAGACAGACACACACACACACACAGAGACAGACAGACAGACAGACAGACACACACACACACACAGAGACAGACAGACAGACACAGACAGACAGACAGACACACACACAGACAGACAGACACACAGACAGACAGACAGACGGACAGGTTGGGTTTTTATCAACAAAAATGTCCAATAATACCGTGGATGGTTCCCTCCAACGCTCCTCACACGTTAAATACATCATCAGTTCACTCCTCTCATTGAATTCGGGAGTTTTCTTCAACTATAAAGTTGAAAAAAGTGACAAGAATTACGGAAAAAGCTTAAAAAACGTCAGAAAAAGTTTTTTTTTTTTTTATTTGGACGGTGAAAAATGAAAAGTTGCATAGTGTGGGACTCGAGGGTTAAAGAGACTTAACGACGAACTTCTTTAAGTGGCAAAAACATATTTTCAGTTCATAGATTTTGGGATTTTTATCTTCTGTTTGTAGATTTCTCTTAAATCACCAAAAGTTAGCATCGAAAATTCCTAATTTTGCATATTTAAAGCTATAGTGTTACAGCTGATATGAGTTAAACTTTTTCACTATTTTACAAACTTTATTCCAGAAGAGTCAAAAATAAATACAGCAAAGGAGACAAAAATAACAAACATTTCATCTTAAAAAACTTTATTGACAATTTTACAACATCTCCCCCCCCCCCCAACCCCAACAAGGCAGATATGACGTCCTGCTGCACTTCCTGTCTGCTCTGTTCATCTGGTACTAACTGGCTTTTATTTTGGTGTATGAGACAATAGGAGCTTTTATTTTGGTGGCTTTATCCATCAGTTATGAGACATTAGGGGCTTTTATTTTGGTGGTTTTATCCATCAGTTATGAGACATTAGGAGCTTTTATTTTGGTGGTTTTATCAATCAGTTATGAGACATTAGGGGCTTTTATTTTGGTGGTTTTATCCATCAGTTATGAGACATTAGGGGCTTTTATTTTGGTGGTTTTATCCATCAGTTATGAGACATTAGGGGCTTTTATTTTAGTGGTTTTATCAATCAGTTATGAGACATTAGGGGCTTTTATTTTGGTGGTTTTATCAATCAGTTATGAGACATTAGGGGCTTTTATTTTGTATAAATACTGCAGAGGATCCCGTGTTGCCGGGGTTACGAGACGTGAGAACAAACAGGAAGAAGTCAGAAGTCCTGACAGCTAATAACTAATAATCTGAAGAATAAAGTTAAAACAATAAAAACTAAACAAGCAGAACAAGCTTCTATTTACATCGTTATGTTATTAAATAAGTTTAAATAATCAGGAGTTCTGCCACCATTAAGGTTATAAAACCTCGTCAACACACTCAGGACTTAGTTTAAGCATCAAATATAAATAACATCTTTATTTATGTTTATATACTGGCAGCAAAACAACTACAGTTTAAGAAAAAGGACAAACGTAGAAAATGTTGGAAAAAGGGAACAAAATAGTTGATAAAAGCGTCAGAATGATGACAAAAACATCAAAAAAATCAACAAACACGTCTGAAAAAATGACAATAAAGTCAGAAAAGTTGAAAAAAGTGACTAAAAAACATGATTTTAACCCAAACCACCATTTGTTTCTAAACTTACGGACAGCCTGACTTGTAATTTATTGTGTTTACATAACGTATTTCTGTTTCCGTTAACTGGAGGTTATTGAATATGTTTATATGTTTATGACGTAACTTCAGCAGATCTTTATGTCTTTAGGTTTATAAAACACTCAATATTTCCTCCCAGATGACCGACCCTCTAATGACAGAAAACTAATAATTTAGAGTCTGTCGACCCCCGAAAACTCCCCCAGATGGTTTGTTCCAGCATCACTCTGACCCAGAGCCCTCTAGTGGCCGTAGTAGTGACTACGTGGTCGTAGTAGTGACTACGTGGTCGTAGTAGTGACTACGGCGCCCTCTAGTGGCCGTAGTAGTGACTACGTGGTCGTAGTAGTGACTACGGCGCCCTCTAGTGGCCGTAGTAGTGACTACGTGGTCGTAGTAGTGACTACGGCGCCCTCTAGTGGTCGTAGTAGTTACTACGGAGCCCTCTAGTGGTCGTAGTAGAGATTACGGAGCCCTCTAGTGGCCGTAGTAGTGACTACGGAGCCTTCTAGTGGCCGTAGTAGTGACTACGGAGCCCTCTAGTGGCCGTAGTCGTTACTACGGCGCCCTCTAGTGGCCGTAGTACTTACTACGGCGCCCTCTAGTGGCCGTAGTAGTTACTACGGAGCCCTCTAGTGGTCGTAGTCGTTACTACGGAGCCCTCTAGTGGTCGTAGTCGTTACTACGGAGCCCTCTAGTGGCCGTAGTAGTTACTACGGAGCCCTCTAGTGGCTGTAGTAGTTATTACGGAGCCCTCTAGTGGCCGTAGTAGTTATTACGGAGCCCTCTAGTGGCCGTAGTAGTTACTACGGCGCCCTCTAGTGGCCGTAGTAGTTACTACGGAGCCCTCTAGTGGTCGTAGTAGTTATTACTGAGCCCTCTAGTGGCCGTAGTAGTTACTACGGAGCCCTCTAGTGGTCGTAGTAGTTATTACGGAGCCCTCTAGTGGCCGTAGTAGTTATTACGGAGCCCTCTAGTGGTCGTAGTAGTTATTACTGAGCCCTCTAGTGGTCGTAGTAGTTACTACGGAGCCCTCTAGTGGTCGTAGTAGAGATTACGGAGCCCTCTAGTGGCCGTAGTAGTGACTACGGAGCCTTCTAGTGGCCGTAGTAGTGACTACGGAGCCCTCTAGTGGCCGTAGTCGTTACTACGGCGCCCTCTAGTGGCCGTAGTACTTACTACGGCGCCCTCTAGTGGCCGTAGTAGTTACTACGGAGCCCTCTAGTGGTCGTAGTCGTTACTACGGAGCCCTCTAGTGGTCGTAGTCGTTACTACGGAGCCCTCTAGTGGCCGTAGTAGTTACTACGGAGCCCTCTAGTGGCCGTAGTAGTTATTACGGAGCCCTCTAGTGGCCGTAGTAGTTATTACGGAGCCCTCTAGTGGCCGTAGTAGTTACTACGGCGCCCTCTAGTGGCCGTAGTAGTTACTACGGAGCCCTCTAGTGGTCGTAGTAGTTATTACTGAGCCCTCTAGTGGCCGTAGTAGTTACTACGGAGCCCTCTAGTGGTCGTAGTAGTGACTACGTGGTCGTAGTAGTGACTACGGCGCCCTCTAGTGGCCGTAGTAGTGACTACGTGGTCGTAGTAGTGACTACGGCGCCCTCTAGTGGCCGTAGTAGTGACTACGTGGTCGTAGTAGTGACTACGGCGCCCTCTAGTGGTCGTAGTAGTTACTACGGAGCCCTCTAGTGGTCGTAGTAGAGATTACGGAGCCCTCTAGTGGCCGTAGTAGTGACTACGGAGCCTTCTAGTGGCCGTAGTAGTGACTACGGAGCCCTCTAGTGGCCGTAGTCGTTACTACGGCGCCCTCTAGTGGCCGTAGTACTTACTACGGCGCCCTCTAGTGGCCGTAGTAGTTACTACGGAGCCCTCTAGTGGTCGTAGTCGTTACTACGGAGCCCTCTAGTGGTCGTAGTCGTTACTACGGAGCCCTCTAGTGGCCGTAGTAGTTACTACGGAGCCCTCTAGTGGCCGTAGTAGTTATTACGGAGCCCTCTAGTGGCCGTAGTAGTTATTACGGAGCCCTCTAGTGGCCGTAGTAGTTACTACGGCGCCCTCTAGTGGCCGTAGTAGTTACTACGGAGCCCTCTAGTGGTCGTAGTAGTTATTACTGAGCCCTCTAGTGGCCGTAGTAGTTACTACGGAGCCCTCTAGTGGTCGTAGTAGTTATTACTGAGCCCTCTAGTGGCCGTAGTAGTTATTACGGAGCCCTCTAGTGGTCGTAGTAGTTATTACTGAGCCCTCTAGTGGTCGTAGTAGTTATTACGGAGCCCTCTAGTGGCCGTAGTAGTGACTACGGAGCCTTCTAGTGGCCGTAGTAGTGACTACGGAGCCCTCTAGTGGCCGTAGTCGTTACTACGGCGCCCTCTAGTGGCCGTAGTACTTACTACGGCGCCCTCTAGTGGCCGTAGTAGTTACTACGGAGCCCTCTAGTGGTCGTAGTCGTTACTACGGAGCCCTCTAGTGGTCGTAGTCGTTACTACGGAGCCCTCTAGTGGCCGTAGTAGTTACTACGGAGCCCTCTAGTGGCCGTAGTAGTTATTACGGAGCCCTCTAGTGGCCGTAGTAGTTATTACGGAGCCCTCTAGTGGCCGTAGTAGTTACTACGGCGCCCTCTAGTGGCCGTAGTAGTTACTACGGAGCCCTCTAGTGGTCGTAGTAGTTATTACTGAGCCCTCTAGTGGCCGTAGTAGTTACTACGGAGCCCTCTAGTGGTCGTAGTAGTTATTACTGAGCCCTCTAGTGGCCGTAGTAGTTATTACGGAGCCCTCTAGTGGTCGTAGTCGTTACTACGGAGCCCTCTAGTGGTCGTAGTAGTTACTACGGAGCCCTCTAGTGGCCGTAGTAGTTATTACGGAGCCCTCTAGTGGCCGTAGTAGTTATTACGGAGCCCTCTAGTGGCCGTAGTAGTTACTACGGCGCCCTCTAGTGGCCGTAGTAGTTACTACGGAGCCCTCTAGTGGTCGTAGTAGTTACTACGGAGCCCTCTAGTGGCCGTAGTAGTTATTACGGAGCCCTCTAGTGGCCGTAGTAGTTACTACGGCGCCCTCTAGTGGCCGTAGTAGTTACTACGGAGCCCTCTAGTGGTCGTAGTAGTTACTACGGAGCCCTCTAGTGGCCGTAGTAGTTATTACGGAGCCCTCTAGTGGCCGTAGTAGTTACTACGGCGCCCTCTAGTGGCCGTAGTAGTTATTACGGAGCCCTCTAGTGGTCGTAGTAGTTATTACTGAGCCCTCTAGTGGCCGTAGTAGTTATTACGGAGGAAGGGGGCGGGGCTTACACACAGGAAGGGGCGGGTCTTCCCCTCTGTATTCAGACTCAAAAAGTGATTTATATTCTGTCAGCACCTTCACATCAGTTCAGTCTCTGATCTCGGATCAGTCCAGTAAAATGTACATCTTCATCCTCTTCTTCATCCTCGTACAGACACCTTGGTCTCCATGGCGACCAGCATGGAGCGCAGCCGAGAGTTCTCATTGGCCAGCAGCTTGGACGGCTCGTCAAACTCCGCCACCTGAAACGATAAAAAATCTAACTTTATACACACATATACATATGCACACACACACACACACACACACACACACACCCACACACTGACACAGAGAGACACACATACACACACACATATACACAAACATAGACACACACACACACACACACACACACATACACACACACACACACACACACACACACACAGACCTGTCCGTGGTTGAGCACCATGATGCGGTCGGCTGTGAGCACCGTGGTCAGGCGGTGAGCGATGGTCAGGGTGGTGCAGTGCTGGAAGGAAGTCCTGATGGTCTCCTGGATCAGAGCGTCCGTCTCCGCGTCCATCGCTGCCGTGGCCTCGTCCAGGATCAACACCTGGGAGACAACAGCCGACCAATCAGAGGACAGCGGCCAGAACAGGCCAATCAGACGACAGCGTCTTTCAGGAACACCAATCTGTCTGCCTAACAAAGATTAACCATTAACTATTACATTAATCTCCAAATATTCTGATAATCGATTAATTAATTGAGTAATTTTTTATGAAAACTAAAGTAAACTAAATCCTTATTTCTTTCATCCTTCCTTCCTTCTCTGCATTTATTTCCTTCCCTACCTCCTTTACATACTTCCTTTCTTATGTCCTTCCTCATTTATTCTTCATTTTGCTTCCCTACCTCCTTCCCTTTGTACTGTCTTCCTTCTTTCCTTCCCTCCTTACTTACAACTTAAATACTTACATAACGAATAATGGTTTAAGAAACTGTTTTGATAATTACTTCCTTCCTTCCTCTCTCTCTGACTTTGACTAACGGTCTCTGACCTTGACTAACGGTCTGACCTTGACTAACGGTCTCTGACCTTGACTAACGGTCTCTGACCTTGACTAACGGTCTCTGACCTTGACTAAGCGTCTCTGACCTTGACTAACGGTCTCTGACCTTGACTAACGGTCTCTGACCTTGACTAAGCGTCTCTGACCTTGACTAACGGTCTCTGACCTTGACTAACGGTCTGACCTTGACTAACGGTCTCTGACCTTGACTAACGGTCTGACCTTGACTAACGGTCTCTGACCTTGACTAACGGTCTGACCTTGACTAACGGTCTGACCTTGACTAACGGTCTCTGACCTTGACTAAGCGTCTCTGACCTTGACTAACGGTCTCTGACCTTGACTAACGGTCTCTGACCTTGACTAACGGTCTCTGACCTTGACTAAGCGTCTCTGACCTTGACTAACGGTCTCTGACCTTGACTAACGGTCTCTGACCTTGACTAAGCGTCTCTGACCTTGACTAACGGTCTCTGACCTTGACTAACGGTCTGACCTTGACTAACGGTCTCTGACCTTGACTAACGGTCTGACCTTGACTAACGGTCTCTGACCTTGACTAACGGTCTGACCTTGACTAACGGTCTCTGACCTTGACTAACGGTCTCTGACCTTGACTAACGGTCTCTGACCTTGACTAAGCGTCTCTGACCTTGACTAACGGTCTCTGACCTTGACTAACCGTCTCTGACCTTGACTAACGGTCTGACCTTGACTAAGCGTCTCTGACCTTGACTAAGCGTCTCTGACCTTGACTAACCGTCTCTGACCTTGACTAACGGTCTGACCTTGACTAACGGTCTGACCTTGACTAACCGTCTCTGACCTTGACTAAGCGTCTCTGACCTTGACTAACCGTCTCTGACCTTGACTAAGCGTCTCTGACCTTGACTAACGGTCTCTGACCTTGACTAACGGTCTCTGACCTTGACTAAGCGTCTCTGACCTTGACTAACCGTCTCTGACCTTGACTAACGGTCTCTGACCTTGACTAACCGTCTCTGACCTTGACTAACGGTCTCTGACCTTGACTAACGGTCTGACCTTGACTAACGGTCTCTGACCTTGACTAACCGTCTCTGACCTTGCACTGTCGGAGCAGAGCTCTGGCGACACACAGCAGCTGTCTCTCTCCCACCGAGAAGTTTTCTCCGTTCTCCAAAACCTCCGACTGCAACTTCAGAGGCAGCTGGGACACCTGACGGAGAGAAGTACTCAGATTACTGCAGTAAAAGTACTAACCAGAGCAGGGGGAATGAGAATGAGAGGGGGAAACACCAGAGCAGGGGGAATGAGAGGGGGAACGCCAGAGCAGGGGGAATGAGAGGAGGAAACACCAGAGCAGGGGGAATGAGAGGGGGAACACCAGAGCAGGGGGAATGAGAGGGGGAACGCCAGAGCAGGGGGAATGACAGGGGGAAACACCAGAGCAGGGGGAATGACAGGGGGAAACACCAGAGCAGGGGGAATGACAGGGGGAAACACCAGAGCAGGGGGAATGAGAAGAGGAAACACCAGAGCAGGGGGAATGAGAGGAGGAAACACCAGAGCAGGGGGAATGAGAGGGGGGGAACACCAGAGCAGGGGGAATGAGAATGAGAGGGGGAAACACCAGAGCAGGGGGAATGAGAGGGGGGGAACACCAGAGCAGGGGGAATGAGAATGAGAGGGGGAAACACCAGAGCAGGGGGAATGAGAGGGGGGGAACACCAGAGCAGGGGGAATGAGAATGAGAGGGGGAAACACCAGAGCAGGGGGAATGAGAGGGGGGGAACACCAGAGCAGGGGGAATGAGAATGAGAGGGGGAAACACCAGAGCAGGGGGAATGAGAGGGGGGAAACACCAGAGCAGGGGGAATGAGAGTTTGTACTCACACACTCCTTCATGTGACTTCTCTGCAGAGCGTCCCAGATCTGGTCCTCGCTGTACTGGTTCAACGGGTCCAGATTGGACCTGGACATAAATTTCGTACATTTCTGTTAGACCATGTTGTGTTAGACCATGTTGTGTTAGACCATGTTGTGTTAGACTGTTGATTCAGCCTGAAGGTAGGTAAGGTAATTATTTAGAGATTTCATAAGATAAGTTAGTTTGTCTTTGTGAAATAACATTGTTTCATGTTGGTCTCCCTAACCTGCCTGTCTCTCTCCCTGTCTGTCTATCTCCCTCCCTGTCTCCCTGTCTATCTCCCTCCCTGTCTCCCTCCCTGCATGTCTCCTTCCCTGCCTGTCTCCCTCCCCCCCTGCCTGTCTCCCTCCCTACCTGCCTGTCTCCCTCCCAAGCAATTGCTTGGTTATTTCAATTTCCCCTCTACCGTTTGTTGCGCTCCAACAGTCCTAGACCGGGGCTTTTTGTTTTGTTCTGACCTGACAGTGGTGGTGAACAGCACAGGGTCCTAAATCTAATATATAATATGATATTATGAGTATTAGTACCTAGCACAGGGTCCTAAATCTAATATATTAGCATGATATTATGAGTATTAGTACCTGACGGGGTCCTGTGTGTAATATATAATATGATATTATGAGTATTAGTACCTGACGGTCGTGGTGAACAGCACGGGGTCCTGTGTGTAATATATAAGCATGATATTATGAGTATTAGCACCTGACGGGGTCCTGTGTGTAATATATAATATGAAATTACGAGTATTAATACCTGACGGGGTCCTGTGTGTAATATATAATATGATATTACGAGTATTAATACCTGACGGGGTCCTGTGTGTAATATATAATATGATATTACGAGTATTAATACCTGACGGGGTCCTGTGTGTAATATATATGATATTGTGAGTATTAGTACCTGACGGTGGTGGCGAACAGCACGGGGTCCTGAGGGATGATGGACAGTTTGCTCCGCAGGTCGGCCAGCCCGATGTCGCTGATGTTCACGCCGTCTATCAGGACGGAGCCGCCACAAGGCTCCACCAGCCGGAACAGGAGCACGCCCAGAGAGGACTTCCCTACAGAGAGACAGACAGGCAGGGAGGGAGGGAGACAGGCAGGGAGGCAGACAGGCAGGGAGGGAGACAGGGAGGGAGACAGGCAGGCAGGCAGGGAGGGAGGGATGGAGGGAGACAGGCAGGGAGGGAGACAGGCAGGCAGGGACGGAGGGAGGGAGACAGGCAGGGAGGGAGGGAGACAGACAGGGAGGGAGGGAGGGAGACAGAGAGAGAGGGAGACAGGCAGGGAGGGAGGGAGACAGGGAGGGAGGGAGACAGGCAGAGAGACAGACGGGCAGGGAGGGACGGAGGGAGAGAGACAGACAGACAGGCAGGGAAGGAGGGAGACAGGGAGGGAGGGAGACAGGCAGAGAGACAGACGGGCAGGGAGGGAGGGAGACAGACAGAGAGACAGACATGCAGGGAGGGAGGGAGGGAGACAAGCAGAGAGACAGACGGGCAGGGAGGGAGACAGATAGGCAGGGAGGGAGGGAGGGAGGGAGACGGGCAGGGAGGGAGGGAGACAGACGGGCAGGGAGGGAGGGAGACAGACGGGCAGGGAGGGAGGCAGGGAGACAGACAGGCAGGTAGGGAGGGAGACAGGCAGACAGGGAGCGAGAGAGACAGGGAGGGAGGGAGACAGGTAGGGAGGGAGACAGACAGAGAGACATACGGGCAGGGAGGGAGACAGACAGAGAGACAGACAGGCAGGGAGCAAGGGAGGGAGGGAGAGAGACAGGCAGGGAGGGAGGGAGACAGGTAAAGAGACAGGCAGGCAGGGAGGGAGGGAGACAGACAGGCTTTTAAGATATTACATTGAATTGACCTGGTTTATTTATCGTACAAAGATTCTAACTGGATATTTAATATTATATTATATTATATTATTATTATATTATATAGTTTTGGAGCCTGTACAGTTGGGGACCCAGACCCCGGTCCTACCTGAGCCGGTCCTGCCCACGATGCCGACCTTCTCTTTGGGCCGGATGGTGCAGGAGATGCGGTTCAGAACCAGCGGCAGGTTCTCCTGGTACCTCATCTCCACGTCCCTCAGAACCAGCTCCCCCTGCTGGGGCCAGTCAGCTGGGGGGGAGCCTCCTTTAACCCTGGCAGGGGCCTCCTGGGACAGGGACTGATACACACACACACACACACACACACACAGAGACACACCCTGTTATATTCCCGTGTACATGCTGCCGTGTTTAACAGGATGTTTCCAGACTTGTTGGAGCGTGTGAACAGAAAAGGTCGCCTCATATCCATCAACCTGTTGATATCAAGTCTTTGATCATGTTTAAAAGTAGCTCCTTCTTTTCTTTTGGCCGTGCATCTCTACCGCAGCCCTGCAAACTATACTGTGTATATAGTATATATATATAGATATATATACACAGAGGTTAAATTGGGCCGGAGCTCAGCTCCGTCTCCTTCAGCATCAAATAATGTTATTCCACTTGAATTATTTTTCATCTCCTGGCAAATACATATGGCATATGAGACTAATTACCACGACTACACAGAGACACCCAGGCTACATGGAACTATCAGTCATAACAGGCTCCTCTCCTGTAACGTGGACGAGAGCAGGCGGCAGCAGCTGGAGGGGACGGTGACTAAAAGCCGCGATAAAGTCAGACAGTTTCCAGCCGATTCCAGCAGCCTTCAGGCTGAACAGGAAGTCACAGAATCACTCACATCCTGTTAGGTCTAAATCCTGAGAAACACTGTGGTCTGATTCTGATTTAATACAATGTGATCAGACCCATATATCAGCTGGTACACAGTCTCCAGCTGTTTTATTAAGACAGAGGAGCTGTCTAAATGCTCGACCTGTGATCTGGTGCTGATGTTAACACACAACAGACTGTAGATGATCTGTAATCTGAACAGAGTTAGTCTCTCTGACTTCTAAACCGGTCCTTCCAGAAAAATGTGGACTTTTGTGATTGTTGCCGGCAAAAATCCTTGATTACGCGGCACGTTTTCTTAAAAAATGTGATGGAATATGCGGGATATTTATGCAACTTTATGTGATGAAATTGCGGGAACTTGCAAAAATTGCGGTTTGATGAACAAGAGAAAAAAAACAGTGACCAAGACCCAGCTTTTCGATGATGTTCACGTTGCGTAATTACGTCACTTCATCAACGTTCCCATGGCAACAGGGGAAAACGGCTGCTCTTGTGTGAAGTAAACGCAACATTTTTCATCTTTCTGCTGAGATATATGGGACTTTTTTGCAACGAAAATCGGCAATTTATGCGGCGAAAGTGCGGCGTATTTGAAGAAATGCGCCCCCCCCGCATAAATATGCAGACTTTGGCTGATTATGCATTGAATTATGAGATCACATGATCAGGTTTTTCTGGAGGGACTGACTAAACGTCACTTCACTACGTGTGTTCTCTACAGATTAAGCCTTTAAATCAGACAAATAGCAAAACTATATAAAGTTGATATAAAACGTCATCATGTTGAGTCGATTCTGAACCAATCAGCTGTTAGATCAGCTGAGAGGCCGGCGTTTAGTTAGTGGGTCCACCGCTAGAGTTGTGGAACCCAACTAAGTTTGTTAGGAAGTGGGTGATGACAAGGAGGTCAGCGGACCATCAAGCAGAGGAGCCTGCCTTTACTCCTATTTTAAAGCTGATGGATGCATGAGTTGTAGTATGTGAATAAGTACATGTGATGTAGTTAAAGTGTAAACTGTTACGTCTGCACACAAGTGCCTCAGGTGTTGTTGGGGTAGTTTCATGATGCATTGAGTTGAGTAATTATCTCCCGAGTCGGTGAGATTAAATCAAACATAACATAAACTAAACAAAGACACTGGCCCTGATTCTCTTAAATCAACATCATTTTCTTGTTTAAAAAGATGTTTACATATTTGCCAACCAATATTTTCAAACATGTTCAATTTCATACATTTTCCGAGGGTGAAATGCCTGTTAACATTAAAGGTCAAAAAATAATAATAAAGTAAGTGAATTGTAAAGTATTTCTCTTGAATAACTACTCAACCTTACACATTAATACTGCTTAAAGAGCCCCTTGTATATATATATATATATATATATATATATATATATATATACACACACAGTATAATGTAATGTGAGGCTGTAAGATGTGTGTGTACCTGGATGTAGTGATGGATTCTCTCCACAGATGTGAAGCGAGCTTCAGTCTCAGACGCCAGGCGGACGGTGAACTGGAACAACCCTGTTAACTAGACAGACAGGCAGGGAGGGAGACAGGGAGAGAGACAGGCAGGGAGGGAGACAGAGAGACAGTGAGGGAGACAGGCAGGGAGGGAGACAGGGAGAGAGACAGAGAGACAGTGAGGGAGAGAGACAGTGAGGGAGAGAGAGAGACAGGGAGGGAGAGAGACAGTGAGGGAGACAGGGAGAGAGACAGAGAGACAGTGAGGGAGAGAGACAGTGAGGGAGACAGGGAGAGAGACAGAGAGACAGTGAGGGAGAGAGACAGTGAGGGAGAGAGAGAGAGACAGGGAGGGAGAGACACATTCATGATTTAATGGTTCATGTCCACGATTGTCTTTGTCTTCAGGAAGACCCTCAGGTCTCTGTCTGTTTAAAGGAAGGTTTCCTCACTGCTGTCACACCAAATGCTTCCTGGGTCTGTTTAAATTACAGAGAGTGGTCTAGACCTCCTCCCTCTGTGAAGAGTCCTGACATAACTCCTGGTAGGATCTGACACAGTGAAGTAGTCTGCTTGCCTGCTTCAGGGGACGGTGTAGGAGATGTGTTCAGGTACCTGGACGGTGTAGGAGATGTGTTCAGGTACCTGGACGGTGTAGGAGATGAGTAGGAGATGTGTTCAGGTACCTGGACGGTGTAGGAGATGTGTTCAGGTACCTGGACGGTGTAGGAGATGAGTAGGAGATGTGTTCAGGTACCTGGACGGTGTAGGAGATGTGTTCAGGTACCTGGACGGTGTAGGAGATGTGTAGGAGATGAGTTCAGGTACCTGGACGGTGTAGGAGATGAGTTCAGGTACCTGGACAGCGTAGGAGATGGCGAGGCCAGCGTAGGCCGGAGGGATCTGTCCGTGCATCAGAACCATCATGAGCGCCGTGATGCTGATCAGCGCCACGCTGATGACGTCCAGACGCACCGCCAGCCATCGCATCGCACAGCTGAACAGGTAGAAGCAGGCCTGGTTCTGGTCCAGCAGAGTCTGGTACCTAGAGCACAGTCACAGGGGGCAGACCCTACATGTTACAGGCCTGGTTCTGGTCCAGCAGGACCTGGTACCTAGAGGTGCCCTCGTTTAGAAGAAGTCTCCCGGCTAATCCTGCCTTGTACTACTGAAGTTGGAGAAACAGCTAGCTAGCTCATGTAGTCCTTACCTAGCTACTGATCATGTGATCTTACCTAGCTACTGAGCATGTGGTCTTACCTAGCTACTGAGCATGTGGTCTTACCTAGCTACTGATCATGTGATCTTACCTAGCTACTGATCATGTGATCTTACCTAGCTACTGATCATGTGATCTTACCTAGTTACTGATCATGTGATCTTACCTAGCTACTGATCATGTGATCTTACCTAGCTACTGAGCATGTGATCTTACCTAGCTACTGAGCATGTGCGACTGCCAACAAAGATGTTACAGCAGTGAGAGGTCTCACTCTGTAGCTAAAACAGAGACCTGAACACAGGGTGAAAAGAGGAGCTGCAGCAATGACCAGTACAACTAAAATATAAAATTAAACCATGTAAACTATTCTGGTACAACCTCTAAATACAATTATGAACCAGAAAATGAGCAGAATATGAGCAGAATATGAGCCCTTTAACAGACAACTCATGCATTCATCCAGAACATAATCCACACCTTACTGTCTCACCTGTGCAGGAAGTCCCGCCCCCGGCCGTAGGCCTGCAGCGTGGCGAGGCCCTGGACGCTGGACGTGATGTGGGACATGAAGGGGGATGTGGTCACGTTGTCCAGGCGCTTCAGCTCCCGGATGAAGACCCTGGAGACGCCGTGCAGCGCCGCGAACAGCAACACCAGCGGGCCCGCCGCCGCTAGGAACCATGGGAAAACCCAGCTGATGACGCCCAGGCAGAAGAAGACCAGGATCACGTTCTGGATGAACATCTCCGCCTGGAAGGGCAGGCGAGTGTCCACTGCAGGGGGACAGACACAACAAGACATCACGCTGGGCAGGCTAGTGTCCACTGCCTGGGACAGACACAACAAGACATCACGCTGGGCAGGCTAGTGTCCACTGCCTGGGACAGACACAACAAGACATCACACTGGGCAGACTAGTGTCCACTGCAGGGGGACAGACACAACAAGACATCACGCTGGGCAGGCTAGTGTCCACTGCAGGGGGACAGACACAACAAGACATCACACTGGGCAGACTAGTGTCCACTGCAGGGGGACAGACACAACAAGACATCACACTGGGCAGGCTAGTGTCCACTGCAGGGGACAGACACAACAAGACATCACGCTGGGCAGACTAGTGTCCACTGCAGGGGGACAGACACAACAAGACATCACACTGGGCAGACTAGTGTCCACTGCAGGGGGACAGACACAACAAGACATCACGCTGGGCAGACTAGTGTCCACTGCCTGGGACAGACACAACAAGACATCACGCTGGGCAGGCTAGTGTCCACTGCAGGGGACAGACACAACAAGACATCACGGTTTTTACGGGGTTTTTTGTGCCTTTTTGTGCGTTTGTTTTTCCGGAAAAAATAGACCCTTTTTAACGTTTTTTTTTAGACTTTATGACAATTTTTTTTAACAATTTGTTTATGCTTTTTGGCACTTTTTGCAACACATTTTAGATTTTTTTTTACCCACTTTTAAACATTGTTAAACTGTTGTTTATTAACACTTTTTTGGAGGTTTCTGCAACGCTTTTACGGAAAAAAATTGACCATTTTATGTGTTTTCTGTGAGACTTTTTTTTATGTTTTATTAACAGATTTTTTTGTGCGTTTTGCGACACCTTTTGCAACGCTTTTAGAGGGAAAAATTGACTTTTTGTTAATATTTTCTTACGCTATTTTTGAAAAAATTCTAACCCTTTTTTGACGGTTTTTGAAGATTTGTCGTTTTTAACACATTTTGTAAGGTTTTTAGTTTACACTTTATGACTTGTTTATGCTTTTTGGTAGTTTTTGCAACACTATTTTAGATTTTTTTTTACCCACTTTTAAACATTTTTAAACTGTTGTTTATTAACACTTTTTGGAGCTTTTTTGCAACGCTTTTACGGAAAACAAATTGACCATTTTATGTGTTTCCTAGGACTCTTTTTTAACGTGTTAACTGTTTTTTTTTAGGGCGTATTGCGACACCTTTTGCAACGCTTTTAGAGGGAAAAATGTACCCTTTGTTAATGTTTTTTTACGCTATTTTTGAAAAAATTCTAACCCTTTTTTGAAGATTTTAAAATTGTTGTTTTTAACACTTTTTGGGGCTTTTTTTCGAGAAAAAAAAATGACCCTTTTTTAACGTTTTTTGTTTACTCTTTATGACTTGTTTATGCTTTTTGGTAGTTTTTTAGATTTTTTTTACCCACTTTTGAACATTGTTAATCTGTTGTTTATTAACAGTTTTTTGGAGCTTTTTGCAACGCTTTTTCGGAAAAAACTTTTAACGCAAAAAAAAAATCTGTTAATAAAACATAAAAAAAAGTGTAAAGAAAGAAATTGACCATTTTATGTGTTTTTCTTTACACTTTTTTATGTTTTATTAACAGATTTTTTTGTGCGTTTTGCGACACCTTTTGCAACGCTTTTAGAGGGAAAAATGTACCATCAAAAAAGGGTTAGAATTTAGCGTAAATAAACTGTTAAAATAAACATTAAAAAAGTGTCATGAAGTGTAAAAAACAAAGTTAAAAAAGGTCAATTCTTTCCGAAAACAGCATTGCGAAAAGCTCCAAAAAAGTGTTAATTAACAACAGTTTAAAAATGTTTAAAAAAAATGTTTAAAACATTAAGTTTGTTAATGTTTTTTTAAGCTATTTTTGAAAAAAAATCTAAACCTTTTTTGACGGTTTTTGAAGATTTTAAAATTGTCGTTTTTAACCCTTTTTTCTTCGGAATAAAATGACCCTTTTTTAAATGTTTTTTGTTTACACTTTATGAGTTGTTAATGCTTTTTGGCACTTTTTGCAACACTATTTTATAGTTTAACATTTTTAAACTGTTGTTTATTAACACTTTTTGGAGCTTTTTGCAACGCTTTTACGGAAAACAAATTGACCATTTTATGTGTTTTCTAGGACTCTTTTTTTAACATGTTATTAACTGTTTTTTAGGGCGTTTGGCGACACCTTTTGCAACGCTTTTAGAGGAAAAAATGTACCCTTTGTTAATGGTTTTTTTTACGCTATTTAAAAAAAAATTCTAACCCTTTTTTGACGTTTTTTTAAGATTTTAAACACTTTTTTGGGGCTTTCTTTTCGGAAAAAAATGACCTTTTTTAACGTTTTTTTGTTTACACTTGTTAATGCTTTTTGGTAGTTTTTGCAACACTATTTAAAAAACTTTTTACCCACTTTTAAACATTTTTAAACTGTTGTTAATTAACACTTTTTTGGAGCTTTTCGCAATGCTGTTTTCGGAAAGAATTGACCTTTTTTTAACTTTGTTTTTTACACTTCATGACACTTTTTTAATGTTTATTTTAACAGTTTATTTACGCTAAATTCTAACCCTCTTTGATGGTTTTTGAAGCTTTTTAAATTCTCGTTTTTAACACTTATTTGGTGCTTTTTTTCGACGCTCAACAGATTCCGTCTGCCCGAGCTGAACAGCCTCGGCATCTTTCAGAACAGCTGACCAGAGGCCTGGTGAAACAGGCACATAGAGACCGTTCTCACGGCAGACATGTTGACATGTCAGAGCAGGAACAACAGGTGGATTCTAACCATTAATGATGGCTGCGTTCCCCTAAAGCCTGGTTCACACGGCAGGATAATTAGGCCGATTTTAGCCCCGATTCCCCCCTTCTGACCATCTTAAGGATGCTCCGATTATGGTAAAATAATCTGATCAGATATTCCTGCCGTGTGTGGTGTGTTAAGACTGCTCTCGTCTGCTCTGAAGGACGTCGGGACCGCTCCCATCTCAAATCGGGGATATCCAACATGTTGGATTGTTTTGGCCCGATTCCTCCTGGTGTGTGGTGTCCCCCGGGGACAAACGAGCACGCAGCCTGTGGACTGTGGCGTGTAGCCAATCAGAAAGAGAGGTGACGAGGCGGCGAGGAAAGCACCGGGAAACAACATCAAAACAGCCGGCGGCACGGCGCACCAGAAAGTCCGGTGGACGTCGGAGATAAGTAGAGCAAGTATAGTCCATGCTGGCGTCGTCTCCACTTCTTTGACCGTCGCTACAAACCAACTACAAACTATCGCCACTGCGTCCTCTTCGTCCGCCATGATTGTTAACTCTGAAGTCACGTTTGATCTCGAGGGATTTTGCGAGATTTCCCGTCTGACCTGGGAATGCTGGGGAGTCAGATCGGTTGGTGTGTGATGTGTTGTACCACACGCTGTACGACCAAAACTGTTAGACCGTGATTTTATATCGCCGTGTGTGGAGTCTCTCAGGATTAGTTGGCTAATTTAAAAATTAAAAGTGACAAAAACTGTTGAAATCTTCTTTACCTTCGTCCATGTCTCTGGACCAGGGTCTGGAGGAGTTACCTTAGTCCATGTCTCTGGACCAGGGTCTGGGGCAGTTACCTTCGTCCATGTCTCTGGACCAGGGTCTGGAGGAGTTACCTTAGTCCATGTCTCTGGACCAGGGTCTGGGGCAGTTACCTTCGTCCATGTCTCTGGACCAGGGTCTGGGGCAGTTACCTTAGTCCATGTCTCTGGACCAGGGTCTGGGGCAGTTACCTTAGTCCATGTCTCTGGACCAGGGTCTGGGGCAGTTACCTTAGTCCATGTCTCTGGACCAGGGTCTGGAGGAGTTACCTTAGTTCATGTCTCTGGACCAGGGTCTGGGGCAGTTACCTTAGTCCATGTCTCTGGACCAGGGTCTGGGGCAGTTACCTTAGTCCATGTTTCTGGACCAGGGTCTGGGGCAGTTACCTTCGTCCATGTCTCTGGACCAGGGTCTGGGGCAGTTACCTTAGTCCATGTCTCTGGACCAGGGTCTGGGGCAGTTACCTTCGTCCATGTCTCTGGACCAGGGTCTGGGGCAGTTACCTCAGTCCATGTCTCTGGACCAGGGTCTGGGGCAGTTACCTTCGTCCATGTCTCTGGACCAGGGTCTGGGGCAGTTACCTTAGTCCATGTCTCTGGACCAGGGTCTGGGGCAGTTACCTTAGTCCATGTTTCTGGACCAGGGTCTGGGGCAGTTACCTTCGTCCATGTCTCTGGACCAGGGTCTGGGGTAGTTACCTTAGTCCATGTCTCTGGACCAGGGTCTGGGGCAGTTACCTTCGTCCATGTCTCTGGACCAGGGTCTGGGGCAGTTACCTCAGTCCATGTCTCTGGACCAGGGTCTGGGGCAGTTACCTTAGTCCGTGTTTCTGGACCAGGGTCTGGGGCAGTTACCTTAGTCCATGTCTCTGGACCAGGGTCTGGGGCAGTTACCTTAGTCCATGTCTCTGGACCAGGGTCTGGGGCAGTTACCTTCGTCCATGTCTCTGGACCAGGGTCTGGGGCAGTTACCTTAGTCCATGTCTCTGGACCAGGGTCTGGGGCAGTTACCTTAGTCCATGTTTCTGGACCAGGGTCTGGGGCAGTTACCTTAGTCCATGTCTCTGGACCAGGGTCTGGGGCAGTTACCTTAGTCCATGTCTCTGGACCAGGGTCTGGAGGAGTTACCTTAGTCCATGTCTCTGGACCAGGGTCTGGGGCAGTTACCTTCGTCCATGTCTCTGGACCAGGGTCTGGGGCAGTTACCTTAGTCCATGTTTCTGGACCAGGGTCTGGGGCAGTTACCTTAGTCCATGTCTCTGGACCAGGGTCTGGGGCAGTTACCTTCGTCCATGTCTCTGGACAAGGGTCTGGGGCAGTTACCTTAGTCCATGTTTCTGGACCAGGGTCTGGGGCAGTTACCTTAGTCCATGTTTCTGGACCAGGGTCTGGGGCAGTTACCTTAGTCCATGTCTCTGGACCAGGGTCTGGGGCAGTTACCTTAGTCCATGTCTCTGGACCAGGGTCTGGGGCAGTTACCTTCGTCCATGTCTCTGGACCAGGGTCTGGGGCAGTTACCTTAGTCCATGTCTCTGGACCAGGGTCTGGGGCAGTTACCTTAGTCCATGTTTCTGGACCAGGGTCTGGGGCAGTTACCTTAGTCCATGTCTCTGGACCAGGGTCTGGGGCAGTTACCTTAGTCCATGTCTCTGGACCAGGGTCTGGAGGAGTTACCTTAGTCCATGTCTCTGGACCAGGGTCTGGGGCAGTTACCTTCGTCCATGTCTCTGGACCAGGGTCTGGGGCAGTTACCTTAGTCCATGTTTCTGGACCAGGGTCTGGGGCAGTTACCTTAGTCCATGTCTCTGGACCAGGGTCTGGGGCAGTTACCTTCGTCCATGTCTCTGGACCAGGGTCTAGGGCAGTTACCTTAGTCCATGTTTCTGGACCAGGGTCTGGGGCAGTTACCTTCGTCCATGTTCTGGACCAGGGTCTGGGGCAGTTACCTTCGTCCATGTCTCTGGACCAGGGTCTGGGGCAGTTACCTTAGTCCATGTCTCTGGACCAGGGTCTGGGGCAGTTACCTTCGTCCATGTCTCTGGACCAGGGTCTGGGGCAGTTACCTTAGTCCATGTCTCTGGACCAGGGTCTGGAGGAGTTACCTTAGTCCATGTCTCTGGACCAGGGTCTGGGGCAGTTACCTTAGTCCATGTCTCTGGACCAGGGTCTGGGGCAGTTACCTTAGTCCATGTTTCTGGACCAGGGTCTGGGGCAGTTACCTTCGTCCATGTCTCTGGACCAGGGTCTGGGGCAGTTACCTTAGTCCATGTCTCTGGACCAGGGTCTGGGGCAGTTACCTTAGTCCATGTCTCTGGACCAGGGTCTGGGGCAGTTACCTTAGTCCATGTCTCTGGACCAGGGTCTGGGGCAGTTACCTTCGTCCATGTCTCTGGACCAGGGTCTGGGGCAGTTACCTTAGTCCATGTCTCTGGACCAGGGTCTGGGGCAGTTACCTTAGTCCATGTTTCTGGACCAGGGTCTGGGGCAGTTACCTTCGTCCATGTCTCTGGACCAGGGTCTGGGGCAGTTACCTTAGTCCATGTCTCTGGACCAGGGTCTGGGGCAGTTACCTTAGTCCATGTCTCTGGACCAGGGTCTGGGGCAGTTACCTTAGTCCATGTCTCTGGACCAGGGTCTGGGGCAGTTACCTTAGTCCATGTCTCTGGACCAGGGTCTGGGGCAGTTACCTTAGTCCATGTCTCTGGACCAGGGTCTGGGGCAGTTACCTTAGTCCATGTCTCTGGACCAGGGTCTGGGGCAGTTACCTTAGTCCATGTCTCTGGACCAGGGTCTGGGGCAGTTACCTTCGTCCATGTCTCTGGACCAGGGTCTGGGGCAGTTACCTTAGTCCATGTCTCTGGACCAGGGTCTGGGGCAGTTACCTTAGTCCATGTTTCTGGACCAGGGTCTGGGGCAGTTACCTTAGTCCATGTCTCTGGACCAGGGTCTGGGGCAGTTACCTTAGTCCATGTCTCTGGACCAGGGTCTGGGGCAGTTACCTTAGTCCATGTCTCTGGACCAGGGTCTGGGGCAGTTACCTTCGTCCATGTCTCTGGACCAGGGTCTGGGGCAGTTACCTTAGTCCATGTCTCTGGACCAGGGTCTGGGGCAGTTACCTTAGTCCATGTCTCTGGACCAGGGTCTGGGGCAGTTACCTTAGTCCATGTCTCTGGACCAGGGTCTGGGGCAGTTACCTTAGTCCATGTTTCTGGACCAGGGTCTGGGGCAGTTACCTTCGTCCATGTCTCTGGACCAGGGTCTGGGGCAGTTACCTTAGTCCATGTCTCTGGACCAGGGTCTGGGGCAGTTACCTTAGTCCATGTCTCTGGACCAGGGTCTGGGGCAGTTACCTTAGTCCATGTCTCTGGACCAGGGTCTGGGGCAGTTACCTTAGTCCATGTCTCTGGACCAGGGTCTGGGGCAGTTACCTTAGTCCATGTCTCTGGACCAGGGTCTGGGGCAGTTACCTTCGTCCATGTCTCTGGACCAGGGTCTGGGGCAGTTACCTTCGTCCATGTCTCTGGACCAGGGTCTGGGGCAGTTACCTTAGTCCATGTTTCTGGACCAGGGTCTGGGGCAGTTACCTTAGTCCATGTCTCTGGACCAGGGTCTGGGGCAGTTACCTTAGTCCATGTCTCTGGACCAGGGTCTGGGGCAGTTACCTTCGTCCATGTCTCTGGACAAGGGTCTGGGGCAGTTACCTTAGTCCATGTTTCTGGACCAGGGTCTGGGGCAGTTACCTTCGTCCATGTCTCTGGACCATGGTCTGGGGCAGTTACCTTAGTCCATGTCTCTGGACCAGGGTCTGGGGCAGTTACCTTCGTCCATGTCTCTGGACCAGGGTCTGGGGCAGTTACCTTCGTCCATGTCTCTGGACCAGGGTCTGGGGCAGTTACCTTCGTCCATGTCTCTGGACCAGGGTCTGGGGCAGTTACCTTAGTCCATGTCTCTGGACCAGGGTCTGGGGCAGTTACCTTAGTCCATGTCTCTGGACCAGGGTCTGGGGCAGTTACCTTAGTCCATGTTTCTGGACCAGGGTCTGGGGCAGTTACCTTCGTCCATGTCTCTGGACCAGGGTCTGGGGCAGTTACCTTAGTCCATGTCTCTGGACCAGGGTCTGGGGCAGTTACCTTAGTCCATGTCTCTGGACCAGGGTCTGGGGCAGTTACCTTCGTCCATGTCTCTGGACCAGGGTCTGGGGCAGTTACCTTAGTCCATGTCTCTGGACCAGGGTCTGGGGCAGTTACCTTCGTCCATGTCTCTGGACCAGGGTCTGGGGCAGTTACCTCAGTCCATGTCTCTGGACCAGGGTCTGGGGCAGTTACCTTAGTCCATGTTTCTGGACCAGGGTCTGGGGCAGTTACCTTAGTCCATGTCTCTGGACCAGGGTCTGGGGCAGTTACCTTAGTCCATGTCTCTGGACCAGGGTCTGGGGCAGTTACCTTCGTCCATGTCTCTGGACCAGGGTCTGGGGCAGTTACCTTAGTCCATGTCTCTGGACCAGGGTCTGGGGCAGTTACCTTAGTCCATGTCTCTGGACCAGGGTCTGGGGCAGTTACCTTAGTCCATGTCTCTGGACCAGGGTCTGGGGCAGTTACCTTCGTCCATGTCTCTGGACCAGGGTCTGGGGCAGTTACCTTAGTCCATGTCTCTGGACCAGGGTCTGGGGCAGTTACCTTCGTCCATGTCTCTGGACCAGGGTCTGGGGCAGTTACCTTAGTCCATGTTTCTGGACCAGGGTCTGGGGCAGTTACCTTAGTCCATGCCTCTGGACCAGGGTCTGGGGCAGTTACCTTAGTCCATGTCTCTGGACCAGGGTCTGGGGCAGTTACCTTAGTCCATGTCTCTGGACCAGGGTCTGGGGCAGTTACCTTCGTCCATGTCTCTGGACCATGGTCTGGGGCAGTTACCTTCGTCCATGTCTCTGGACCAGGGTCTGGGGCAGTTACCTTCGTCCATGTCTCTGGACCAGGGTCTGGGGCAGTTACCTTCGTCCATGTCTCTGGACCAGGGTCTGGGGCAGTTACCTTAGTCCATGTCTCTGGACCAGGGTCTGGGGCAGTTACCTTAGTCCATGTCTCTGGACCAGGGTCTGGGGCAGTTACCTTCGTCCATGTCTCTGGACCAGGGTCTGGGGCAGTTACCTTAGTCCATGTCTCTGGACCAGGGTCTGGGGCAGTTACCTTAGTCCATGTCTCTGGACCAGGGTCTGGAGGAGTTACCTTAGTCCATGTCTCTGGACCAGGGTCTGGGGCAGTTACCTTAGTCCATGTCTCTGGACCAGGGTCTGGGGCAGTTACCTTAGTCCATGTCTCTGGACCAGGGTCTGGGGCAGTTACCTTCGTCCATGTCTCTGGACCAGGGTCTGGGGCAGTTACCTCAGTCCATGTCTCTGGACCAGGGTCTGGGGCAGTTACCTTCGTCCATGTCTCTGGACCAGGGTCTGGGGCAGTTACCTCGTCCATGTCTCTGGACCAGGGTCTGGGGCAGTTACCTTAGTCCATGTCTCTGGACCAGGGTCTGGGGCAGTTACCTTAGTCCATGTCTCTGGACCAGGGTCTGGGGCAGTTACCTTAGTCCATGTCTCTGGACCAGGGTCTGGGGCAGTTACCTTCGTCCATGTCTCTGGACCAGGGTCTGGGGCAGTTACCTTAGTCCATGTCTCTGGACCAGGGTCTGGGGCAGTTACCTTAGTCCATGTTTCTGGACCAGGGTCTGGGGCAGTTACCTTAGTCCATGTCTCTGGACCAGGGTCTGGGGCAGTTACCTTAGTCCATGTCTCTGGACCAGGGTCTGGAGGAGTTACCTTAGTCCATGTCTCTGGACCAGGGTCTGGGGCAGTTACCTTCGTCCATGTCTCTGGACCAGGGTCTGGGGCAGTTACCTTAGTCCATGTTTCTGGACCAGGGTCTGGGGCAGTTACCTTAGTCCATGTCTCTGGACCAGGGTCTGGGGCAGTTACCTTCGTCCATGTCTCTGGACAAGGGTCTGGGGCAGTTACCTTAGTCCATGTTTCTGGACCAGGGTCTGGGGCAGTTACCTTAGTCCATGTTTCTGGACCAGGGTCTGGGGCAGTTACCTTAGTCCATGTCTCTGGACCAGGGTCTGGGGCAGTTACCTTAGTCCATGTCTCTGGACCAGGGTCTGGGGCAGTTACCTTCGTCCATGTCTCTGGACCAGGGTCTGGGGCAGTTACCTTAGTCCATGTCTCTGGACCAGGGTCTGGGGCAGTTACCTTAGTCCATGTTTCTGGACCAGGGTCTGGGGCAGTTACCTTAGTCCATGTCTCTGGACCAGGGTCTGGGGCAGTTACCTTAGTCCATGTCTCTGGACCAGGGTCTGGAGGAGTTACCTTAGTCCATGTCTCTGGACCAGGGTCTGGGGCAGTTACCTTCGTCCATGTCTCTGGACCAGGGTCTGGGGCAGTTACCTTAGTCCATGTTTCTGGACCAGGGTCTGGGGCAGTTACCTTAGTCCATGTCTCTGGACCAGGGTCTGGGGCAGTTACCTTCGTCCATGTCTCTGGACAAGGGTCTGGGGCAGTTACCTTAGTCCATGTTTCTGGACCAGGGTCTGGGGCAGTTACCTTCGTCCATGTTTCTGGACCAGGGTCTGGGGCAGTTACCTTCGTCCATGTCTCTGGACCATGGTCTGGGGCAGTTACCTTAGTCCATGTCTCTGGACCAGGGTCTGGGGCAGTTACCTTCGTCCATGTCTCTGGACCAGGGTCTGGGGCAGTTACCTTAGTCCATGTCTCTGGACCAGGGTCTGGGGCAGTTACCTTAGTCCATGTCTCTGGACCAGGGTCTGGGGCAGTTACCTTAGTCCATGTTTCTGGACCAGGGTCTGGGGCAGTTACCTTCGTCCATGTCTCTGGACCAGGGTCTGGGGCAGTTACCTTCGTCCATGTCTCTGGACCAGGGTCTGGGGCAGTTACCTTCGTCCATGTCTCTGGACCAGGGTCTGGGGCAGTTACCTTCGTCCATGTCTCTGGACCAGGGTCTGGGGCAGTTACCTTCGTCCATGTCTCTGGACCAGGGTCTGGGGCAGTTACCTTAGTCCATGTTTCTGGACCAGGGTCTGGGGCAGTTACCTTCGTCCATGTCTCTGGACCAGGGTCTGGGGCAGTTACCTCAGTCCATGTCTCTGGACCAGGGTCTGGGGCAGTTACCTTCGTCCATGTCTCTGGACCATGGTCTGGGGCAGTTACCTTAGTCCATGTCTCTGGACCAGGGTCTGGGGCTGTTACCTTAGTCCATGTCTCTGGACCAGGGTCTGGGGCAGTTACCTTAGTCCATGTCTCTGGACCAGGGTCTGGGGCAGTTACCTTCGTCCATGTCTCTGGACCAGGGTCTGGGGCAGTTACCTTCGTCCATGTCTCTGGACCAGGGTCTGGGGCAGTTACCTTAGTCCATGTCTCTGGACCAGGGTCTGGGACAGTTACCTTCGTCCATGTCTCTGGACCAGGGTCTGGGGCAGTTACCTTAGTCCATGTCTCTGGACCAGGGTCTGGGGCAGTTACCTTAGTCCATGTCTCTGGACAAGGGTCTGGGGCAGTTACCTTAGTCCATGTTTCTGGACCAGGGTCTGGGGCAGTTACCTTCGTCCATGTCTCTGGACCAGGGTCTGGGGCAGTTACCTTAGTCCATGTCTCTGGACCAGGGTCTGGGGCAGTTACCTTCGTCCATGTCTCTGGACCAGGGTCTGGGGCAGTTACCTCAGTCCATGTCTCTGGACCAGGGTCTGGGGCAGTTACCTTCGTCCATGTCTCTGGACCATGGTCTGGGGCAGTTACCTTAGTCCATGTCTCTGGACCAGGGTCTGGGGCAGTTACCTTAGTCCATGTCTCTGGACCAGGGTCTGGGGCAGTTACCTTCGTCCATGTCTCTGGACCAGGGTCTGGGGCAGTTACCTTCGTCCATGTCTCTGGACCAGGGTCTGGGGCAGTTACCTTAGTCCATGTCTCTGGACCAGGGTCTGGGACAGTTACCTTCGTCCATGTCTCTGGACCAGGGTCTGGGGCAGTTACCTTAGTCCATGTCTCTGGACCAGGGTCTGGGGCAGTTACCTTCGTCCATGTCTCTGGACCAGGGTCTGGGGCAGTTACCTTCGTCCATGTCTCTGGACCAGGGTCTGGGGCAGTTACCTTAGTCCATGTCTCTGGACCAGGGTCTGGGGCAGTTACCTTAGTCCATGTCTCTGGACCAGGGTCTGGAGGAGTTACCTTAGTCCATGTCTCTGGACCAGGGTCTGGGGCAGTTACCTTCGTCCATGTCTCTGGACCAGGGTCTGGGGCAGTTACCTTCGTCCATGTCTCTGGACCAGGGTCTGGGGCAGTTACCTTAGTCCATGTCTCTGGACCAGGGTCTGGGGCAGTTACCTTAGTCCATGTCTCTGGACCAGGGTCTGGAGGAGTTACCTTAGTCCATGTCTCTGGACCAGGGTCTGGGGCAGTT
>NC_050178.1:21569150-21571650 GCF_008315115.2 Sander lucioperca | reverse complement strand
GGATGTTGTCTCTGAGCGTTGCGTTCAGGATCCAGGCCTGCTGAGCCACGTAGGCCAGCCGTCCTCTGACCGCCACGCTGCCCTCCAGTGGCGTCATCTGTCAGAACACCAATCAGTGATCAGGGAAGGAACAGCAGGAAGTGAGTGTTGCGTAGACACGATGTTGTGGTGTCGGTACGGTTGAGGCTAGAAGGGATATAGCTACGGCAACGACAGTCAAGTTTAGGGAAAAGAGTGAGTGTGTGTGTGTGTCTCTGTGTGTGTGTGTGTGTGTGTGTGTGTGTAGGTAACATCACCTGTCCTAAGATAGCAGAGATCAGGGAGGTTTTTCCGCTGCCGACGCTCCCGCAGACACCGACCAGCTTCCCCTAAACACACCGCAGTTACACATCACATCCTGGATACTAGATGACATCACACTGACCATCCTAGATACTAGATGACATCACACTGACCATCGTGCTGTCTGTTAAAGAGCTGTTAGTCACTGAGGAAGTGGTTAAAAGAACTCCGGTACTCTGATGCACAGAAAGTTAAGCTTAAGTCATAAAAATAGTCTTTTTATGATGTAGAGGTGCATTGTTTGAAGGTTGCGAGAACGAAAGAGGAAGTTGCACCACACAGAGACCCCGACCACGGTGTTTGTGTGTGTGTGTGTGTGTGTGTGTGTGTGTGTGAGTGTGTGTGATACCTGCTGGACGCTCAGGTTGATGCAGTGCAGGGTGCTCTGCAGTCTCTGGGAGGGAGGGGGGGCAGTATTCCTGTCTTCCTCCTCTGGACCGGAGGCTCCTCCTCTTCCTGTCAGCAGGGAGCCGCTCACTTCCTCTTCCTGCAGAACCGCTCGCTCGCTGCACCTGAAGTGCAACACACACTCTTAGGGTCCTATCTCGCACCCGGCGCAGCGCAGCACAAAGCCCGACGCAAGTGTCTCTGCTAGTTTAAGACCGACCCAGTTGTCAGTTTCCCGTCCAGCGTCCACGTCGTTTAAACAGCAAATGCACCTGCTCCCATCTGTGGCCCATGGCTGGTCTTACAGGGAGGTGTGTTCAGGTGCATTCTGGGTGTGCTGGTCTTACAGGGAGGTGTGTTCAGGTGCATTCTGGGAGTGTTGCTATCTTGAGGCAGCAGGAAGTGATCGCTCCATTGACCAACAAAAACCTGGTCTAAAGTCAATAACGCAGCATTTCATTGTTATTTTTTTAGATTATTTTTTTGGTCTTTTCCACCTTTAATTTTTGATAGGACAGCTAGGTGAGAAAGGGGAGAAAGGGGAGACGGGGGGGGGGGGGGGGGGAGACATGCAAGAAATTGTCACAGGTCGGATTCGAACCCTGGACCTCTGCGTCGAGGTATAAACCTCTCAGTATATGTGCGCCTGCTCTACCACTGATCCAACCAGGCCACACATTTCATTGTTATTTTAACAGAGCATTAGTAAAATGCTCCTAGGCTCGTGCACAGCGTGCACACTATGCTTGTTACACACACAGGGACGCACAGCAGCACACACACACACACACACACACACACACACACACACACACACACACACACAGCAGCACACACACATGCAGAAGATTACAAATAAAAATATTACGGTGTAAATCCTCCATCATAACAGCAATGCTCCAAGGTCCAAACATGCCTGGCTTTTAAAGGGAATGGGAGATGATCTCTGATTGGTTGATTGCATGTTACGCCCAAAACACACCTGCACCAGGCGCTTCACGCCGTGACCTCAGACCGTTAAAATAGGGCCCTATACTCTTCCTGCCGCTCCGTCTCGTGATGCGTCTCACGCCCTCAGTCGGGCTGTGTGAGTGTAATGGTTTACCTGTGTCGGCGTCGGCCAGCGGTCCGGACACACGGGCTAGGCTGAGCGCTCTGCCCGCCGCCGTCCCACGCCAGACTGGCCCCACACATCTCCACGGCAACCTGAGGATCGCTAGGCAACGCACAGACACTGTCCACCTCGGCCATGAGGAAGAGACTCTGAGGAGGAGAAGGACAGAGAGGAGTGAGAGCCGTCCTTTCTGCTCCTTCTCGGCGGGTTTCTACAGCGCTGAACTGACCTGGAATCTGTCCACGGCCACCGCCGCCTCCGACAGAGACTTGACGGAGAACGGAGTCACTTTGAGGGCAAAGGTCATGGCGTTGAACACCGTCACCACGGTGAAGGCCTGCACGCACACACACACGCACACACACACACACACACATCAGATCAGATCAGAACCAGGACACGTCAACAGTTAGCACACAGCTAACAACAGGAGCTAGCTCTCTATTTGATGTTAGAGACAGAGAGAGAGACAGATAGACAGACAGACAGACAGACAGACAGAGAGAGAGAGAGAGAGAGAGAGAGAGAGACAGATAGACAGACAGACAGACAGACAGACAGAGAGAGAGAGAGAGAGAGAGAGACAGACAGACAGTCAGCTGTTACATCACTAACAGGTAGTTTCTCTGAGTTTGGGTACCTGCGCTGCTGTCAGGT
>NC_050178.1:21554150-21564150 GCF_008315115.2 Sander lucioperca | reverse complement strand
CCTCGCCTTCTGAGCGTCAAACAGGAAATGAGGCCAAATAAAAACAGAAATCAGCTGACGGTCGGTGGCCTGCGCACCTGTCTGTCTGTGCGTCTCACCTGTCTGTCTTTCTCTGATCTGTCGTGTCTCTCGTGATGCCTGTCCTCCTTCAGGTCCGCAGTAAACAGCTTCTCTTCGCTGAAGCTCTCAGGCTCACAGCAGCAGCAGCAGCAGCAGAGCGATGCATCATGGGAAGTAGAGTCTTAGCTACGTGACGCCAGCCAGCCAGACCCCCTCCCCCTAAATCTCCCCCTCAGATGACGGCAGCACTGTGGGCTTTTGTCTGCTCTGAGTTTAGTCTGTCAGGGTAGATTGGAGCCGCGAGCGGCCACTGCGCATGCGTCAACACACAGCATCAGCATCAGCAGACACTGCTGCAGCGTTCATGTATTTCAGCTTTCACTGACACTCTTGGTTGCCGATGTTGTTAATAATGTTATAAAATCCCCAATTTGGGATCACACTGCTTTTGGAACATGTTGGATTGTTTATATTGTAATTTTTGAATCCAAAAACGTCAGAAAAAGAGTAAAAACGTCATAAAATGCGACAGAAAGGGATAAAAACAGCGTTGATTGTGTAGGTTTTTTAGGGTTCAGAAGCCTTAACCTAATCTGACCCATTTTCAAAGTTATTATATCAAAAATTTGGGTTTTCTTTCAACCAAATTGTAAAAAAAAAATATCGTGGATGGTTCCCTACAAGTTAAATACATGACCAGTTAACTACTTTCATTGAATTTCGCTGTTTTATTCAAATGTATTGTAGCATTTGGAGAGAAAACTTGATAAAACAACGTTGAAAAGAATGATAAAATATTTTGGAAAAAGCTTCAAAAACGTGGCGCAAAAAATAATTTAAAAAAAGCGCAGAAACAAACAGAAAGAAATAAGTTCAAATTTCTAATCTTGACCCAGAAAAAGGGCCAATCTAAAAACGCTTAACGTGAAAAATTTACCGTAGATTAATGTACCTAAACAACGATCAATTATCACCAAATTTCTCTCTCATATTGCTCCTCATAACACCTAAAAACTGTCAAAAATCTAACCCAAAGTCCAATTATTATAGACGTTATCTGACATTGCTTTTTCACGTTAACTTTTTCCTTACAATAGGCTCTACTAAAGCAGAAACGCTTAATGTCAGCTAACGTCTATAATAATAGGACTTTGGCTTAGATTTTTTGACAGCTGTCAGTGGTTATGAGGAGCAATATGAGAGAGAACTTTGGTGATAATTGATCGATGTTTAGGTACATTAATCTACGGTAAGCTTTTCCACGGTAAGCGTTTAAGATTGTCCCCAGAAAAGGTGCTTGGTCGACGGTTAAACCGATTCTTGGTTCTGGAAGTCACTTTCTGACATTCAATATGTCCATTAACGTGTCATTAAATGCTGATATAAAGAGTTTTTAAGTCTGTAAACACAGCAACCAGCTACGAGAGGAAACATGATGAGAAAACGTTTGATTTTTAACACTTTTAAACGTTGATAAACGGACAAAAAAAGGTCAAAAGGAACAGAATTAGACTTACTTCAGTAGTGGCTGTTCGCGGGGTTCGGTGAACGTTTCCATGGAAACCTGCTGTTAGGCTGAGGATTGTGGGTAGTGTAGTTTTCTCCACGGCGTCTTCAATAAAACGTGTTTTTCTTGAAATATTCACACTTTTTCTCTCAAAACAACGTTACAGAGCTTTTTTATTTACTCTTTTTACTACACTGATGTGATTTAAAATGTAGTACAGTACAAAAACTACACACAAAACTAACAGTAAAAGTACACAGAGAAAAAAACTCAATTACAGTAACGTGAGTAATTGTAATAGGTTACTTTCCACCGTTGAGTACATTTTAATTCTGTCTTATTTAACTAGTAATCCACAAATATTAAGAACCAAACAGGGTTTTTTTCTTACTTTATACTACATGTTTGCAGTACTGTTATTTAATAAACGTCATACTACATGTTTGTAGTACTGTGATATTGAATAAACTTCATACTACGTTTGTAGTACTGTGTTATTTAATAAACTTCATACTACATGTTTGTAGTACTGTGTTATTTAATAAACTTCATACTACATGTTTGTAGTACTGTCATATTGAATAAACTTCATACTACATGTTTGTAGTACTGTTATTGAATAAACTTCATACTACATGTTTGTAGTACTGTCATATTGAATAAACTTCATACTACATGTTTGTAGTACTGTGTTATTGAATAAACTTCATACTACATGTTTGTAGTACTGTCATATTGAATAAACTTCATACTACATGTTTGTAGTACTGTTATTTAATAAACTTCATACTACATGTTTGTAGTACTGTGTTATTTAATAAACTTCATACTACATGTTTGTAGTACTGTGTTATTTAATAAACTTCATACTACATGTTTGTAGTACTGTGTTATTGAATAAACTGTATACTACATGTTTGTAGTACTGTGATATTAATCTGGACTGTTTAAACAGGTCTGAAGGATCAGTCTCAGGGCAAAAATACCCACTTACTTCCTCAATCTCCCAGAATGCTTTGCCGGCCTCTGCTGTCACTCAGTGACGTCACATAGAAAAACGACCAATATAATTTAAAGTGACAGTAACACATTTACTGTTGTCTCTTTGTCTTTGTTTAACTAACAGGGGGTGGACAAAATAAGAGGAACACTCCAGTATGACTCAGCACATTGATAATTGGGGGTTTCCGAGTCTTAAACATTAACTGTAAACCTTCCTGTAGACCTCAGGTCTAATCTGACCCATATTCAACATGTTTCTATCAGAAATTTGGGTTTTTAATCAACCAAAATGTCAAAAAATAGCATGGATGGTTCCTTACAACGCTCTTCACAAGTTAAATACATGATCAGGTCACTACTTTAAATGAATTTGGGTGTTTTAGTCAATAGCATTTGAAGAAAACTAAATTATAAAAGAAAGTTGAAGAGACAAAAATGTCAGAAATGGTTTCAAAACGCAGGAAAAATGTGACCAAACATCGTACAAAAGAACTTTGGTGAAAAGCGACAGAAATGTCGAAAAAGACGTCCACAACATTGGAAAAAAAACAAGTTAATTTGACCCAGAAAAATAAGTCGTTAATTACAAAATACTTTTTTTTGGACACTTTTGTCCCTAATTTTGCCGCGTTTTTGTCTCCTGACGTTTTCCCGCCCAACGTTTTTGTAGCATTTTGACATTTGACGTTACTTTCCCACTTCCACGATCACACACCAACAACTTATTACCACTAGTTTCCTCATTTTTGGAATTTATGGTCCCTACCCCTCATGTAGCCTGTATGAAATGATATCCAACGTCTGAGTTAAAGAAGCAGAAAGTAATATTTAAGATCAGAGGAAGGTGTGTTGATGGATAATCAGACTGTCCAAGGGAAGTCAGAATAATTCTAGAAAATAAACACCAAATCAAATCAAATGAAAGTAGTGACCTGATCCTTAACTGTTGGTGTGAAGAGCGTTTCATGGACCCCTCTGTGGTACTTTGGGTATTTTGGTTGGTCAGCATCAGTGAGCATTTGAGGAAAATTAAGACCAGTTTAAAATTATTTCATACATATAAAAACAAGTATTTACAAGACTTTCTAAGGCCTGATGTTTACATTTTAGACTTTTGGGCGCCCAGATAGCTCCGTTGGTAGAGCAGGCGCCCATATACACAGAGGTTTAACCCCTCGATGCAGCGGCCGCAGGTTCGACTCTGAACTGCAGCCCTTCGCTGCAGGTCATTCCCTCTCCCTCACCTTTCACGTCTTCAGCTGTCCTGTCTGTCTGAAGGAGAGACAGACAGGCGGTCTGAAGGAGAGACAGGCGGTCTGAAGGAGACAGGCGGTCTAGAGGAGAGACAGAGACAGACAGGCGGTCTGAAGGAGAGACAAGAGATCTAGAGGAGAGACAGACAGGCGGTCTGAAGGAGACAGGCGGTCTAGAGGAGAGACAGACCGGCGGTCTGAAGGAGAGACAGGCGGTCTGAAGGAGACAGGCGGTCTAGAGGAGAGACAGGCGGTCTAGAGGAGAGACAGACGGGCGGTCTGAAGGAGAGACAGACGGGCGGTCTGAAGGAGAGACAGACCGGCGGTCTGAAGGAGAGACAGACGGTCTAGAGGAGAGACAGAGACAGACAGGCGGTCTGAAGGAGAGACAAGAGATCTAGAGGAGAGACAGACAGGCGGTCTGAAGGAGAGACAAGAGATCTAGAGGAGAGACAGACAGGCGGTCTAGAGGAGAGACAGGCGGTCTAGAGGTGAGACAGACAGGCGGTCTGAAGGAGAGACAGACGGGCGGTCTGAAGGAGAGACAGACAGGCGGCGTTTTGATGGATCATTTTTATTGTTTCTGTACAAACAAGAACATCGACGGCTGCTGATGGTTCCTCTTTACACTCGGGAGGGATACAGCATCTGGAACACAGGAAGTCACACTGTCACAATAAGACACACAGGAAGTCACACTGTCACAATAAGACACACAGGAAGTCACACTGTCACAATAAGACACACACAGGAAGTCACACTGTCACAATAAGACACAGATGCAGACTCCAGATGAAGTGTGAGCCGTCTGACAGACGTAGAGCTGATGAATCAGGTAATCCAGGGTGATTCCAGCGTGTTAGATGTGAATGTGTTCTAGTGTCTCCTCTCCTCTGGGACACTGAAGATCTTTGAGTTGTGGACAGAACTAGACATCTGAGGACACTTATCTTGGGCTTTGGGAGACTCTGATCCACATTTTAGAGACCCCACACACACATACAGAGACACACACACACCCACAATCAGGTGATTTAGCTCGTCTTTGCAGAGACTACTGTAGCCCCCCCCCCCCCCATGGAGGAGCCTGTGCGTCCCTGTGTCGTACTTTTCTCCACACAGAGAGCCTGACTTCCATTATAAACCCCATCCGACTATTTTAATTTAACTATAATACCATTTTTAGAGGTGCAACGATGTGTGTCAGCGTGTTAGATGTGAGTATGTTCTAGTGTCTTCTCTCCTCTGGGACAGGACACTGAAGATCTTTGAGTTGGGGACAGAACAAGACATCTGAGGACGTTTACAGTCATGTGAACAAATTAGGACACCTGTGCTAAAGTTGACTAAAAAGAGGAATAAAAACATTAGAAATAAAATTAAAAAAAAGAGGAAAAACTCCAACCTTTAAGGACACCAATTTTCATTTTTTTAATTCCTCTTTTTAGTCAACTTCAGCACGGGTGTCCTAATCTTTTCACATGACTGTATCTTAGGCTTTGGGGAACCCTGATCCACATTTTTCACCATGTTTTGACATTTTTAGAGATCAAACTAATCGAAAATAATCAGATTAATTGGTTATGAAAATAATCGTTAGTTGCAGCCTTTATAACTATCTGTTTTAACTGTAAGGTGTCCTTGAGAGCTATGAAAGGCGCCCCTAAATAAAAAGTATTATTATTATTATTATTACTAACGTTAGGTCACATGACCACCTGTCTTAAAGGGGAAGGCTCGGCCGGTAACGATCACGTAAAAGGACAACGGTCACAGTTTACTTTTCTATCAAACGGCAAAGAAGTTGTAGCACCAACATCCCAACGTCCTGCGATGAGAGTACGCCGTACGGCGAGGTAGACGAGGAAACTAAAGGTGGTGCAGCCATGACCACGGCCCAGGCACCACCATCTGGAGACACACGCCCATCACATCTCAGAGGACAGGCTCAGGTCTGGAGGGTCTGGTCTACAAGCCCCAGATATTCAGACCAATGTTAAATACAGAACCACCTTAATCTTCATAACCACCTGTGATGTTCTACCAACATGTTCAGGTTCACAACACGGAGAGGCTGATCTCATGAAGGGCCGTGTGTATGACACGCCAATTAATATTCCATGTAGGCGTGTTATCAAGACGCACAAACGCTTTTTAGTGCGTTTATCAACGCAATTCGCCCGCCATTGATCTACATTACGAGTGAATTTTCGACAGCGAGTAGTATAAAGGGACGTTGGTCCACATAACCGGCAATTTCCACTGGATGCGGAATGTCTGTGGAGTCATTAGGTTTCCATTAAAGTCAGTGTGTGTGTTTCCACTGACTGCAGAACGTCTGCGTCCCGACTCCGTCCCAGCTCCGGCGGTCCCAGCCCTCCGGAGCAGATACCAGAGCTTCTATTGTTGACGGACGACGGAGAGCTCCGCAGCAATTCAGCACAATTCAGATTGTGCGGGACAGGAAGTCGAGCACAGAAACAAAATAAAAATCTGGTTAATTTTCAAAGTAAAATCCAGCGTGCTCACGGCGGATCATATTTCCCTGCACTACACCTTGAAAACACAGCTCAGAGTAGTTTCCCCTCTACTCCTCTGGATGGAAACTAACTGGTGGTGGTTTTGTGGTTCTGTTTATAGAAACTACATCCTGTTATATCGTGCGAACATACGTGAACTCGCGAGATCTCGTGGTCGGCTGGCCGCAGCCGTTACGCAACAAATCCGGACCTGGTGGGTGTTGACGGACGGCGGAGCACGCAGCCGTTCCTCAGCGGAGCCGGTCCGCAGACGTTCTGCATCCTGTGGAAATCCACAGTCAGGAGGTTGGTTGGGTGGCGGATGGGAGAGCCGGGTTCACGTCCCGTGGAAGGCGATTTTTAGCCGTTTTTTTTTGTTGTTGTTATTTTTCTTTAAGCCTTCCCCAATGTCTCTTTCCTAAACCCAACTGTTTGTTTTCCTAAGCATGTTTTGTAGGGCTGTCCTGGACTAAAGAAATTCTTAGTCGACTAACACTTAAATGATTTTGTCGATTAATCGATTAGTTGCGTGCGATGCTTAATTACTCATTTCCAAGAAACTTATGAGCACATTTCTGGTAAACACAAGATTTAAAGTGGTGCTTTTGCAGGATTAATTGTGGAGAAACTCAGTTTTACAGATGGTTCATTAACTACATTTATATTGTGCTTTTCTAGTCTTAACCACCTCTCAAAGATCACAGCTCTGTCGATTACATCAACTAATCCATTAATCCACTAAATCATAGAAGTGGTAGTCGACCTGAATATAACAGTGAGGTTAAGACGATGTGAAATACATTTATTAATCATATTATTATGCTGTGGTAAATATTCCATGACTCTTCCAAACTTTCTGGGTCTTTTTATGTTTCCAAAACCTGTCCAGGCCTGGAATTTACATTTCTTAAATTTCCTAACTTTTCCAGGTTTTTCCAAAACGTATGAACACTGTGACAATATTATGTTATGAATACAAAACATTATGAAGTGTAACGTTTTCTATTTTGAAATATTGAGTAGAGTAACCGACCGCCCCTACAGTTGGGCATGCACGTGAACTGCAGATTGTTGTAAACGTAACCATCATAGTGTGAAAGTGATAGTTTTACTGCTGCCGTTAGCAGCGAGACATCTCTGCTTATTCAGGGAGTCAGGGCTACAGCACTCACAACTGTGACTTTCAGGCGTAGGCTGCTCCCGTACGGATCACATCAGCTGTTACAATGACCCGTACCAAAACACGGGGAGAAGTATTTAACGCGACATACCAGACGTATTATTTTTACAGGTTATGAAACTTGTGGAAACTCCCTGCTGGACTGATGAGCCTACGTCACTCCTTGGACTCACACATTTGCGCACATGTGCAACTTTGCCATTTCCTTTTGTAGTTCTCTGCGGACATGAGTACAGCTGCTCCTAAAGTTGCACGATACTTCGATAAAGCTTCTGTTGTGTTGCCGTGTGCGTTATTGAGAACGTAAGTGAACAATTGTATGTCCATGCTGGCGTTGCATGTATTGTTGAAGTGCATTTCACCGTGCCATTCGCTCCGCTGGTCTATCACGTGACTACTGGACCTGTATGTTGCTGCTATGTTCATTTGTGGTCTTAGAGCGCCATCTAGTGGCCAATAGAGGTAACTGCACACTAACCTGTATCCTTTACTACATTGGATTGGGTTAATTTCCATTACTATCCAGTATTGTTTGGTTGTTTCCATAGCACTACTTACTGCATGGCAATTATGTATATTGCCTATAAGTACATATATTGCAGAGTGATTGTACACTTATTCCTCTTTAATCTATATATATGTGCATTTGTTATGTACGGGTTATATTTACATATTCTGTATTTCCTTATTTTACAGAAAACCACACACACACAATTACGTACTATCGCAAGCAGCAACCACTGTATTCACCTGCTGGAATTGGATGTTAATAAATCTGTTGAACTACAACTGAAGGTTGCAGCGACTCTTACCAGAGTACATAGCCAGCTCGGGTAGCGTCAGAGAATACCGTACACAGACTTCACAAAACTGTCTCAACTTAATACTGATGGACAGCGGTGCGGCCCAACGCACAGACAGCATGGTCACCGGGAGAGTGCGGTACGTTTTGGCGCTCGTGATGTTCCTCTCAGATAACCTTCCACAACGATCGCAGGCTCTTTGGTGGAGCTCTGCTCTGAATGAAGTCCCATCGTGACAAACGGACTACTTACGGCGTGACATGAAGACAGGAACAACAGGCACGGTGAGCGGTCATTACATTCACCAATACCCGAACTGTGCCTTCCGCAAAAAAAATCAAAAGGAGCCGGATTTGCATGATTTACAAGAGCCTGATTTTTAAGTCGGAAGAGCCAGATTTCTGGAGTTATCCGGAAGAATCACACCCCTGATAATATATCAGCTTTAAGTCTTTTATTCTGAAAAACACAACGTTCCTCTCCGCTGTTTACACGGCTAATGAAAGTGAATATTCCTGTTTCCTGCAGCCGTGCTAAACACGATGCTTACCAAGTTCTGTTATTGAAGGAATAACCCTCTGTCACAAAGTCAGAACAAAGTGACAAAAATGTCACCAACTCCAGTTCGTGTGTGTCTCTGTGTGCGCACCTGTTTGTGTTTGTGCGTATGTATGTAAACATTTTAACAAGACATTTCATTCCTCAATTAGCATACGCACAGAGCTGACCGTGAACTCACAACCTGCAGTGAAAAGCCTGATTGAGACGCAGATATACGTCCAGAGAACGCCTCTAAAACCTGAATAATACCACAACATCACACACGTCTTCATCTGATAAATGTTTCAACTCTTAAAAACCCAACCGTAGCGGTGTAGATGTGCCTGGCGTCCCTGAACTCACCACTCTGACTCTGTGTCCGATGGCTTTGGCCGGCAGGTTGCTGCTGAACTTGGCGCGGACCATCCCGCTGCAGCCGTGGGCCCGGGTCACCTTCCCCCAGATCACACGCGTCTTGTTGGGCTTACCGCCCGGCGTCACCGTGTTCCTAAAGACACAGAACAGGGCTCGGTTAGAGAGACACACACACACACACCTCCAAAATCACCAAACCCACCAGACTCCATGTAAATAATCACTACTTTTATCATGGTAAAACACACTTCATTCAGAGTGGACGGAAACTAAATTAAACTATCAAAAGCCGTCTTGGTTCATCTTTCCACTGTTCCAACAATCACCACTCTGGTTTGGTTGAAATAAACCCTTAATTCACCCATTTACATGTGGAGATATGCTGGCTCTATACACGCTAAAAGTCCTGATTATTTACATGGAGTCTGGTGGAGATATGCTGGCTCTATACACGCTAAAAGTCCTGATTATTTACATGGAGTCTGGTGGAAATATGCTGGCTCTATACACGCTAAAAGTCCTGATTATTTACATGGAGTCTGGTGTAGTTTGGTGATGGTGATTTCGGGGCTGTTTCATGTTAAACTAAAAGGATCTTACTCTTTAACTAGAAGCTCTATCTCTGTAGGGATCCATCCCATAATGTTTTAGTGTGTGTGTCTTACTTCTTGGCCTTGTAGACGTAGGCGCAGCGTTTCCCGAGGTAGAAGTCCACCTCGTCTCTGCTGTAACATCCCTCCAGCTTCAGGAGAGCCGTGTGT
>NC_050178.1:21484150-21549150 GCF_008315115.2 Sander lucioperca | reverse complement strand
AATCAGCCAAAGTCTGCATATTTATGCGGGAGCCGCATTTTTTCAAATACGCCGCACTTTTGCTGCATAAATTGGCGATTTCTGCGCAAAATATGCGGGGCTTGCATGATTTAATAGCAAGCCATGATGAAACAGCTTCTGTAAAGTTTATGTGTAATGTTTAAGTCTGTTTAAGTCTGTTGCCTGAAATGGATCTATTTCTACAAGGTGTACTAAAGTACCAATATTTGAAAATGTTTAAAAGCCATAATGTAAATGTTCATACATTTGTTGTATAAATGTTAAGAGATAGTACAAGTTTTTTTTGTATTTACAATGTACTATTCTAATTAGGATATGGTACAAATACATTAAAGTATATTTTTTCACCTGGAAAGTAATATAGCAAAGTAATGATAAAGTATATTGACTATTAACTGCAAAGTATGCTTTTTTAGTAATTTGAATAAGCCAAAAGTATAATTAAGCATATTATTAACACAGTAAGAATATATTAAAAGTATAAAACATATATTTATAAGACACTAACAAATAATTTTTAATGTACTTATAATACAAACAAAGTACACTTTAATTTAACTAATTAAGCATATATTAGTACATATAAAGCCATATGCTTAAAGTATACAAAATATACTTTAAGTTGTTCCACTTTAGCACATAAAAGTACACTAAATACACTTCAAGTTGAGCTTTTCTACAATTTAATTACAATTAAAATACATTTAGTACAAAATTAGTTGTTCCAAAATAGAATGCTTCAAGTTAACTAATCATGAACACACTTGAAGTATAATGATGATTAGTGTGGCTTCAAGTACACAAAAGTATGCTAAATTTTAGTACACTTAGCACATTTATTTTTCAGCTGGGAAGGGTTAAACAAGTCAGCATGAGAGCTGGACAAACTGTAGTTTGTCTGTTGTTTTTATTGGGATCCAGAAACACAAGCATAAAATAATCACAATCTTTAACATACAAAATGAACATTATATCTGCCGCTATTTCCTCCCACGATTCCTCACATCAGGTTCTGTACATGTCTATTGTACCTTAATGAAGTTTAATGTGATTCTAATCTCTCATTCTCTCTTGACGAAGCTGACGGATGATAATACTGGTCATGGCATGGCACCTGGAGTGAATGAAATCATGTCATCCCTTCACAGTGGGTGTTCAGATTGGAATTAGAGGGGTTGACATGTCAGAACACAGTATGTTTATTAAACAATGATTCAGGGTGTTTCCACATTATGTATTGTCCTGTAGTGAGCTTAAGTACCATTACTTTTACTAACTAACAAACCAAATGTTTTCCTACTTATTATTACATTCATCTAGACCTGCCAGAAATGATTAAATTAATGAGGGAGTGTGTGGAGTGTGTCCGGGCATTGATGTCCTCGTTTAGGGGGACCCCTTCATCTGCAGCGTCATCATCTTCTGTGGACAGTGAAATTGAAATGGTATGTTATAATTGAGGGATTAACGTATGTATTCATTATTACTTAGGAAAATGATTTGAATTTTGTCAAGACCTCTACCAGAAAGCACCTGGATGTGTAGCTAGCCAAAGTATTGGAGACAGCATGTCAGCTAGTGCAGCATTAAGGAATGTTGCGTGCACTCACCTGTATGGCCGTTTTAGGCTTCACTGCGTCGTTCTCACACATTTTCTTTTTCATGCGCACATCCCTGCTTTCCTCCTCAGCCAAGATATCCTTACCGAGAAGGAAGAAATTCTTCTTCGACACAAGTTCTTTGTAGGAATCTGACATAACAAGAAGAGTACAAAAAAATAAATAAGTTTAGCCTAGATATTTTTCCTAACAACGACCAAATTAAACAGTTAGCTGCTAGCTAGCTGACTGAGTTGGAAAAATAATAGGTATTCAGAATACCTATTACCCATTACCGTATTCTCCATACTTGCCTCCAAATAACAGCACCTTAGCAGGCACCGTCCTGTTTGGTTCTTTTTCTCGTGGGCCGTTTTATTTCAATCCAGTTTGCTTCGTCATCAAGGTCCGGCTGGGATGCCACTTGGGTGAACTGGTCGCTACCAAGAATGAGCGACGTACTTTCGACTTTAAGTGTTTTATCAAATAAGTAGTAGACGGCGAATTTGAACATTGTACCCTCCTAACCTGCAAACCTGCTTTCACGCGACTGATCTGACCTCGCTCAGATGCAACAGTTGTCAGATGAGAACGTCCACAGCTCTGATTGGCTGAAAGTGAAAAACGAAACTGATGCACTTGATTGGTCAGATACTGTCATAATACAGTTAAAATCATCATGCCAGCGAAACGAAACTTGAAGAGACATTTGAATTCTGACGAGACTCAACCAGAGACGCCAAGAACAACAAAACACAGAAGACTTCAACCGAACCAGGTAAAGAAAAAAAACAATTGGTGAAATGCTGTGGGCTACAACGAAAATTTAAATTTTACTCTCCCGCCTGACTAATTCTGTATTCTGTATAACATTATGAAGTTAAACGTTTCAAGATAAATAGTACCCTATCAAAACATTGTTGTTAAAGTGTTATTAGCTATGAGGTAAAAATACGTCAAAATCATCTTGTTATTGACTTCACATCAAAGACTTCCGCACTGCAGACCCCATATTCCTTCCAGTATCTTCATCCTAAAATGTTTGCCCAAATCCACTGTAAGTCATCAAGGTTAATCGCATCAACACTACTGCTAGCTAGTGGATAAAGCACTAGCCGTGTTCAGGTTTCCTATTATCTTTGTTTTTACTGTATCCACAGAAAAAGAGAAAATTGTTCTACAAGAGATTTCTCGGTACATCTTCAGTTCCAAGAACATCCCTTTACAGAAGAAAAGTTACTGAAAAGGTAAGTTCAGGAGAAATAAATGCTACAGTAGTAAATGTATTTTTATATTCCAATGTTCAGCCACACTGAAGCTGCACTTGATTCCTCTATATTTGTTTCAGACAAGAGGACAGAGAGGAAGATGATGGAAGTGGACAAGAGGACAGAGAGGAATATGATGGAGGTGGACAAGAGGACAGAGAGGAATATGATGGAAGTGAACAAGAGGACAGAGAGGAAGATGATGGAAGTGGACAAGAGGACAGAGAGGAAGATGATGGAAGTGGACAAGAACACAGAGAGGAATATGATGGAAGTGGACAAGAGGACAGAGAGGAATATGATGGAAGTGGACAAGAACACAGAGAGGAATATGATGGAAGTGGACAAGAACACAGAGAGGAAGATGATGGAAGTGGACAAGAGGACAGAGAGGAAGATGATGGAAGTGGACAAGAGGACAGAGAGGAAGATGATGGAAGTGGACAAGAACACAGAGCAGAAGAGAGGAGCCAAGCCGGAAATCAAGATTCAAACCAATGGAAGGTACTACCATTTAATTACAGATTATCTGTATATTGGTTATTTTACATTACATGTAAGCGACATCTCTCTTAATAGGACAACACTGTCATTATAAGTTTGGCTTATGTTTCCTATTGTGTTTTAAGTATGAATGTGAGCAATCTTGTCTTGTATTACAGAAACACCATGATGACGATCCTGTGTACCCAGGTGCTCCCCTCACAAAATATATAACTCATGTCATATGTACTGAGGCACAATTTGACAGGAGTAGCTCTTCAGGATCTTCTTACAATGTTTAATGAACATTTCCCTGGCTTGGTGCCAGCAACCTCATATCTTTTTCATAAAGCGTATGGACAGTTTGGCCACTATGTGCCCCATTTTTATTGTGTCAACTGTGAAAGCTATATGGGACCCAGTGAGACAGCTCCAAAAGATTGTTCTTCTTGTAATGCTGAATTTGACATTGAGAAAAACTTAAGGGTTGGGTCTTACTTTCTTGTACTTAGTCTATCAACCCAAATAGTGGACACTGTGGAAAAATCTGGGATGCATTTAAATGAAAGACAATTGATTCCAGGCATTATTTCAGATATTCAGTGTGGGGCTGAATATGAAAAACTCAAGCAGAGTGGACAAATAGGGGCTGATGACATATCAGTTATGTGAAATTGTGATGGAATTCCAGTTTTCAACAGCAATAATTTTCAGATATGGCCAATTCAGTGTCAAATCATAGAGCTGTCACCAAAAGATCGCCAAGCCAACATCTGTATACCATGCTTATGGTTTGGTAAAAGCAAGCCAAATATGATCACATTTTTAACTGCTTTTGTGGCAGAGCTCAAGGAACTGGAACAGACTGGAATTAAATGGATGGACTCTGAAAATGTAGAGCATACAAGCCAAGTTCATTTACTCCTGTGCTCCTCAGATTCAGTTGCCCGCCCCCCTCCTGAGAAACACAAAACAGTTCAATGGCAAATATGGATGTGACGTCTGCCTTCACACTGGTGGTGGGTCATATGTCTGGGAAACCCCAATCCAACCTTGAGATGGATCATTTTCGGCATGCTATGCTGGCAACACCTGCTAATCCAGTAATGGGTGTGAAAGGCCCATCCCCTTTGATGGAACTTGAGAGCTTCAAGATGATCACTGGATTCATTCCTGAGTACCAACACAGTGTCTGCCTGGGTGTCACTAAACAGATTACATCTCTGTGGCTAGACAGTAAGCACCATAATGAAGACTGGTACTTGGGCGGCAAGGTCAGTGATAGACTAGGAATTGCTGGCCATTAGATAGGTAGATAGATAGATAGATTTTTTTATTGATCCCAAAAAAATGGGAAATAACATTGTTGCAGCAGCAGCAAAATTTCAGACACACAGCACACGTACAGAGTAAACATTAAATAGGAAAAAAATATACATGAAATAATAATAGAATAATACACTAGCAATATTTAAAAATATATACAATTAGGAAATAAAATGTACAACTGTTTCGTTAACCCACCTGTGGAGGTCACAAGGGCACCAAGATCAGTGAAGGACAGAAAATTCTGGAAAGCATCTGAGTGGAGGTCATTTTTGTTGTGTTATGCATTGCCTGTTTTGAACGGCATTCTGAAAAAGAAGTATTGGAATCATCTTCTTTTATTAGTTTTTGCGATACACACTCTTCTTCAGGATGCCATCAAAGTGAGACGTGGATGTGGCAGAACAAGCTCTGCAAAAATTTGTCCTCAACTTTGAGAAACTGTATGGTGCTGCTGATGCTTCTTTTAATGTGCATTTATTAATGCACTTGGCAGCAGGCGTGTGTAACTGGGGACCACTGTGGGCAACATCCACATTTCCATTTGAATCCTTTAATGGGACTTTGCTTAGGTTTTTCAGTGGAACAACACATGTGCCAACACAAATAGTGAATAGATTCCTTCGGTGGAGGGGTCTCTCAAAAAAAGCAGGGACTACAATGGCAAATGCTAATGACAGCATAAAGACATTATTTGACAAACTTCAAAGTACCTCTAGCTTAACATAATGTCAGAGGTTTTGACTGCCCAAAGAAAGTTAGCACATCTGTGTTGCAGAGGATGGCTATATCCACCAACTTCTGTATTTTAGTAAAAGAGCTTGCCAAGAGTGGAGGAAAGGTGTGTAGAGATGCTCAGTTAAATATATCTTCCACATTTATAAATGAGGTGTCTCACACCCATAATGTATTTGCTGTCCATAACCCAATCACTCGAGCGTAAATGTGTAATGGTTAAGTCCAAGGACAAAATGTATGTCATTCCACTTCCCAGCAATGTTGAAAGAGACTAAAATTCTTGGGGAGCTACTACTTTACAGACATCAACGTCAAACCGACCTCTACATATCGGTCCTATACGCGTGAATACTGTCAATACTTTTTGATCTGTACACTTTCCAATTGGTCTTGTTTGCAGTAGCCCTGCTTTTTCTCCATTAAACAATACCAATGAAATGTTCTTTTTTGAACACTTGTAACAATGTTAACACAGTGTGAGTGAACTTAATTTTTTTGCTTATAATTTAGCCAGTATTAACTTGTCTGTTGCAATATGGGTGATGCTATCTGTTAAATCATAATGTAGCACTGCACCAACTTTAAACCACTTGCTTTTCAGCAGAACACACATTTTTTGTGCACCTGTACTTTGCATTTAATGTTTTGTTTGTCATTTTGTGTGTAAGATGTATTGTATCATATTTTTTTGACAAACTGATTAAACATTACAGAACAGCTGCAATAATTGCTATCTGTGTACTTTACACATAGCACAACATTTCATAAATGGGTTTAAGTGCATTTTCCTAGTAATACTATTGAACACTTTCTAAAAGAATGTCCTGAAGTACTAGCGTGAATAACTTCACTTCATAATTAGACTCAAATGTAACTAAAAATACACTCAAACTTAATATTACAGTGTTGATATTAAAATGTGTACTTTTAAAATATGCTTTCAGTGTATGTTACAATGACAATTTTGAGCATACAATTTAAAATATATCAAAAATATGTGTAAAAACAAATTTAAAATAAGTACACTTTAGAAAGTACACATAACTTTCACTTAAAGTATATTTTAGTATAATATATTTCTATAAAGTGTAATATAGTATAATTATTTTAAAGTGTGTTAAAAGTGTTAGCGTGAAAGCGTGATGCTAGTATACTTTTTATATATTTACAAAAAGTACAATTTGTGTAAGTACATTTTCAACATACTATCGGAAATATAAACATACTTGAAATACAATAAAGTAAATTTTTTTCCGCTTGGGTTGTGATGTCCTTGGGTCAGATTTGACCCATTTTCAAAGTTTCTTTCAACCAAATTGCCCAAAAATAACATGGATGCATGCAGATTTTATCTTTAATACTTATTGTGTTATCACTGACCTACATCACTAACTAGACCTCTGTTTGCACTAACTGTATATTGACTCTTCACTACATCTCAGCAGTGATATAGACCAGTATTTCTCAAATGGGGGTACGTGTACCCCTAGGGGTACATTGGAGTACTGCAGGGGATACGTGACATTTTTGCAAAAATACTAATTTAAAAATATCTCATGCATAATTCCTAAAATAATTATACTATAATAATGAATGAATTAAGTGATGGATTCTAAACATTTGAAATGTAGCATTTAAAGGCTGTTGTTTAGTGAATCTATCACTGCCGGCGCTGTATTCTTCCTCTTTATAGAGACTTTTTTTCCTACCAAAAATGTTCTGCGCTGGTCAGGGGGTACTTGGCTTAAAAAAGCAATTCAAAGTGGGTGCAATATTGAAAAAAGTTTGAGAAACACTGTTATAGACTGTCTTCATACATTTTGTTGTCATATATTTTGTGTTGTCATTACCTTATTCACGCTCGCATATCCTCCGACTTACTTACACCTCACTTCGCGACGGATTTGTATTGCCTGTATTTCCTGTATTGTACTTTATGTAGCCTATTGTTTTCTGTATTCTTGTATAGTATTGTACGTGAAACTGTATGTTATCCTGCAAGATTATGCTTTTCTTGGCCAGGTCGCTGTTGCAAATGAGAACCTGTTCTCAGTGGCCTACCTGGTTAAATTAAGGTTAAATTAAAAAAAAATAAACATTGATGGGACCCATGCAACATTTGTCACGGGTAAAATTAATGACTACTTTCATTGCATTTTGGGTGTGTTTTCTTTTTCAATTTTATATCATTTGAAAAAAATGTTTTAATGGTTTCAAAAACAATATCCTGACTAAACTTTGACATGAACTAGTCTGTGATCTGCTCAACATCCTCTGATCTCAACTATTAGTCAAAATAATTGATAATATCTGCTTTGGTTTAACTCAAAAATGAAGTACAATGTCATTTAAATTAGATTGATTGACCATGCATAAAAAAAACAACATTGAAATAAGTGGCAAACATGCTTTTAAAGTGCTCATATTATGCTAATTTTTTCATTTCATTCATAATTGTATTTAGAGGTTGTACCAGAATAGGTTTACATGGTTTAATTTTATATTTTTGTTGTACTGCACATTGCTGCAGCTCCTCTTTTCACCCTGTGTTCAGGTCTCTGTTTTAGCTACAGAGTGAGACCTCTCACTGCTGTAACATCTTTGTTGGCAGTCACACATGCTCAGTAGCTAGGTAAGATCACATAATCAGTAGCTAGGTCAGTGTTTTGCCATTGAGAACGAGCTAGCATGCTAGCGCTAGCATGCTACAGTTAGCCCCCTCGTTTCAGCTAGTGACGTAGAAAGCCGTGCAGATTTTGACCAGCTCACCCAGAGACTGAAGGCAGGACACATTCAGAAACCGTATCTCACTCTAAACAGCATGGATGTTTTTTTTTCAAAGTTTGTATGAAGCACCAGAGACACAAAATAACACCCCAAATTCCAGAAAAAGAGATTCTTTCATAATACGGGCACTTTAAGAAGCGCCAAAAATGCACTTTTTCACCCTGAAGGACAAAGAGTTCATGGTGGACGGGAAGACAACACAAAGGTCCAATGTGTGGGAATTTCTCCTTCTAGCGTTGAGATCATTTGTATCAATCTCAGTAAAGAGAGTCAACTGATGAACAAAATCATGATATGATCAAATTAACAAATGATTGCCCTCAAGATGAAACGTATAGATTTTATTAAAAGCATTTAGAAACATTAGACTAATATTATGATTGTTTATAGAAACATTTGTTTTCCAAATTTTAAATATATTACAATATGATTCAAAATATAAAAGGAAATAATAGTAACCTATAACAGTTGATTATTTTTTAGATGTTACATATCATGACATGTTTTTAGTCAAACAGTTAAAATGTTGATAATCACAGAGATGAAATCGGATGAATGTTTTGTGTCTGAGTCTCAGATCTGCTTCTCAGTGAGAGTGTGTGTGATGGTGAAAAGACTGAACTTTGATTTCAGCAGCTGATGTTCAGTCAGTGTTTCTGTCCACAGGAGAGACTCTCAGTCCTGCAGAGGACTCAGAGACACTGAGGAACCAGGAGAGACTCTCAGTCCTGCAGAGGACTCAGAGACACTGAGGAACCAGGAGAGACTCTCATTCTGCAGAGGACACAGAGACACTGAGGAACCAGGAGAGACTCTCAGTCCTGCAGAGGACTCAGAGACACTGAGGAACCAGGAGAGACTCTCAGTCCTGCAGAGGACACAGAGACACTGAGGAACCAGGAGAGACTCTCAGTCCTGCAGAGGACACAGAGACACTGAGGAACCAGGAGAGACTCTCAGTCTGCAGAGGACACAGAGACACTGAGGAACCAGGAGAGACTCTCAGTCCTGCAGAGGACTCAGAGACACTGAGGAACCAGGAGAGACTCTCAGTCCTGCAGAGGACACAGAGACACTGAGGAACCAGGAGAGACTCTCAGTCCTGCAGAGGACTCAGAGACACTGAGGAACCAGGAGAGACTCTCATTCTGCAGAGGACACAGAGACACTGAGGAATCAGGAGAGACTCTCAGTCCTGCAGAGGACTCAGAGACACTGAGGAACCAGGAGAGACTCTCAGTCCTGCAGAGGACTCAGAGACACTGAGGAACCAGGAGAGACTCTCAGTCCTGCAGAGGACACAGAGACACTGAGGAACCAGGAGAGACTCTCAGTCCTGCAGAGGACACAGAGACACTGAGGAACCAGGAGAGACTCTCAGTCCTGCAGAGGACACAGAGACACTGAGGAACCAGGAGAGACTCTCAGTCCTGCAGAGGACACAGAGACACTGAGGAACCAGGAGAGACTCTCAGTCCTGCAGAGGACACAGAGACACTGAGGAACCAGGAGAGACTCTCAGTCCTGCAGAGGACACAGAGACACTGAGGAACCAGGAGAGCTCTTTTCCAGCTCTCAGCGAAGGCGGTCGCTTTTTCTCCCTCTCCCTCCCAGGCCTACCCTGCTTGCTATCTTGTCTTGTGTTGTCTGTTGTTAACTTTTTAGAGACTCTCCCTGCAAGGCTCCACAAATACCTAAAAATCATGGAATTGATTAACTGGTCTCTCAACGCAATTGACACTGTATTCTCGAGGAGGAGCACTGGTTTGGGTGAGCCAGCATGTCCTGACGGGACGTTTGCTGCGGGGTATACGATGGACGGCTGGGAGAAATGGCGTGTCGTGTGTCTCTCTGCTCTTTCCGTGGAGGACGTTGAGGATATCTACCTATTTGGAACCCTGATAACTGGAATGTTGCTGATTGGAGGATGCTTCGCTCTGGTTTATCAAAAAATTGGAAAGACTTTGGTAGCTGTCCAAAGCCCAAGGAAGCTGCCTGGCCTGACTGAAGCTGTCGAAAAGCGATCAGTTTCCAAACTGGAACTATTAATCGCGTGATGGAAAACAACATGGTAATGACCCGCGGCTGGGATACCATCATGAGGAAGGTCATGGATTTGGAAAGAAAAATTGACCAGTTGAACAATTGTACAGTTGGACAATAGAATGTATGTTTAAATTACAGCAGCCATTCGTGTAGACAAAACAAATTTAATCTTTCGCCTCCCTTATCCTGAACGGCCTTGCCAAGGCCGTTTCTTGGAACAAACAGTCACCCTGTTGGGGCTCTGCAAGCGAGACTCTCTTGGTTCCTCCCCCGTCTCCCCCACTGCCTGCTGATTGTCGTATCGGTTCTGGACTGTTCAAGGGTGTCACCACGGCAACGTGCTGTGTTATCGCTATAACATTCTGCGGACTGGGACACTAGTGGGACTGCCGGGCTGTGCGTTTCTCAGCAGGCCAAACTCCCCCAACCTACCCCCTCCCCAGTCCCACGCCTTCGCCACTAAATGTGCAACTGTACATTTATGTTATGTTATGTTCAGCAGTGCAAATGTACTGCTTGTGTGCTACGTGCTGAGGTGTTTTTTCCTGTTCCCACACTGTTCTTGTCTTTATGAGGATAGTCTGAGAGTTGCTTTTTTTCCCTCTCCTCTCCTTCATGTCATGCTGTATCTGTCCCTGCTATGTTATGTTATGTATGTGATTATTATTATTATTCAGTCAACTAATAAGCAAAATACCAGTGCAACAGTGCAAATATACTGTTTGCGTGCTTTAAATGTGCTCCTGCGAGAGTTGTGTTGAATGTTTTGGATGTAAAAGCGCTTTGAGCTGCACTCTGTGTATGAAAGGCGCTATACAAATAAAGCTATGTTATGTTATGTTATGTTATGTTAGGAGAGACTCTCATTCCTGCAGAGGACACAGAGACACTGAGGAACCAGGAGAGACTCTCAGTCCTGCAGAGGACTCAGAGACACTGAGGAACCAGGAGAGACTCTCAGTCCTGCAGAGGACTCAGAGACACTGAAGAACCAGGAGAGACTCTCAGTCCTGCAGAGGACACAGAGACACTGAGGAACCAGGAGAGACTCTCAGTCCTGCAGAGGACACAGAGACACTGAGGAACCAGGAGAGACTCTCATTCCTGCAGAGGACACAGAGACACTGAGGCACCAGGAGAGACTCTCAGTCCTGCAGAGGACTCAGAGACACTGAGGAACCAGGAGAGACTCTCAGTCCTGCAGAGGACTCAGAGACACTGAGGAACCAGGAGAGACTCTCAGTCCTGCAGAGGACACAGAGACACTGAGGAACCAGGAGAGACTCTCAGTCCTGCAGAGGACACAGAGACACTGAGGAACCAGGCCAGAACCCAAACCCAGGATAAAGAGGTTGAGTGAATGTGGTGTTGAAGGTGTAGATGTGGATCAGTGAGTCAGAGGAGACTGTGTAGAAGGACAGAGAGCCAGCAGGACAGTCCACATACACTGCTACTCTACCAGAGACAGAGGAGGAGGAGATGGATGTTCCTCTCTTATTGTGCCAGACAGAGTAACGACCACCAGAGCAGATCAGAGTCCAGGACTGATCATTACATCCAAACCAACAGTCTCTACTGCCTCCTCTCCTGCTGATTCCTCTGTAACTCACTAATATATTAACCAGTCCTCTCGTCTCAACCTCCCAGTAACAGCGACCAGTCAGACCATCTCTACACAGCAGCTGAGGCCAGTCAAACCTCTCTGGATGATCAGGATATGGCTGATCCTCCTCCTCCACTAATGTCACCTTCCTGTTGTTGTCAGACAGTTTGAGGTCTCTGTTCACTGTGTTTGTGTCCAGTTCCAGTTGACAGACATCTGATGGAGAGAAACAGACACAACACAGCAGCAGATTATCATCTGTTGATTTATTAACTCTTGTGTTGTCTTCCCGTCAAACTGACCCGGTCTGTTTCCTGTTTATAAAGCATGAAGTATAAAATATTACCCAATTCTATTTACACCTTCTAGTCAACTCATTACAACTCATTACCATTAGTTTGATAGTTTTACACGTATTCTTTGGAAGTTATGGTCAATAAACCTAATTTACATTAAATTATAAACAAGTTTAGAGTAAAATAAAGAGAAATTATGAATTATTTTCCCTATATTTAAGATCAGATGAATATATGTTTATGGATTATCACAGACTGGTATATGTTAATGTTTAGTCAGGATACTGTTTGGCATCCCATAATCACACTGTTGTCTGCTTTGCTTGTTTATAAAGTATAGAAAATTATAATTTATTACTCAATTCTGTGTTTCTCCTTTTTAACCAACTTCATTACCACTAGTTTTATAGTTTGACACTTATTCTCTGCATTCATGGTAAATAACCCTCATTTAAATGAACTTATATTTAATGTCTGAGTAAAATGAGGAGAAATGATTAATTGTTGTTTGACAAATTGTCTTTCCTCATGTAGGAAAAGACACGTCAAAGGTGTTATAAGAACAAGTTTACAAAGCTGTAGCTGTAAAGGTGTGTGTTTATGTGTGTGTCTGTATGTGTATGTGTGTGTGTGTGTGTGTGTGTATGTGTGTGTGTGTGTGTTTTGTGTGTGTCTATGTGTGTGTGTGTTTGTGTGTGTCTGTGTATGTGTGTGTTTGTGTGTGTGTGTGTGTGTTTGTGTGTGTGTGTTTTTGTGTGTGTATGTGTGTGTGTGTTTTGTGTGTATCTGTGTGTGTGTGTTTGTGTGTGTCTGTGTGTGTGTGTTTTTGTGTGTGTCTGTGTGTGTGTGTGTGTCTGTGTGTGTGTATGTGTTTATGTGTCTGTGTGTGTATGTGTGTGTGTGTATCTGTGTGTGTATCTGTGTGTGTCTGTGTGTGTGCGTGTGTGTGTTTGTGTGTGTGTGTGTATGTGTCTGTGTGTGCGTGTGTGTGTATATGTGTCTGTGTGTGTGTGCAGCAGCATAAAGCAGCTCTGAACCATCTGCTTTCTAAAACTGTTATTAGCTCAACCAAAGAACTCACTTTTACTGGAGAAAAAAAAGTTCACACCTGAACATCAAAATCAAACTGTCGTCTGCTACAGAGAAGTTTCATTACAGTCTGCTGAACTGAGTCTGAATGAATATCAGAGGATTGTTGATCCACCAACTGGCTTTAACCTCTTTTTAGTCTAAACGTCATACCCAAATTAAAAGTTGTACAGCTGTCATATACTTTGACACTCAGGGATGTGCCTGATATCATTGGAAAGGTAACACTTTCATGTTTTTGTTACACGTGTCAGGGTGATTCTAGGCCTTACTGACACAGAGTTACAGAGGCTAGAATGGAGGTATTTTATTTCCGTTCAAGTCATACATCTGTAAACTGACTAAAATACACTGCTGTAAACACATCTGGTAAGATACAGACAACACAATGTCATAGCAACATGTCTCAGCTTAATACAGAAAAAATCCAGTAGCCAAAATACTCAAACATTTTATACAAATTATTTTCTACAGATATGTGTGTGCATTTTTCTCATTTCCATTTGAAAAGTGCAACGATAAAAGCCAAAAAAGTGCAAAATAATAAACTTCTCAAATACACAAACACACCCACATCAATCACACATAAACATAAATATTTACAAAAATATATTGAAATAAGTAATTATAAATTGTTCAGGATGTGCTATGCATCATACCAGTCCCTTTTTATGGAGAAAAGCAGAGATAACACAGCAGGATGATGAGAAATCCAATACATGCTTAGGCTCTATTGAATTGTCTCCTTATTGGCTAAAAAGGTAGGAGGGTCTCGTAACATCCAGGTGTAACTGGTCCGAGCAAATGTCGATCCAACTGCACATGGGCCGACATTGCGTCAGAGAAATCACTGGTTTCCCACAGGGCTGTCTCCGCCTCCCGTGAATGTATTGGCTCATACAAGGTATCATTGGAATCGATAGACCTCAGAGAATACAGTGACACACATATCAAGCGTGTAGAATGCTCGCGTGAGAAGGGAGGCGCGTTTTTAAGTCCAGTGTTATGTCCCTATTAGTTTCCACACTAACTGGTTTCCGTATATTGTGTTTACCTAACAGCAGCAGATTCATCACACAATCACAAACACATTACTGGCGATTTTCAGGTTGCATCTCATATCTATTGCTGCGAATATGATTGTATAAATGAGCATTACATCGCAGCCACATACAAAAAATACATTTAAGAAAATACAATAATTGCAAGTTTGCGTCGAGCTGGTTTCGAACTGTTGAAATCAAAAACACATACTCTTCACATCCGCAGCTCTAAGCTGCGAGCTACTCGAACACTATTGACTTGTATTTCCAGTAGGCATTACTTAACTACGTCAGCATCCAGGTAACCAGGGGTGCCGTATAGGGGGGAAAAGTTAGGACAATTCCAAGGGCCCATGACTGACAGGGGCCCCAATAAATAGGTAAAAACTAAAATAAAATGATTAAAACCATCATCATTCAATATATATATTTCAGATATAATAATAAAATTAATGATCTCTTTGTTTTTACTTGTTTTTGGCAGTAAAAGTTAAATATCCCCATTGACGAAAAAGTAAACATCCATATAGACTGACCACCCCCCTGTATCTGCATGAAATGGTTTGGTCCTGCCACCCCCCTGTATCTGCATGAAATGGTTTGGTCCTGCCACGCCCCTGTATCTGCATGAAATGGTTTGGTCCTTCCTTAGCGCACTCAGTGACGGTGTTTAGTTGCAGTCAGTAGATCGCCAGAACTAGCTACAGTGATCACGATGTTCCCAAGTAACGTTAAATCAAAATCTGGTTTTCAAAAAAGGAAAGAGAGAAATGAGAGAGAGGAAAGACAAAGGAAAGGATGTCAAACTGTAACCCAGTTTTTCACCAAGAAAGGTGGGTAGCCTGTAGTCTGTGCGTGGTATTAACCTGCTAGCTTAATGTCCATAGTGAAATAAGCTAGCTAGCTACAGACTAGTGTTAGCCTACATTTAATCACCGTTTAATCAGTGCAGGGAAATGTTTAGCAAGATATTCATATTAAATCATTGTCCCTACCCCTTTTAGCAGACTTAACAACAGATGAGTCAGCAGCAGCCCAGTCTCCCCCTAACTGTGCCCCCCAGTGAAGAAGGTGAGAACATTGTGGTCAATGACATGCCAGTTAGCATCATTGCAGGGAGTCTGTGGGGATTTCTCTGTCTCTCTTGCTCTTTTTACCATTACAAAAAAAACACATTAATAACAATAAGTTTCTCACATAATGATCATTATGAAATAAAATAAAAAAAACAACATTCTACTGTCTGTACTGGATGCTGGACAGTTGGAAACAGTGAGTAGCTTACCTGAGCCTGCATGTGCATAGTTGCTTTTAATCTTGCATCAAATAGTGAACTGCATACTAGACTTGCATGCATGTACAAATCACCAGCAGTAAATATTGTGCTAGTACTAGTATTGAACTACAAGAAGCAAGACAGTTGTAAGCCTTTAATGAGAGTTATGAAAAGCTTTTGAAGGGGACAGTTAGGTCCTAGAGATGTGGTGACAACAGCTGCACAGAGGGGGTCCAATTAGATTTTTTGTCATGGGGCCCAAAATTCCTGGTGGCGCCCCTGCAGGTAACAGTTTGTTTTGGTTTTATCTGAAACAACTGGTTACTCCCATAGGCTGTAGAAAACCGTTACTCTTAGAAAATACACAATCGTATTTATCATGATTCTTTTCTCGCGGCTACGGCTATATTACCACTACATTACAGCCCCTACAACATTACACATATGACTATAAATACTTTTAAACAGTGACGATATAACTTGGACAAGCTAACATAGATAGATAGACACACAACCTCAAATAACACTGTATTGCAAGCATGTTTTGCAAACACAGAGGTATGTTTTACTATCCAATATAGGCCTACACAAAATTAAGCTTTACTGTAAATCATTACGTCCATGCCTTCAGAACTTGTGGGTAAAATATTACCTCTTGTATTCGATATTTCCTGGCTCAGTGACTCGCTCAGCTCATACTGTATGTTTACAGTTTTATCTGAGTTAGATCGTCGATATTTAAAAAACATTTTTTTTTTACCATAGAATTCTCCTTTAACTTGAAATCTGTGACAGTTTTATTATTGATATTTTTAGCCCAATAACAGCTGTTTTAATCAACATTTATTCACCAGATATTATCATGGTTTATATGTATTTCTTTTAATGTCATTATTTTGGTCTATTTCGACCAGGGAAGCTGGATTGCTTTTTTTGTTTATTGACATTTTTAAAACTATAACGCTACATCTATCAACAATTATTTAGATGTTATCATGGTATTCATTTCTTTTCTTTTAAAAATATTATTTTGGTCTTATTACTGGTGAAATATTACAGTATGCTGTAATACAGAACATTACGATATGATCCGAGCTAGACGCATTCAAAGCAGATATCCCACAATGCAATGCGGGCATTCATTCACAGAATCAGACAGCGATCAGTGGGTCTTTAACGACAGTATCGCTTCAATGTACATAAATCTGCCTTTAGACTCAACTCTTCAAAAAACACATCAGGCAAGATGAACAAAACACAAACAACTGAACAAAATCCAACTTCAACCAGCAGTCTGCCTCTTTATTTGCTTGTGCGGATTGTCTGTCAGATTGTGTCCCTTCTGGTTTTACCTATTTTCCGTAATGAGATTTGATGTCTTGTTTTTATTGCTGGTGCTGATTGTCTGCTTAACATTAGGGGTTTCCGACCGGAGGGATTTTTTCAGTTCTTAGAACTAAACGTTCCCAGAACACTTTTTTTCGACGTGTTCCGACAGGAAAAATTTGGGGATTTTTAAGTTCCTCTGGCCGCAGTAGCGTACTTTTTTAGCTCCTACTTCAGAGCAGGGTCTTTTCCCTTTTCCCTTTTCCTAGGTGTACTTGATTGATCGAACTTATAAGTCACGCCCACTGCCAACTCGGAACTTGCAGACAGAGCAACAACCAACAACGGGACAGTTTTAACAATTTTCACCATCTTATTCATCATTAAATTCACTTCTGACATTTTAGGCGAGAAATGAACTCTTTAGATTTCGAATATAGGCAGTCTTCCAAAAATCGTTGCCGAATTGACAATTTACCTCAAAGTTTTCGGAGTTGAGAAGCTCCGTTGTGAGGATCCCAGCAAGGCACAACAGGAACATTCCAACAGCCTCCTCCATGCTGCTTTGTTGTTGTATGTGGCGCTAAGGTCTAGTGACGATGCTATAAAGACCATTGCTGTGCTTGCGTCACTCCTTTACCCCTCCTACCAGTCCCTATGGCCACTTGGCCAGTGGGAATGCAAATGGAAAAAAAAGATTTTGGGGAGAATAGTTCTTAGAACTGCTTAGAAGTGTACTTTTCCTCTAAAAAGTACAAGTACTATCCGGTCGGAAAGCCCCTATTAGTCTGTATTCATTGTCTGCATTATTCATTACTGCCATGCTGCCTGACTCATCTAAGCTCTTCATTCTGCTCAGATGTTTTACTTTCTCTGGTTCTGATTTGACATGTGTGTTTTTATTTTATTTTTATATTTAACATCAGGCAGAGGGACTACAGGTGAAAATTTGTCTTTTGGCCCATTTACAGGGATGTTGATCAATTCACCCGGACAATTAGTGAATTAAATAAATCATACATAAAACACACTCACACTTCCTTAGACCAGGTTTCAACCTGTGCGGTCCACCATGGTCCATCCTGCAGGAAGAAATAGTCACAATCAACTTCATACACATTCACTCAGATCCTCCATTAAACATGAACCAGAGTTCCTCAGTTAGTGGCAGAGGAACTGTTTTGTCCATCTGTCCATACCTGAGAGTTCCCAGTCTCCAGATAGGATCCTCAAGTCCTGCTGACAGCAGATTCACTCCTGAGTCTCCAGGATGATTATAGCTCAGGTCCAGCTCACTCAGATGGGAGGGGTTGGAGCTCAGACCTGAGGCCAGAGAAATACAGCCTTCCTCTGTGACCAGACAGCCTGACAGACTGCAAACACACACACACACACACACACACACACACACACACACACACACACACACACACACACACACACACACACACACACATGCACACATTAGACGCATTAGATGCTCATAACAGCAACATAAACTGTCACTGATGGAGAATAGTGTTCTGAAGTCCTGTAATAAACACCACCTCCCCATCATAAGCCACCACACAAATTTGAAAACAAAACCCTCCTCAAGTCCTAGAAACGCCACTAGATGATTCGAATTCTGATAGATTCTGGGTGGAGATGTGGACATGGTTGGGGAGTACAGATACCTGGGTGTCAACATTGACAGCAGGCTGAACTGGAAAATCAACAGCACTGCTGTTTACAAGAAGGGGATAAGCAGACTCTATTTCCTGAGGAAGCTGAGATCCTTCAACATGTGCAGCAGAATTTTGGAGATGTTCTACCAGTCTGTTGTGGCCAGTGCTCTGTTCTCCTTCGCCATCTGCTGGGGCAGCAGCATCGGAGCCAGCGACACAAACAGACTGAACAAACTGGTCAGGGAGGCTGGCTCCGTTATTGGCTGCAAACAGGACACTTTTGAAGCTGTGGTGGAGAGGAGGTCACTGAACAAACTGTTATCTATCATGGATAACCCTGACCACCCTCTCCACCCCACACTGGTCCAACAGAGGAGCACCTTCTCTAAGAGGCTCTGACAGCTTCGATGTTGTATGGACCGCTACAAGAAATCATTCCTACCACAGGCAATACAACTTTTTAACTAGTATTGTATGTATATTCTGTGCTGTGTGACTGCTATTTTGCTGGTGTAACACTGTAATTTCCCATTTTGGGATCAATACATGGCTATCTATCTGTCTATTTAGAAGCTGAGAACTGAGGCCACTGTGTCCATTCCATAATTATTCTATGAAGAAAATAAGAGCTCATGAAACAGCTGAACACCAACCTGAGAGTTTCCAGTCTGCAGTCTGGACTCTTCAGTCCAGCAGACACCAGCTCCACTCCTGAATCCTTCAGGGCATTGTTACTCAGGTCCAGCTCTCTCAGACTAGAGGACTGGGAGCTGAGAACTGAGGACAGAGCTTCACAGCTTCTCTCTGACAGGTTACAGCCACTCAGTCTGAAATGAAAAGTCCATCTTATAATTAATTTATGAAGAAAATGAGAGCTGAGAGCCATAATTTGCCAGACATCTGAACACCAACCTGAGAGTTTCCAGTCTGCAGTCTGGACTCTTCAGTCCAGCAGACACCAGCTTCACTCCTGAATCCTTCAGGTTGTTGTTACTCAGGTCCAGCTCTCTCAGACTAGAGGACTGGGAGCTGAGAACTGAGGAAAGATCTTTACAGCCTCTATGTGACAGGTTACAGCCACTCAGTCTGAAAATTAAAGTCAATCCAATAATTAATATATGAAGAAAATAAGAGCTGAGAGCCATATTTTTCCAAACAGCTGAACACCAACCTGAGAGTTTCCAGTCTGCAGTCTGGACTCTTCAGTCCAGGAGACACCAGCTTCACTCCTGAATCCTGCAGGTTGTTGTTACTCAGGTCCAGCTCTCTCAGACTAGAGGACTGGGAGCTGAGAACTGAGGACAGAGTTTCACAGCTTCTCTCTGACAGGTTACAGCCACTCAGTCTTAAATGAAAAGTCCATGTAATAATTAATTTATGAAGAAAATAAGAGCTGAGAGCCATCATTTTCCAAACAGCTGAACACCAACCTGAGAGTTTCCAGTCTGCAGTCTGGACTCTTCAGTCCAGCAGACACCAGCTCCACTCCTGAATCCTTCAGGGCATTGTTACTCAGGTCCAGCTCTCTCAGACTAGAGGACTGGGAGCTAAGAACTGAGGACAGAGCTTCATAGCTTCTCTCTGACAGGTTACAGCCACTCAGTCTGAAATGAAAAGTCCATGTAATAATTAATTTATGAAGAAAATAATAGCTGAGAGCCATCATTTTCCAGACATCTGGACACCAACCTGAGAGTTTCCAGTCTGCAGTCTGGACTCTTCAGTCCAGGAGACACCAGCTTCACTCCTGAATCCTTCAGGTTGATGTGACTCAGGTCCAGCTCTCTCAGACTAGAGGAATGGGAGCTGAGAACTGAGGACAAAGCTTCACAGCTTCTCTGTGAGAGTTCACAACCACTTAACCTGAAGAGGAATCAGCAACATATAAGAAAACAATAACAAGAAAACATTGTTAGGAAGAAGAAAAACTATATTTAATCTGGATAGTTCTGTGTGCACATACAGAACTTTGTTGGAGGCTTTGACCACTGGCAGCAGCCTCAGAAGAGCATTCTTTGAAGCACCATATTTCGTCAGGTCAAACACATCCAGCTCTTTCTCTGATGACAGTAAGATGAAGACCAGAGCTGACCACTGAGCAGGAGACAGTTTACCCGTGGAGAGACTTCCTGATCTCAGGGACTGTTGGATCTCCTCCACTAGAGAATGATCATTCAGTTCATTCAGGCAGTGGAACAGATTGATGCTTCTCTCTGCAGACAGATCCTTATTAATCTTCTTCTTGACGTACTCGACTGTTTTCTTGTTTGTCTCTGACATACTTCCTGTCTGTGTCAGTAGACCTCGTAGAAGATTCTGATTGGTCTCCAGTGAAAGACCCAGGAGGAAGCGGAGGAACAAGTCCAGGTGTCCATTTGGACTCTGTAAGGCCTTGGCAACAGCACTCTGGTAGAAACATGTTGATTTGTCTCTGAAGACGTTAGACAACGAGGTTGTTTTCCGTTTTTCCAAAAGCAGATTGACTCCAGAGTTGATGAATGTCAGATGGACATGAAGAGCAGCCAGAAACTCTTGAATGCTCAAATGGACAAAGCAGAACACATTGTCCTGGTAAAGTCCTCTCTCCTCTTTAAAGATTTGTGTGAACACTCCTGAGTACACTGAGGCTGCTGTGATATCGATGCCACACTCTGTCAGGTCTGATTCATAGAAGATCAGGTTGCTTTTCTGCAGCTGCTCAAAAGCCAGTTTTCCCAGAGACTCGATCATCTTCCTGGTGTCTGGACTCCAGTGTGGATCCTTCTCGGCTCCTCCATCATACTTGACATTCTTCCGTTTGGACTGAACCACCAGGAAGTAGATGTACATCTCGGTCAGGGTCTTGGGCAGCTCTCCTCCCTCTCTGGTCTTCAACACCTTCTCCAGAACTGTAGCAGTAATCCAGCAGAATATTGGGATGTGACACATGATGTGGAGGCTTCGTGATGTCTTGATGTGGGAGATGATTCTGCTGGCCTTCTCATCAGCTGTGAATCTCTTCCTGAAGTACTCCTCCTTTTGTGAGTCAGTGAACCCTCTGACCTCTGTCACCATGTCAACACACTCAGGAGGGATCTGATTGGCTGCTGCAGGCCTTGTGGTTATCCAGAGGCGAGCAGAGGGAAGCAGTTTCCCCCTGATGAGGTTTGTCAGCAGCACACCCACTGAGGTGGACTCTGTAACATCAGTCAGGATCTCAGTGTTGAGGAAGTCCAGAGGAAGTCGACACTCATCCAGACCGTCAAAGATGAACACAACCTGGAACTCTTCAAACCTGTAGATTCCTGCTTCTTTGGTTTCACTAAAGAACAAATGAACAAGTTCCACCAAGCTGTACTTTTTCTCTTTCAGCACATTCAGCTCTCTGAAGGTGAATGTAAATGTGAACTGGATGTCCTGGTTGGCTTTGTCTTCAGCCCAGTCCAGAGTGAACTTCTTTGTTAAGACTGTTTTCCCGATGCCAGCCACTCCCGTTGTTATCACTGTTCTGATTTGTTCATCTCTTCCAGGTGGGGCTTTAAATATGTCCTCACATATGATTGTTGTTTCTGGTCTGTTTGGTTTCCAGGATGCTGTTTCAATCTGTCTGACCTCATGTTCATCATTGACCTCTTCAGCCTCTCCGCCTGTGATGCAGATCTCTGTGAACATCTTATTCAGACAGATTTTGTTTCCAGCTTTAGCAATCCCCTCAAACACACACTGGACCTTCTTTTGTGAGTTGGATTTGACTTTTTGCTGGCATGAAGCAAGAATCTCTGAAAACATAAAACAATGAAATCAATGAATGGTTGTTGCAGTTAATGTCTGTGCACATTTCTGTTTTCCTAAAATCTATTTACGAGAATAACTTATTTAAAATGACTTACTATTCCTCAACAACAACTGATATGTTGTGTGTTCTAGTCATGCATCCATGAACTCTGTGGTCTCCAAAGAAACCAGGTGTATGACTTAATTACAGAGGGATGGGAATTAATATTGTCCAAGGTGTTTCTCACAGTGGCATCAGTGTGTGCAATTGTTAACCAGAAGAGCCCAAAAAAATGGATTGTCTGACTTTGTTTCATCAACTTTTGTTCTTGGAGACACTTTACATTTTGTGTCTGTGGTAGATGTGTGTTGGTAGCTTGTTCTGTTGTTGTAAGCACAATATATACATCTATCTTTGTAGATAAGAGGGAGACATTGGCTACAAATCTACTGTTTGTTGAAGACATTGTAATATGTTTAATTTTTTGTTACATTCATTTTCTAAATAATATTATTATGCCTTACCTGCAGGTTCTGAGATGGTGTTTGATAAATTTGATAAATTCTTCACTAGCTCATTCTGATTCATCTTCATTAAAACTATTCTGGTCACTTTAATTGTGTTCATACTGTAGGTCAAGAACATCTGGTCCGCTGTCTTCACCCTGTTTACATTATCCAGTTTGCTTTTTCTGATTGCTGGGAAGTCTTCAAGGGCCCCTTTTTGCTGCAGGTGCCACTTAAATCTTTCAAAGTCCTCGTCTCCCAAATCTTCTAAAGTTCCCAAGACAACCTCTTGAGGTGTCTCCATCTTTTGTCCCTGCAAAGATCCAAAAGATATCAAAAGAACATTGTCAATTTATAGAAACATTTCTTTGGGTTAAAAATACTAGAAAACTAGAAACAGACCAATTTTGTAGATTAAGATGTGATGACAATGTTTTATTAGTTTTAAGTAGAAGCAGAAAAATATTGATGTAGAAATCTCAAGAACATGGATTCATGAACCCAGAATATGGATCAATAAACTTTGCCACTGTTGCCTTCGGTTTACACATCTTTTCTGTGAGACTACGTTTTCACGTGGCGGAGTTAGCAAGCTAACCTTAGCCAACTAACAAGTCGTCTACTAGCTGGCTGGTTTTGCCGTGTTTTCATGATTTCTATGGTCTCGACCCTCACTGGATGAGTCCTGACCGGGATTTGAACCCCACTCTCCTGTTACGAAATTTATGTTTTTACCACACACTTTGTTTGTGGTAAAAACATCAATTTTGGGTTTTTTTTTTTTTGGGGTGGCAGTAGCTCAGTCCGTAGGGAGTTGGGTTGGAAACCGGAGGGTCGCCGGTTCAAGTCCCAGTACGGACCAAATTACAGAGTGTGGATTGGTAGCTGGAGAGATGCCAGTTCACCTCCTGGGCACTGCCAGGTGCCCTTGAGCAAGGCACCACACCCCCCCCCAACCGCTCAGGGCGCTGGTCCAGCACTGGCAGCCCACTCACTCTGACATCTCTCCATTTGTGCATGAATAGGTCCTGAGCATGTGTGTGTATTTCAGGCCTGTGTGTGTAGTGTAGTTATTTACAAACAGAGTGTAAATTGTAATTTCCCCATTGGAGATCAATAAACAGTTAAATTCTTCTAAATTCTGTGTTTATAACATGATGTGACTGGCCGCACTGATGGAACATATTTCCTATTAAATAGACTGCAAATAGTTTGAATGTGTTTTAACAGCATTTCCATGACTGTGTTTAAATTGACTACTCAGTTTGTTAAACCTGCCTTCTGAAACAGGGCCCTGGAAACAAACTGGAACACATTTAGAATATTAACGTATACAACTGAAATTACAGATTATTGCAAGATTAATACATTTGAATAAACTTTAATGGGCCTCCGCTAACCCTAGCAAGGTCAAAAGCTGTTTGATGTGTCATGGTTGTGTGTGTTTCAGTTTCCTGGCGCCCCAGAGACTTTGCCTTTGTTGGCGGCCTGGCCGACTCCTGCCCCCTGTGTTCAGTCAGTGGCCCGGCCGACTCCTGCTCAGCCTCCAGAGGGAGTCAGCCTTCGCCATCGGAGTCGTCCCCGGGCTCCAGAGGGTCTTCACCGTCCTGCTTAAGCAAATCTTAATCACAATATCTGGCAGAAAAGTAACAATTAGATTTTTTCCCCACATCGCTGAGCCTTAATGCCCAGATAACTAACATGGAGAGAAAACTATGTACCCATAGACAGGCTTTATGGGTTTTAGAAGATTTTGTTCCTTTTGTAAGGTTTTTGTCACATTTTTAGACATTTTTGCTGCTTTTATTTTTTTTTTTTATTTTTTTTTTTAGTCGCCTTTTTGGAATATCTTTTGACAATTTTTGACTTTTTTCCCGATATTCTAGACCAAAGTCCACAGAGGCAGCCCGGTTGGTAACTTAACTTCATCAGAGCCAGCTGTAAATGGCGATTGCATTTGATTGGACAATTCTGTTGTATAATGCCAATAAAGCCGAACATTGAACCTTGAACCTTTTAGCAGAAACATTAGAGTTGTGTTGTGTCTCACTTTCCTCTGATGGAGACGACCGTTTGTTTTCTGACAGCTGGAGAAAGGAAATAAAGATCAGCTGTTTGATTCCAGTAAATCATCAACATGTAGATTTATCTTCAACACAAGAGTCGGCCACACTTTCTCAGGAAATAAGAAGTGAAGTAGAAACATTATATTTAACATTACAGAGCCAGAAACTAACCCTGAAGAGACCAAAGACTAACGTGTTGTTAAAGTATCAAACAGCAACTTACAGTTTCTTCAAACAGTCCAAAGAGTTGATGAAGAACTCAGGTGAGTTATTTCATGATGAGTCACAGCTCCACCTGTCAGGAAGCAGATTTTCACAATACAGTTTTTTTTTTTACGATCGCTATGACACCTTTTTCAATACTTTTAACAACTTTCCTAAACTCTTAACACAGCACAACATCTGTATGTGTAGGCTATACAATTAACACATTTCTTGTTGCTTTGACACAAAATGCATACAGTTAACACAAATTTAAAATGCTTGAAGTTCTTTTACACACAAGCTCAACCAAGACCAAATCAATGGATTTTTACTGACCAATTTGCAAATGTTTTCACACTGTATGTCAGAACAGATAACATCATGTTCTAAACCTAACTTATAGGCTAAAGTCAAAGTGAACAGCTGCTTATATTGTAAATTGAAACACAAATATATCCGGTGGATTTTATACAGAAAAAGCTGATTGAAGTTATGCAAATAGATCAATCATAGCTGATTCCCTTCTAGGAAACACACTCAGGTGTTGAGGTTCTTTCAATCGCATGATCATATGGTAATACAATAAAAGAGGACCTATTTGAACAATATACTGTAGATGAACACAGAAAATAAGAAAAATGCCTTCACAAGGGAGAGGAAGAGGAGTACCAGGACAATTCTGTCTCTGTCTCTTTTTTTCATAAACTGTACGTTCTATAAAGTTACTCTGAGATGGGTCATTCATTTTTTGTATTGAATCTCTGCAGCAAAAGAAAGAAAATGGTGGCCGGGTTGGCTCAGTGGGTAGAGCAGGCGCACATATACTTGGAGGGTTCAAATCCGACTTGTGACGATTTCCTGCATGTCTTCCCCCTCTCTCTCTCCCCTTTCTCAACTAGCTGTCCTGTCAAATTCAGTTTTTTTTACGATCGCTATGGCACTTTTTTCAATACTTTTAACAACTTTCCTAAACTCTTAACACAGCACAACATCTGTCTGTGAAGGCTTTACAATTAACACATTTCTTGTTGCTTTGACACAAAATGCATACAGTTAACACAAATTATTTTAAATGCTTGAACTTCTTTTACACACAAGCTCCACCAAGACCAAAACAATGGATCTTTAATGCCAAATTTACAAATGCTTTCACACTGTATGTCAGAACAGGTAACATGTTCTTAACCTAACTTATAGGCTAAAGTCAAAGTGAACAGCTGATCATATTGTAAATTGAAACACAAATAAATCCCCTGCATTTTATACATGCATTTATTGAGAAAGAGCTGATTGAAGTTATGCAAATAGATCAATCACAGCTGATTCCCTTCTAGGAAACACACTCAGCTGTTGAAGTTCGTTCAATCACATGATCATATGGTAGTACAGTAAAAGAGGACCTATTTGAACAATATGCTGTAGATGAATACAGAAAATAAGAAAAATGCCTTCACGAGGGAGAGGAAGAGGAGTACCAGGACAATTCTGTCTCTGTCTCCTTTTTTTCATAAACCGTACATTCTATAAAGCTACTCAGAGATGGGTCATTCATTTTTTGTATTGAATCTCTGCAGCAAAAGAAACAAAATGGTGGCCGGGTTGCTCAGTGGGTAGAGCAGGCGCACATATACTTGGAGGTTTATGCCTCGACGCAAATCCGACTTGTGACGATTTCCTGCATGTCTTCCCCCTCTCTCTCTCCCCTTTCTCAACTAGCTGTCCTGTCAAATAAAGGCGGAAAAGCCCAAAAAATAATCTTTAAAAAAAAAAAGAAAAAGAAATATGCATGCATTTACTAAACCCAACAAAACAAAAATGTAGAGAGGCTTCAAGAGAAACTGCAGTCCAAAACACAATCTATGATCGATACAAATACTATTGTCTATTGTATAAGGGCAGACCTGACACATATCAATTAATGCAGTTTCTTTAATTCCATCTGATGTTAGTGTTTTGTATGACATTGTTCTATGATTGACTAAATGTTCCTGTTGGAAGAGAACATGTGTTAGTGTTTTGGAAGAATTATTCCACTTAGACACATGTTAGCATTGTTTTGGTAAACACAGTGTATTGCGTTATTGAATTATTGTATTTTGAAAATCAGTGTTGGAGTTTAGTTTAGTTTAAAATGTGTGATTTTGAGCATGAAATTAACTGTTTTGCCAATTGTGTGTTGTAGGTGTGTTGGTGCGTTAAGAGTTTAGGAAAGTTGAAGTATTGAAAAAATTGTCATAGCGATCGTAAAAAACTGTAAGAGCTTTGTTTCTTCTCACTGTGTAACTGTGGATGTTGTTGTCAGTGGAGGTTAATAGTGCTTTTCACTGATTGGCCACCGGAAGTAAAAACGTAATTTTCTGCAACACAATTATGGTTAAACACACATACACACACACACACACACACACACACACACACACACACACACACACACACACACACACAGACACACACACACACACACACACACAGACATACAAACAAACACATACGTGCACACACACACACACACACACACACACACACACACACACACACACACACACACACACACACACACACACACACACAAACACACACACACACACACACACACACAGACATACAAACACATACGTGCACACACACACACACACACACACACACACACACACACACACACACACACACACACACACACACACACACACACACACACACACACACACACACACACAGACATACAAACACATATGCATATGCAGATATGAGTTCAAACACTTTCATTTTATTTAACGTTCTCTGAAACAAAACTGAATTTAAAAAGGGCCAGAAATTAAAGTATATTTCAGCCTCCCCATGATGATGAGTATCATTAATCATTAATAATCATATAAAACTAAAGGCAAACTGAGCAAATTAGTTATTTCAGAAGAGTGCATCAAACTGGTAGCCCTTCGTATGACTCAGTACCCATGAAGTAGCTCTCAGTTTCAAAAAGGTTGGTGACCCCTGTTATAGAGTATACATAAAGTGCAATTACTACTTAAAGTAGAGCATTTAAGACAGACCAGGGACAGGACAGACAACAGACAACAAAAGACAGGGCATAAGTAGACTTGTAACAGAGCACTGATTGGTATAAGTTAGATTTACCGTGAGGTGAAGATAGAATATATAGAATTTAGCAGAATTTAGTGCATTTCAGTTCAGTGTGAAACATGTTGTGATTATAAGAGAGGATGGCGTGTTGAGAGTACACACAGACTCCAGGGTGTTTAAAGAGGTTTGTCCTGAATTCATTTAAAAACGAGACCGTTTACTCCATCATTCATTCAGACGGCTAGTTGGAACAATATACAATACTTAATATAATATAATACTAAATCACAATAACAGTAACGTTATCTCCAAATAACTATATTTCCGTCAGCTGTTCTTCAGTGGAAAGTTTATATTCACTGTACCAACGGATCATCTCGCACCTTTATACTGACATAACACATACACTACATGGGGGTATCTGTCATTCTTACAAATATATACTAAAGTAAATAATACCTTGTGTTAAAATAAAAAGTGTTTATTGATTAAGTATTACAAAATAAATACATACAATGTAATTTAAAAAGTGGGGTGAGTGTGTAAGATAAAAACAGAAATTAAACTAATAAAAGCTGTAAACATGTTTTAATGTGTGAAAATGTTTGGTGGCGCTCTGCTTGTAGTTCCTGCTGATGTCACCAGAGGGCGCCATGACATCACTCACCGGCTCAGAGATGCTGTTTCTGGATGTAGTTCAGTGGTTACATGTTGTACTTTGTAATACTATATTCCTTTATTCTAATCATGGTCTATTTTTTCTTGTGTAAAAGAAAATAGTTAAATTTTTACCGTGTGGTCCTGTGGATGTTTTTATGTGAATTAACACGAGGAATTTAGATGTCAGAAGTTTTTCCTCGCCACTGTCGCACCAAATGATTGCTGAGAGTGTGGTCTACACCTACTCTATTTGTAGAGTGTCCTGATTAGATTAGGATAGGACACTACTAATAACATGTTATTAAATTTGAACACAAAGTTGCATCATAAAGAAGCAACACTAGTTCCTGTCACTACCCGATGTGTCGAGTGCAGATGTGAGTTGCACATGCGTCACTTTGTGACTTCATGCAGATCTGTTTTGCTGTTAGCCACAGAATAATGAGATAGGTACATTACATAGCATTAATGTATTATTTAGCGTAGGGCATCACATTTTCACGGCATGATCCCTGATGTCGGTCGTAGATTAGAGGCTGAAGTAGCCTCCAAGAACCTGCTAACGAGAGACTTCTGTAATGTCAATACAGTAAAAATGGTCCTACATAACGAAGTTGGTTCACTGCTGGCTACAAGTTAGCAATCAAACACAAAAAGGCTGTCACTTGAATGGCAGTTTGAGCTAACGTTAGCAATCAAACAATCATAGATAGCTTTGCCGGATCCGGATCCCTTGGCGTTATGCCGTAAGCTCGACTCACATCGGGTAGTGACAAGGAGTGCCAGCTCATAGTGACGCAGTTCCATATTAGTTGATTTAGTTAGAGAATGAAAGAGCTGGGTCATGTTGTCTCCACATCAGTCCTGTCAGTGAATTGAACGACCGACACTAACTGCTTTCTGATCTTCAACACAAGAGTCCTTAACACTTTCTCAGGAAATAACAAGTACATAATCAGCCAATGGCGTCGAAAGGAGCCAGTTGAAGTGGTTCGGGCATCTGGTAAGGATGCCCCCTGGGCGCCTCCCTAGGGAGGTGTTCCAGGCACGTCCAGCTGGGAGGAGGCCTCGGGGAAGACCCAGGACTAGGTGGAGGGACGTCCAGCTGGGAGGAGGCCTCGGGGAAGACCCAGGACTAGGTGGAAGGACGTCCAGCTGGGAGGAGGCCTCGGGGAAGACCCAGGACTAGGTGGAGGGATTATATCTCCAACCTGGCCTGGGAACGCCTCGGGATCCCCCAGTTGGAGCTGGTTAATGTGGCTCGGGAAAGGGAAGTTTGGGGTCCCCTGCTGGAGCTGCTGCCAGCAGGGGATGGATAATCAGCCAATGGGCTTTGGACACCTTCCCTGCATGTTTTAAATGCTCAGTCTATTTTTATATTATTTTCTTAATATTTTCATGTTTTTTTTAGAAAAATACTGAATTTTTATTTTTTACAGTGTGATTTTTTTTTATTATACTTTTGTTTAAAATTATACCCAGTTAAAGAAAAGACTCTTTTGAGCGGACAGAATCAAAAATAAATAAATAATATATAAATAAATGTTTTTAAATGGATTCCCCAGATATTTTATTTAGAATTTTCTGATATTTTATTTTGAAGTTTCTGATGTTTTATTTAGAAGTTTCTGATGTTTTATTTTGAAGTTTCTGATGTGTTGCGTTCAAGTCAGTGAAAAAAATCAAATTAGTCAAATTAAAATATTTATTTAAAGCAAAAAAACTTAACTCTTCATACACGTGTTCAGATCTTTTATACAGTTTTCAGCATAACAAAAATAGTCTTTTAAAACCCCGCCGTCACATGACCCCGTCACATGACCCCCGTCACCGCTGCAGAGGAGAAGCACACGAAGAAGAAGAGAAACATAAAACATCTGTACAGGAAGCCAGCGGCTGCTCCGGCCCCGGAGACACGGGATTGGACGAAACATCTGTCACTCTGAACCAAATCACAGACGCTCGCTGTTTCCCAAACCGGCCAGAGCCTGAATGTAGCATGTAGTATGCATTGCACCGCCACGCCTCCTGGGACCCACAATGCAAAGCGCTGGAATGCCCACAGAACCAGAAACCAGCTCCATTTCCAGAGCTACGTTTTGGTTTTTAAGCGTTTGAGTTTTGAGCCAAAAGTGATCTCGGTGCACCAAATGCTTTTATCTCCAGTAGAAGAACTAATCTCTGATTAACTCTCCTGGTGTCCTCAGGACCCATTTTTAAAAAGTTTATGTATCAGAAATTTTGGCTTCTTTTAACCAAACTGTAAAAAAAAATGGTTCCATTCAACAATCTTAACAAGTTAAATAAATGATCAGTTCACTCGACACTATTGACCATACCATCCTCTTACAGAGACTGGAACATTTAGTTGGCATTAAAGGAATCGCACTAAGCTGGTTTAAGTCCTACTTCTCTGAGCAATCCCAATTTGTTAATATTAACGATAAACCATCCAAATACGCTAAAGTTAGCCATGGCGTTCCTCAAGGCTCAGTGCTTGGACCAATTCTATTCTCTTTATATATGCTTCCTCTAGGCAATATTATTAGGAAACACTCAATTAACTTTCACTGTTACGCAGACGACACCCAATTATATCTGTCAATTAAGCCCGACGAAAGCGGTCAGTTAGCTAAACTTCAAGCGTGCATTAAAGATATAAAATCCTGGATGACCCACAATTTTCTGATGTTAAACTCAAACAAAACGGAAGTTATTGTGCTGGGACCCAAGCACCACCGAACTTCATTATCTAAAGATATAGCTACCCTAGATGGTATTGCCCTGGCCTCCAGCACTACTGTCAGAAATCTAGGAATCATTTTTGATCAGGATATATCCTTTAACGCCCACTTAAAACAAACCTCTAAAACAGCCTTTTTCCATCTTCGTAACATTGCCAAAATCAGGAACATCCTCTCGCAAAACGATGCTGAAAAACTAGTCCATGCATTCGTTACTTCCCGGCTGGACTACTGTAATTCTTTACTATCAGGCTGCTCAAATAAGTCCCTCAAGACCCTCCAGCTGATCCAGAATGCTGCAGCACGTGTTCTGACAAGAACTAACAAAAGAGATCACATTTCTCCTGTATTAGCTTCTCTGCATTGGCTTCCTGTAAAATCCAGGATTGAATTTAAAATCCTTCTCCTGACCTACAAAGCACTAAATGGTCAAGCACCATCATACATAGAAGAGCTCTTAGTACCTTATTGTCCCACTAGAGCACTGCGCTCCCAGAACTCAGAGCTACTTGTGGTTCCTAGAGTTTCTAAAAGTAGAATGGGAGGCAGAGCCTTCAGCTACCAGGCTCCTCTCCTGTGGAACCAGCTCCCAACTTGGGTTCGGGGGGCTGACACCATCGCCACATTTAAGAATAAACTGAAAACCATCATCTTTGATAAAGCTTATAGTTAGGGAGTGAGGAGTTGCAGCATAGTAGAGTAGAGTAGAGGGAGGCAGGAAGTACAAGCCCGTTCCGGCAGGGGAGAGTACGAGCCCGGTCCAGGGCCCCTCTCTTTAGCCTGCCTCTCTTAGTTATGCTATTATAACTCTAGACTGCTGTGGGAAGCTCTTTCCAAGGACACAATGAGCTGCTCCCTCTTCTCTCTTTTCACTTGTCTCCTTTTGTGTGCATCTTAGTCCCAGAAATGCCTGTTACTAACCTAGCTCTGGGGAGTTTTCTCCCCGGAGTCCCTTTGCTTCTTCTTCACCCAGAGCATCGCCTTGGAATTGGGTGGCACCTACACCGGGGTCCTGGGTGCAGCTGACGCTATGGACTTACTACACCCTGCTACGCTCTGCGATTCCACGCAGTGTCCGACTGCGTCCTGCCGCGTCCAACCGCATCCACCCAGGCTGCTGTGCCACACTACACCCCGTAACGCCCTGCTGTGCCCTACTATGACATGAACTACTACGACTACCATTGTGATCACTGTTTCACTATCTTTATTATGACTATTACTGCCACCATTCACCACTTCCCCAACTGGTGCCGTCAGACACCGCCTACCAAGAGTCTGGGTCTGTCCGAGGTTTCTTCCTAACAAAAAAGGGAGTTTTTCCTTGCCACTGTCGCAATAGCTACTGCTAATGCTTGCTCTTGAGGCAACCACTGTAATAGTTGGGGCTTCGTAAACTACAGAGTGTGGTCTAGACCTACTCTATCTGTAAAGTGTCTCGAGATAACTCTTGTTATGATTTGATACTATAAATAAAATTGAATTGAATTGAATTGAATTCACTACTTTCATTGAATTTGGATGTTTTAGTCAACTTTATAGCATTTGAAGACAAATTTAAAAAAGTGACAAAAAAATTCGGAAAAAACAAGAAAAACGTCAAATAAAGTGCAGAAAAAAAAGACGTATAAAGCTTCAAAAACATCAAGAAAAAGCCACAAAAAGTGTCAAAAAAGATGACCAAAAGTTTTGGTTTAAAATTTTGACCCAGAAAAACTAAAAATTGCCTGTTGGTCGACAGGAAGACAACACAAGGGTTAAACTAACATGCCCAAACCTCATATCTCATCAACATCCTGGTATACTGGTAACTGTTACCATGGTAACATTCTGGTATACTGGACATAAACAGGAGGCAGCGTGGAGACTCCTCCCACTGCTGGTAGTTACCATGGTAACATTAGTAGAGTGGAGACTGCTCCCACTGCTAAACCAAAACGTAGCGATGGAGACGTAGCCTGAGCCTGGACAAACGTCTGAATGTGATTTAACAGTCTGATTGATGCGTCTGTTGGCAGCCTGAGACACTAATGATCCCAAACTCCACACACGTGATGCTGCGTTCAGGTGCAACAGAAACAAATGGAAACTTCAGAGAGATTAGATCTTTGGAACTAGATTTTAAATCTTCACATTCTCCGCTCTGTGTTCTTAGTCAACAAGTGTTTTTTTACGTTTACACCATAGAGCAGGACTTTTAATTTCATAGTTTGTACTTGCAGTGACAATAAAGTAAATTCTGATGCTCGTTCCCATGTCCCACGTCCCCTGAACGCAGCATGAGCCCTGGTTAAAACCTGGGATTATGGAAATATAAAAAGTTCTTTAAATTAAACACTAAACTAAACTTTGGTCATTTTCTCTCTCTGTGTTCGGGACATTTTGGGTGGCAGCTGTTCGCTGTGACATCACGATGAACACTGTGACATCACCATGAACACGTCAGACATGATATATGCAAACATATATAACACACACACACACACACACACACACACACACACACACACACACACATACACACACAAACACACACACGGGTGCTAACAACTTTGTACACATTGTCAGTATGTTCTTCAAAGATATTAATATCTCGGTTATAATAAATCTCAATACCTCTAAAAGATTTCAAATTAATAGAGGGGTCAGGCAGGGGTGCCCTATCTCCCCCTTCTTATTTATTTTAGTCACTGAATTATTGTCGCTTAAAATTATATCTGACAGAGATTTTTAAGGAATCTCAATATTTGGTAAGGAGTTAAAAATGTCCCAATTGGCAGATGACACTATGGTTTTTTTAAAGGACAAGAACCAAGAACCAGTTATGTAACTATTAACTTGATAGACCAGTTTTCCAAGGCTTCAGCTTTAAGATTGAACATGTCCAAATGTGAAATCTTATCTCTGCATAGTTGTGCTGCTTGAGTAATTGGAAACATCCCAGTTAAGGATTCTGTTAAGTATCTGTACACATTTATAACTAGAAATCTTATTGCTAAACATCAACATTTTTCAAGTAGACTAAAAAAGACTAAAACTATTTTTAACATCAACAAAGGGATTTGTCTATTTTGGGGAGAGTTCTGTCTCCAAAGCAGAGAGTGTCAAGCACACCAGGAGATGGACCCACAAATGCACGACTCAGGTGAGTAAAGTTCAATGGTTTTATTAAAGCACGAATAAAACGACAGACAAAGGGAATTCCAAGAAACAGGCAGTAGTCAAAAATCCAAATCCTAAAATTGAGAAGGTGAATTGGAGAAGGGCTTGGCTTCTACCGTATAAGTACTGTGTTTCTAACAAAGCTAATGAAGTACACCTCAACATGTTACATAACATATACCCTACTAATCACCTTGGTGCTAAATGTGCCCACATTGACTCTTCCTGTACATTTTGGAAACAGAATATTGAAACAATTTCTCACCTTTTTTTATTGTAAAATATCCAAAAGATTTTGGACAGATTTAGAGTCTTACTTTTTTGAACCAACCAACTTTGTCTACACCTTTAACCTTAAAGATATCATCTGTTTCTATGATAATTCAGGAAATGCTGCTCTATCTAATTAATTTCGTCATTCTGTATGACACATTTTATATTCACAAGCAGACATTTTCTAACTCATCTCCTAATTTTGTACCTTTTCTTATAGAATTTAAATTGCTACTTAGATCATTGAATGACAAAAAAAACTTATTAATGTGGAAACTGTAGAGCTTTTTTCCCTAAAACCTCTGACTAATTGTAAATTTCTGTTTTTATGTACCTCTTTTCATTTATTTTTCTATGTAATGATTCTGTTATTAACAATGACATGATGATTTATAATGTCACTGATTATTCGTAATGTTGTCATTTGTTATTTTAGAGAGAAATATAAAAATATCTTATAAATATAAGTTACAAATATAATTTTTAACAACAAAAAATAATATACTTTGTATATTAAATGGGTAAAAATTGTTGCAAAAAACAGTCAGGTGAGCTGACAAGTGATGGAAAGTATATGTTGTGTAAAGGGAAAAGGAATGTGACGTTTATGAGAAAATGGAAGAAAAAGCAAGGATTTAATGGAAAGTTAAGTGTACAAGAATGTACTAAGTTGGTGGAAGAAACAGAAAAAGAATGTGGTAAAAATGACAGAAAAGGGAGAAAAGAGGGATTATATGAAGCAAGAAAGTGGTTGGAAGAAGCAAAAACAATGAAAAGAAGGGGTAGATAAGAGAAAAACTTACAAAGAAAAACAAAACTTTAAACTTTAAGTTAAGTTTAAAGTTTAAGCTTTAAACTTAGTAGACAATCAGGCCAGAGCAGACTGGATAGATATTAACCGCTGTCTACAAAAAGATAATGAAGACATTGATGTTTATTTCGAAAGATTAAAGGAGAACTTTGATGCCCATAGCAACGTGACCGCTCCAGGGGTCCCAGACCCAAATTGTCCTTATGAACAACAATTGAAGAACGCCTTCTTAAAAGGTGCTCTACCCCAGATAAGCAACTTTGTGGAGAAACACATGGTTGATAATCGCACTCCAGGAATAGCCCCCATCCGCAAGCATGCTAGACACACCCAAAACTATTTCAAGAAAAAGAATAATAAGAAAAATCAGCTTTTTGTTTTAGAAAATGGCAGGCTTTACACTATGTCTGAAAATGCGGGGAGGGGCAGAGGGAAGTTTAGGGGTAGAGGCTGAGGGAAAGGAAGGGGCGGATCGAGTAGATCAGGCCAGAGTGTTTGTTTTGTGTGTGGGAAACCTGGGCATTGGGCCAGAAACTGCAGAGACAAAAAAAACAGCAGATAGTGAGCAGACTGACACACGTGACTTCTCTGCATGACTAGACACAGACAGAGAGGAGAAGTGAGAGAGACACGAGCAGAAGAGACTGAAGAGGAACTTTTTACATTTGAAAATATGGAGTTAATATTACAACAAGACATCAGACCAGAAGTTACTCTGACTATCATGGGACATGAAGTTTCTTTTTTGTGTGATACAGGAGCATCTAGGTCTGTCTTACATCCTGATGATGTACCGAATTTAACTGCCACAAGAAAAAAAAAGAAGAAAAAGAAATTAAATGTGGAAAGATTTGGGAAGGTTTGTGACAGCTTGCGAGGAGACTGGAGATTGGGTACCACTGGAGAAGAGCATAGAAAAAGCAAGAGATTAAACGCTTATTGCAAATCATTGAACTGGACAACAGGTGCCAAACCTGCAGGTCATCTACAGGGGAGAAGAAAAACAAGCTGATATATTGATAATTATGTCCTTACAGAAAAACAAAAGGAACAATTGAGTTCAATACAATGATTTACAACCTGATAAAAAGTATTCCTCTGTGGTCAAGAATCCGTTCTAGTTTTTGTTTAACTGTTAGACATTGTTGTTGTGGCATTAATGTAAAAGGTACACAGTCATTTTAATCTATTTTATTTCAATTTAAATATTATTTTATTGTAAGATTTCAACATGAGCACAAACTAAAGCCTGCAATTTGAAGTTTTTAAATCCAACAAAGTAACCTACAGCAAAGTATGATTTTCATGATGTGGTGGAAGCAAGCCATCTATTTATCTCCCTGAACTGAATGGTTGTGTCCCATTGCAGAATAAAATACTTACAAATTCCCCGTCACCACAAGATGCTTATTATACACCTGGTGCTGTTTTGATAATCAACTCCTCCCTTTGGGTTTCACAGCCAATACATATGAACTGTAATCACCCAGTAAGTTAAGGAGGTCAGGCCACACTAATCAAGCATGGATCTCCTTTGCAGCTTGTTTGAGTAGCCTAAAGAAAATAGTATTCGCATTGGGTGTTATTTTAGTTTTTATTTATTATTTCTACATATCATTATATGTTTTACTATGTGAACTAGAGTATAGTTATATAATTTATAAAGCATTAATTAGTTATTGTTGACTGAGCTAAACCAGTTTGCCTGCTGTTACTCTATCATTCCTGAGGGTGGCAGCAGAGGACAATATATAAATTATTCCCTCTAATAAACTACGGTCATGTAAAGCATGGGATCATCTGATTTATTCTATTCTAAAGAATCCGTTCTAGTTTTTGTTTAACTGTTAGACATGGCTGTTGTGGCATTATTATAAAGGTACACAGTCATTTTAATCTATTTTATTTAAATGTAAATGTTATTTTATTGAGCTCAATTTAACATGAGCACAAACTAAAGCCTGCAATTTGAAGTTTTTGAATCCAACAAACTAACCTAGAGCAAAGTATGATTTCCATGATGGTGTGGAAGCAAGCCATCTATTTATCTCCCTGAACTGAATGGTTGTGTCCCGTTGCAGAATAAAGTACTTTGAAATGCCCCATCCATCTTGACTCCTGTGTGATATATGAGTCAGTCCAAAGGCTAACAGAGAGGTCAAATTACTAGAACAGGTGTAAATATGTGAATAACACACATCTCAATGCTGACTTAATGTGTAGTATTTTGTTTTAGCATTTGAATTTCCTAAGTAGACACTAAAAATAAATGGAAATAAAAAAATGTCCTCAAAATATGAAAATATTTATTCAAAAACATTTAACAAACATTGAAACATACATTTATAAACAGGAACTGGAAAAGGCAATAAAAAATTACCTAGGGTTGCAAATAGATTAGGCAATAAAAAGGGGGACAAAAATCACTAAGACTGGTTGCAGAAAACAAACAAAAATACACCAAACTAAATTTAAGAAAGAGAAAAAATGAAAATAAATAAATAACAATTTGCTTGTTCAGTCACTTCACTGGTACAAACAGTCAGTTGCAAGCAAAAATGACCCTCAGTGTATATTTAGGGACTCCAGGTAAGTTAGGACATCTCTGAAGATTTCAATCCTGAGGTTCACTCTGCAGCCTCCATGAGGGTCAAACTGCTCTTCAACTTGTTGAGTCATCACAGTGTCCAGAGTAAAGCGTGTCTGAGGCACTTGCACTCGTTCAGACCGGTGGATATCCGGGGGCTGTCCTGCAGCAGCTGCATCCCCAGTCCCTGCAGCTTCAGCCTCTCTTGTTGGAGCAGCATTGCCACCACCCATTGGTCCTGCAGTGCTGTCTGTCTCACCAGCAACTTCCGAGGGCTCAAATACAAACAGATCCCTGATTGCTGTGGTTGGCTGTCCCTGCTGTGCTAGGCAACCCCTAACAAAGATGACAAGGGGGACTGGTGCCTCTCTGTCCTTAGACCATGGTGGTTCCACTGGTTCATAAAGGCATTCAAGTCCCTGTTGATCCTTGGTAAATATACATAGTGCAGTGCCCAAAGATGCATTTCGTTATCATGGTCCACTGTACCCTCTCTCTCAAGAAAAGTGAAGAGGTCATGGTAAACATTGATTACTCCACGCCACATGTCACCCCAGAGTCTTTCAATCCGCTGATTGTGTGTACTTGTTCCTCTTATGGCACTGCCTCTACCAGAACCTCAAAAGATGAAAAACATGTAAAACACATGTCTTCACTATCTAAAGACATCTGAACTAAATTTTTATATAAGAAGTTGTAGATTTTTTTAATGAATCAACATATTCAAATTTTGCCAAACTACATTTCCCATAATGCAAATGGCCCCTCCCTGTAGTTGTGCTGATCAAACTTTAAACATCCGCATCATCTCATTAAGGAAGTGTTTGGATCATAGACTGTAAATATTACTATTATATTCATATATACAGTCTATGGTTTGGATGTTATTAAACGTAACACTAAAATAATCAGAAAAAGATCCTGAACAGCAAACAAGTAGAGTACTCGATGATTCCCCCCCCCCCCATGCTGGAGTTCACTGAATTTAAAAGTTAAACAGAAAGACAACAAACACATCACAGTAACTTGATGCTTTTATTGTGAAAAGAGACAGAAGTCAAAACTAAACATGACACAAGTCAATGGCATTTCTACAATTTGATGATCACAGCTTCCATCTTTAAAGAAATTAACAATGTTCACCAGGAATCTGTTCAATCATTCTGAATTATTTTATACAAAGTTCATTCATTAGTTCATAAACTGAAATATTTCTGTAAGTGTGATCCTGTACAGACTCAACTGATCAGCAGTGAGAAACAGGAGGAGACTCTCCGTCCTCCACACATCACAGAGACACTGAGGCACCAGGAGAACAGAACCCAAACCCAGGATAGAGAGGCTGAGTGAATGTGGTGTTGAAGGTGTGGAGGTGGATCAGTGAGTCAGAGGAGACTGAGTAGAAGGACAGAGAGCCAGCAGGACAGTCCACATACACTGCTACTCTACCAGAGACAGAGGAGGAGGAGATGGGTGTTTCTCTGTTATTGTGACAGACATAGTAACCACCATCATCATCACCATCATAGCAGATCAGACTCCAAGACTGATCATTATGTCCAAACCAACAGTCATCACTGTCTCCTCTCCTGCTGATTCCTCTGTAACTCACTGATATAGAAACATTTCCTCTCGTCTCAACCTCCCAGTAACAGCGACCAGTCAGACCATCTCTACACAGCAGCTGATGATAGTAGTCAAACCTCTCTGGATGATCAGGATACGGCTGATCCTCCTCCTCCTCCTCCTCCTCATCCTTGTCCTCCTCTTCCTCTTCCTCCTCCTCCTCCTCCTCCTCCTCCACACGTGTCACCTTCCTGTTGTTGTCAGACAGTTTGAGTTCTCTGTTCACTGTGTTTGTGTCCAGTGTGAGTTCACAGGAATCTGACGGAGAGAAGGAGACACAAAACAGCTTCAGTTATTAACCAATCAGCACGTAGATGATGACATCAGAGGGTTGAATGAGTGATGTCACAGTTTGATGAATGAAATTAAAAACAGACTTACACTTCCTCAGACCTGGTGTCAACCATCTGACTCCAGCAGGCTCCACCCTGAAAGGAGGAGGGGGGGGGGGGCATTACATCACTCAGAAAGCGAGAGAGAGATAGACAGAGAGAGAGAGAGAGAGAGAGAGAGAGAGAGAGAGAGAGAGAGAGAGAGAGAGAGAGAGAGAGAGAGAGAGAGAGAGAGAGAGAGAGAGAGAAAGAGAGAGAGGGGGAGAGAGGGAGAGAGAGAGAGAGGTGGAGAGAGAAAGAGAGAGAGAAAGATAGAGAGACAGAGAGAGAGACCGAGAGAGAGAGAGAGACAGAGAGAGAGAGAGTGTTTTAAGTCTACTTGTTACTGTAGTTTAAGTATTGTATAGTACATGTTGTAATATGTCTGTCTGTCTGTCTGTCTGTAATTGATGTGTATTGTCATTAACAGGTCTCTCTTGAGAATGAGACCCTGTGTCTCAATGAGATTACCTGTATAAATAAAGGTTAAATAAAAATATAAAGAGAGAGAGAGACAGAGAGGGAGCTGTTGGTGAGCATGTACGGAGATGTGAATAACCTGATTTCTCTGTGTGCCATGTAGCCTAAACATCATATCCTGAATATGATCAAAAACAGGACAATCCTCATAACTGGAATATTCATGTCCATGTAAACACATATGATACAAACAACATGCTAGATCCGTGGGTTCAGCGATAGCAGCATCCATAGCAACCAGCAGTTTATCTACGGCAGTGGGGGGGTCGTGTATTTTACACCGGGGCCTTCAGTACCATCCTACAGCAATTAAATCACCTTTGAATAACCTCACCATGACACTAGGACATTACCGTGTGGAATAACATGATTTAACACAAGGCTCAACACCTAGAGACACCTAATACACTACTGCAGAGACATGAACACACACTGACTGAAGCATCACTTTCACACAGTATGGCAGGATGCTGCATCACATATAGGGTTGCACAATTAATCACAATTGTATGGAAATCGCAAAATGGACTAGTGCAATATCCAAATTGCAGGGGGGGGGGCGCAATATTTGTTAAAGGCAAAATATGTTTCATTCTGAATGTATTGTAAAAGTATTGTGGAGCTGCAGAGACGTCCTGGACTACAAATCGTATCCTATAGACTACAGAAAACATCTTTGTTTGGTACAGATCCTCACAATAAACACACTATAATCATTGTAATTTATTTCAATGTTAATAACTTTCAATGATCATTCCCTCCAATATTGTGCATCATATCTCAATATCAGTCAAAATAATCGCTATTAGATATTTTCCTCATATCGTGCAGCCCTAATCACATGAAGTCAAAATGAATGGAATTTCCCAAGAAGTTAAAACAAACCCACAACAACCGGTCATATTTACTCATACAGTGACCACAAAGCAATCAAAAACACTAATAACACAATCAGCAATCAACAGACCTCCCCACAAATTCCAGCCAAGCAGCGGGGGCTTAACACACACGTCACCACGCACACACAAAGGCACAGCAGCCACTGACACTGCTCAAATCATTAACACGTAAAGCAAGCAGTAATAGCAATAAAATCATTTCACTAAAAATGCTGAAAAAGCCATTAAACTTACCAAAAGCTGCTCATCATGTGAACAAAAAGTACATCCACCTTTCTTTCATTAATATAACATCTACAAATGTAAACAAACTTATACAATATATAAAATACATATGAAATTGATATATATATATATATATATATATATATATATATATATATATTAGAAATTAATTCATAGGCCTTTAATTATAAAACTATAATTTTCAGATTCTGACAATCTCTTGCCCAGCAGAGAAGGCCTTGCTGGCCCTGACGGCCCTCCTCTGATCTACAGATCGGGTCATAACAATGAATATTCTGATCAATAGTGGATGGATAGGACAGTGTGTACAGGATTACGGCTGCCGGTGCCACTGCCACACTATCATTTACAGAGACCCAACAATTCCCCCAAGAGCAAGCATTCGGTGCAACAGTGGACCTTTCTCTGTAGAGAAACATCAACATTACATCACTCTCACACACACATACAGTTGTGTTCAGAATAATAGTAGTGTGTTTAAAAAAGTGAATAATGCTCAAAATCCTTAGAATAGCTTTAAATTCCATAATGTCAATGCATTGGGAAAACTGCACATTCAATTCCAAATCAAAACATGACCAAAAATAATGAAGAAAAAGGAATATTAGGCTGTTCCAAAAAATAGCAGTATTTGCATTTTTCTTTACAAACTCAAACATTTACTGTATAAACTGAAAAATGTTTCAAGGGTTAGCTTTACTTTGAATCACTGCACTAATATTTAGTTGCATAACCATTATTTCTGAGAACTGCTTCACATCTGTGTTGCATGGAGTCGACCAACTTCTGGCACCTGTGAACAGGTATTCCAGCCCAGGACGATTGCACTACATTCCACAATTCCTCTGCATTACTGGGTTTTGCCTCAGAAACAGCATTTCTGATGTCACCCCAGAAGTTTTCTATGGGAATGAGGTCTGGGGATTGGGCTTGCCATTCCATAACATCAATCTTGTTCATCTGGAACCAAGACTTTGCTCGCATACTGGTGTGTTTTGGGTCATTGTCTTGTTGAAAGACCCATTTCAAAGGCATTTTCTCTTATTTATTTCATTTTTTTTTAAAATCTATTTTTCAGGGACAATGCAGCACACATTATTACATACACAGTTATCACAGTCAAGGCCATAATAATATGTGTAAATGTGTTGCATAAAAGGTTTCTAGCCAATAGGCTAATTTGCAACCCCAGTCCCTGGTCAGGCCTTTTTAAAAAGATATCCAAATACAATTTTAAAAGAACTACATAGTGTGAGTTACACAGTCATGCAGCAGATACATTATATACTGATATATTACATCAACATTTCACAGAGTCATGACCACATTACACAAGGCAGCACACCACATAACAACACAAACCCCAAGCATCCAGCTGCTCGCGCCTGCTCACCCTATATACCCTATACCCACCCCGATAGTGAGGGGCCTGGGCCACTACATGTTTATCTCCCATACCCACACCGCCCCGCAGAGTGAACCTTGGCAGCCATGCGCAAACAGCCAGGCATCTAGCACAGACAATACATTTCAACAACACAACTAACTCAGTGGTTACATGTTTGGTTTTCTTTCAGCCAGTATTTCACCTTTCTATTAAATGTTTTCCGTTTGGTTTGTGTTTTTATTTCAGTTTGTAAATCATTCCAGAAATGGGTCCTTATCACTGAAAAACATGACTGGCCGAAAGTGGTTTTGCGCCCCTTTGCTATGCAGTTGCCACCCACTGCTTCCCTAGTGGCCAATCTCCTTATATTTGTTTTTGTCACAAAAGAACAGAGTACAGCTGGAGCTAGATTATTTGCGCATTTAAAAATCAGTTTAATAAAAGAGAATTTAATAAAGCTGTCAAAATTTAAAAGCTTGTTTTTCAAGCCACATTGTTGGTTTCTGATCCATTATTTTCAGTCCCTGTTTGTATAATGATATGATGGGTTTGACTGTTGTCTGGGAGTCTTGGCCCCATACAGTAAAAGAGTAGGATAAGTGAGAGAGTATCATGGCATAAAAAAACAGTAAAGCTGCCTTGACTGGTATGTGCTGCCTTATCATTCTGAAACAGTTCAGGTTTGTCCGGACAGTCTTACAGAGTTTGATAATGTGTTTACTGAATTTAAGTTGGGAATCCAGAATAATACCTAAAAATTTAAATTCTGTAGAGTACCCTGGTCTAAATCCAAACTGTTTGGAGTTGATACGTTTGTAGCTTTCAAGATGCTCTACTAGCTGTTCTGTGATAATCTTTTCTAAAATTTTGGAAAGAGCAGGCAATATTGAGATTGGCCTATAGTTGCCTGCTTGGTCCTTTGCGCCAGCCTTGAAAATTGGAGTAATGATGGCTTGTTTCCAACTTTGTGGGAATTTGCCCACTCTGATGGAAAGGTTTACAAGGTGGGTTACAGGTTTAACCAGGGCAGAGCAGTGAGTTCTGATAAAGGCAGTGTCCAACCCAAACACGTCCTTTGCCTTAGACTTGTTTAGTTTATTAATGATTTTATGTACTTGTTCCTGACTGACCTGCTTAATTTGTAAAAGCTTTAATGGCTCAGACTTTGTGGTCTTTGATAGGGTTGCTGGTTCAAAATTCTCAGCAAGCTCCTCCACTGACTGAATAAAGAAGTTATTGAATTAATTTGCAATAGCTGAACTGTTAGTGCTGGTAACTCCATTCACTTCCAATTCTGTTATTGTTTTCAACATAAGGCAACATGACCTCTTCAAGTATTTTGATGTATTGAAACTGATCCATGATCCCTGGTATGCGATGAATAGGCCCAACACCACAGTATGAGAAATATCCCCATAACATGATTTTTGCACCACCATGCTTTACTGTCTTCACAGTGTACTGTGGCTTGAATTCAGTGCATGGGGGTCGTCGGACAAACTGTCAGCCCCTAGACCCAAAAAAAACAATTTCTGCACCATTTCTCCTTTGGGCAGTCAATGTGTCCTTTGGCAAATTTCAACCTATTCAGTACATGTCTTTTTTTCAGCAATGGGAATTTGGGGGGCTTCTAACTGATAGCTTTGCTTCACATAGCCTTCTTCTGATCGTAACAGTACTCACAGGTAACTTTAATTCTTCTTTGATTTTCCTGGAGCTGATCATTGGTTGAGCCTTTGCCATTTTGGCTATTCTTCGATCCATTCGAATGGTAGTTGACTGTTTTTTCCCACGTCGTTCATGCTTTGGATGCCATTTCAAGGCATTTGAAATTTTTTGGCTGAGCAGTCCATCATTTTCTGCACTTCTTTACATGTTTTCCCCTCTCCAATCAACTTTTTAATCAAAGTCCGCTGTTCCTCAGAGCAATGTCTGGAACGACCCATTTTGCTGAGTATTTCAGTGTGAAATGCACTATAACCAGCATGCATAACATTTGCTTCCTTCCTTCCTTAAATATGGGCCATAACTGACACCTGAATCATTCACCTCACTAATTGAACACAACACTGCTATTATTTTGAACATGCCCCTATCAATTACAGATTCAATTACACAGAATGAGCAGCATGCATGTCATGTATGTAGGGTCTGTTGGTTTTCTATGACTCTACACACAACACTTACTAGTAAATTATTTGCCATGTGAAAATATCAGTTCTACCAAAAAATTTCATTTATGAGGTTAGTGATGTTGGACTGCTATTATTTTGAACACAACTGTATATTGTGCTTGCACCACAGGGACTAGGAAAGAGCGTTTTGTGGGATTTTTTTTTAACTTAGAATCGGTACTCTCCCAGCACAAGAGGAACTTAGAGAAATAATTGGTCCAGTGTCAGAGTACGTCTCTGACCGATCACATGAGCCATGCAGTACCGGCAACTGACATTTTAAAAACCAAGCTAACTAGTCTGCTGAAAGAGTAGATTAATGCTTCATCCACACACTCTTCTCACAGCGTAGAAAGCACATTGCTTTGTGCTAAGCTAGGGTAAAATTGTCCTGGACCTTCCTGTCAAGTTTACACTGATTTCGATCCCGGGAAAGAGGGGAAAAAAAGGATATGGACAGTGCCTTTAATATACAGATATCTGTCCAAACTACATCAATTATTAACAAAAGGGAGTTATCATTTTAGTTCCTGGAGATGTTCTCCTTTGAAACGTCCTACACAAATATCTCCTTTTTTGTTCATCAGTGTTTGTACCTGAGAGTTTTCAGTCTCCAGAGAGGATCCTTCAGTCCCTCTGACAGTAGCTTCACTCCTGAGTCTCCTGGATGATTGTAGCTCAGGTTCAGCTCTCTCAGATGGGAGGGGTTGGAGCTCAGAGCTGAGACCAGAGAAGAACAGCCTTCCTCTGAGATCAGACAGCCTGACAGACTGCAAACACACAGAACAACACACAGGAACCCTCTGTCAACACATGTAGCCATGTGTTTGTTTTCTTTGTTTGTTGTCCAGGTACATTTTGGTCCAGATTTATAATAGAACTTTAAAATTATTTGTGGTATTTAATTATTCAATAACAAAAGCAAATGATGAAACACCCTCATGTAAAGTAACTCTAAGTCTAATACCTACTGCCCAAGTTTATTGTATCAGCAGACAAAAAGCTACACATCAGCTGTTTTATCAACTAAAGTTAATTAGAGTTTAAATTGTCATCAGTTGAATCAGTTAATGAATCCTGACCTGAGAGTCTCCAGTGTACAGTGTGGACTCTTCAGTCCAACAGAGATCAGCTTCCCTCCTGAATCTTGCAGGTTGTTGTTACTCAGGTGCAGCTCTCTCAGACTAGAGGACTGGGAGCTGAGAACTGAGGACAGAGCTTCACAGCTTCTCTCTGACAGATTACAAACACTCAGTCTGAAGAGACAACAGGAAGGAAACAATATATTTATATTTAACTCCTGTTGAAAGATATCAGAATATTTAAAGGTACAATATGTAACATTACTGCATTAAAATGTCTAAAAACAAACATACCTATGTTATATATTTTTATGAGTTGTGTTACACTATCCCAAATGTTTCCATCAAATTACAAACCTGAGTGCATGCATACCTGTTTTCCTTGTCCTTTCAGCCAAAAAGGGATATTTTGCCCAAAACTTGTTTTTCATAAATCCCCAAGAGTCCAAGGAAATGTAATATCCAAGCAGTTATATCCCAAACGATCTGTTCGCCTCACAATGTTGAAGTTTCTGGCCGAATCACAACGGAAAAAAACATGTATCGCCGCTCGCGTCTCTCCCCAGGTTCCTACATGCTCGATGTGGGCATCACTGTATTCTCTAGGGTCTAAGGTTTCCATAGATACCTGGTATGAGCCAATCCGTTCAGGTTTGCCTGTGATATCCCCAATGGAAGCGGAGGATGCCTCTGACACCATGTCAGCACCACGTGCAGACGATCAACATTTGCTCGGACCAGTTAGATTTAAATGCTACAAGACCCGTCTACCTCTTTAGTGAATGAGCAGACAATTCGATTGATACCCAATTTGACCCTGAAATTTTAACCCTGTGTTGGCAGGAGCTGTGTCAAAGCAAAAGCAGGGCCTCCCATAAGCATATCACACCCTGTGCATTTTGTAATTACTTATTTCTATATATTTATGTATATAGTTATTTCAAGTATGTGTGTGATAGATGTGGGTGTGTTTGTGTATTTGAGAAGTGTTTTAGTATATACTTAATTGGCTTTTTTCTTTGCACAAATACAAAAAAAGGACAGACATTTCTGTAGAAAAAAATTCATATAAAATCAATTTTTGAGTCTTTTAGCTTCTGGATTTTTTCTATAGTAAACTGAGACATGTTGCTATGGCCTGGGTGTATCTGTATCTTACCAGGTGTGTTTACAGTAGTGTATTTTAATCATTTTACAGATGTATGACTTGGACGGAAATAAAAAAAAACCCTCCATTCTAGCCTCTGTAACTGTGTCAGTAAGGCCTAGAATCACCCTGACACTTGTAACAAAAAATTGAGTGTTTTCTTTCCAATGATGTCAGGCACACCCCAGAGTATCTATTATATGGGAGCTGTACCACTTTTAATTTGGGTATGACGTTAAGACCAAAAAGCATGAAATTTCAAGCGTTTCTTTTAATATCGATCCAGCTTAACGTTACTACAATGTGCTGGTTGACAAGTAGCTAACGTCAATGCTAATGCTTGGTGGGTAACATTATAGGGTCACAACATCATTCATTAGGTTATTAGTAGCATGATTGTTTTGACCACGGATAAAAGCAGCACTGGGCTAACCCACGAATGAGTTCACTAGTAACGTTAACGTTAGCTGTTTAGAAAAATGACTAATCTAATGCTAATTTAGTAAGCTAGCACACCCCGGTCGGTCTGCCTCACTCGGCGCAGATAAACTTCAGTCGGGATGACAGCTGACAACAGCCCTGGGACATATAGTTACCGTTAGCCCCCAGTCAGCTAGCAGCGAGCCACTACCATTACAGCAATCTGTACCCGGCCAGCACTTAACTCCAGTGCCGGGTGCTAACGACGCTAACAGCAGTTTAATGAAGCGTCGGAAAACAGTCTTTACAGTTAGGTAAATTAACCCGACAAAAGGTGGGTTAACTCCGAACTGAGCACACGAGACACGTTAGGATGGACGTGAATGAGCTATAATCCCTCAAACATGTCAGCTCATGGGAAAGATAGAAAGGTCGATGCAGAGTGCCGAGTTTTTAACCAAACATGGACTTCTAAGTATTTATTTACTGAAGTCAAAAGTAAAGCCGTGTGCTTAGTTTGCAGAGAACAGATCGCTGTGTTAAAGGATTATAATTTGAATCGCCACTACAATGCTAAACACGTAGAGAAATACAACTTGACTGATGCAGAACGGGCACGGCAACAAGGCATCCAAAGATGCAGCAGTCAAGAACAGCTTTGTGATATCCCATAAAATCACCAAAAACTGTAAGCCATTTTCTGAAGGGGAGTTTATTAAAGGTGCTCTAAGCGATGTCATGCGTTTTTTAGGCTACAACATTTTTTGTAACATACAGCAAACATCTCCTCACTATCTGCTAGATGCCTGTCCCCTGAATACACTGAAAAAAAATCATCTCCTCACTATCCACTAGCTGCCTGTCCCCTGAACACACTGTAAAATAACATCTCCTTACTATCCGCTAACTGCCTGTCCCCTGAACACACACTGTAAAAAAACATCTCCTCACTATCCACGAGCTGCCTGTCCCCTGAACACACTGTAACAAACATTTCAATATCTGCTAGCTACCTGTCCCCTGAACACACTGTAAAAAAACAAAAAAACATCTCCTCACTATCTGCAAGCTGCCTGTCCCCTGAACACACTGTAAAAAACATCTCCTCACTATCTGCTAGCTGCCTGTCCCATGAACACACTGTAAAAAACATCTCCTCACTATCTGCTAGCTGTCTGTCCCCTGAACACACTGTAAAAAAAAAAATCTCCTCACTATCTGTTAGCTGCCTGTCCCCTGAACACACTGTAAAAAACATCTCCTCACTATCTGTAAGCTGCCTGTCCCCTGAACACACTGTAAAAAACATCTCCTCACTATCTGGTAGCTGCCTGTCCCCTGAACACACTGTAAAAAAACATCTCCTCACTATCTGCTAGCTGCCTGTCTCCTGAACACACTGTAAAAAAGCATCTCACTATCTGTGAGCTGCCTGTCCCCTGAACACACTGTAAAAAAACGTGGTCCCTGTAGACAGGCCAGGCTCCACAAACGGCAACAAAAACAAACTGCGCCAACCTGCACCACCAAACATAACAAAGAGTTCCAGCCAATAACAGACAAGAAGTGTGCTGAAGGGAGGGGGAAGGAACAGGATGAGGAGGAGGGAGGGGCAAGCTAGCCTCATTTTATTTGACAATATTTCGAACGTCAACAAGAAGTGACGTCACCCAACATGGCTTACAGCACCTTTAAAGAGTGTTTGGTGGACTCTGCTGCGCTACAATGCTAAAAGAGACGTTTGAGAACGTGCCACCTGACATAAAATTGATATTGAGCAGAACTGAGTTCATCCTATTGGTCCGCGGCCCTCCACAACAGTCCCTGTTTCTCATGTGGCCCCTTGGGGAAATAATTCCCCCCCCCCCCCCCGATCTGGAGAATCCAACAAAGAAAGTGAAGTGTTAGTCATGTGGAACGACAACAGAAGATCTGAAGGAAGTTTATCTCCATGTCTTGTTATTCCCGCCCCCAACAAAAAGGGATTGTGGGTAAAAAAAAATAAATAAAAAAAAACGGCAGCCGGCAAGCCAGCTTTAATTCACAGGAGCCGTTCCAGTCTGAACATAATCCTCCAACACACACACACACACACACAAACACACAGACAGACACACACACACACACACACACACACACACACACACACACACACACACACACACTCACACACACAGACAGACAGACACACACACATACACACAAACACAGACACACACACACACACACACACACACACACACACACACACACACACACACACACACACACACACAGACAGACAGACAGACACACACACACACACACACACACAGACATACACACACACACACACACACACACACACACACACACATACACAGATACACACACAGACATACACAGACATACACACACACACACACACACACACACACACACACACACACAAAGACAGACACACACACAGCTCGGCGAGCAGTCACGCATGTTTGACGTCTTCCTCTTGCGGAATGCGTCAAACACGCTTGAATGCTCGCTGAGCGGCGCACGGGACAAACACGGCGTCCCAGCATCTCCATGATGACAGCCACCGTGTGTTTGTTTGCGGCGGGAAGCAGCCGACTGGAGGAAGAAATTGGCTCGGATCTTCTGCTGCTGCACAACGGCCATCGGACGGTCCTGGAGATTCCCCCGGCAATCCCCACCCACACGTTACAACTAACCCCGTCTGCCCTGGTGTTGAAAACATCCAAAAGGTGAAATTGACATGTGAAATATATTGTGCTAGTGTGGTTTTGGCTGCTGGCTAATGTTAGCTTGCTGCCTCACTAGCTAACTGGTCAGCTAACAATACAAATCAAATCAAGAAAAATATTATGTTGGGGAAACTGCAGCTATGTTATAAGAATGACATGAATAAACATTACTAAACGTAACGTGAATAACCTTGAATGGGTAAACTCGTCCGTGAACAGACACATTCTAATCGTTCATGGTGCTTAACAATAAAAACTACAACTCCTATAATTCCACGCAATTTCCCAACGTCATCAAAAGCTTACCATCCATGTTTTGACTGAGAGACCCCTAGCAGCAGAAAGTTACATATTATGCGTTTAATGATGAATAAATCACACTAACAGAGCTTTGTTGGAGGCATGGTAATGAAGAAGGCAGATAACATTTGTGTTTAAATGTTAAGTCTGGACTTTTGGTGATAGAGAATATAAAATCCCTTTAAACACATGTTAAAATTCTTGCTATATTATTCTAAACACGGAAACATGATAACTAATTGTGACTGAGTAAAAAGACATCAGATATCCATATTCACATATGATTTTTAAAAAATGAGGTTCTCAATCTCAGCCATAGTTCATACTTTGTGCTTTACAACATACTATAAATAAGAACAAAATGATTTGAAAACATTCAAAGATTTCCGTATTTTTTAATTTTAAATCCTGACATGAGAAGGGCGGTTTAAATTTAATGAAGCTTAACGTTTAGAGAAATATCATAAGAAGACAAATAACGATTGTGTTTTTATGTTGAGTCTGGACTTTTGCCGATACAGTATATGAAATCCCTTCTCAGCATGTTTAAATATCTGCTGCTCTACTCTAAAACATGAAACATGATCATTAATCATGACTGAAGAAATGCTTGAAATTTCATGCTTTTTGGTCTTAACGTCATACCCAAATTAAAAGTGGTACAGCTGCCATATACTTTGACACTCTGGGGTGTGCCTAACATCATTGGAAAGAAAACACTCTCAATTTTTTGTTACAAGTGTCAGGGTGATTCTAGGCCTTACTGACACAAAGTTATAGAGGCTAGAATGGAGGTTTTTTATTTCCGTCCAAGTCATACATCTGTAAAATGATTAAAATACACTACTGTAAACACATCTGGTAAGATACAGATACACCCAGGCCATAGCAACATGTCTCAGATTACTATAGAAAATATCCAGAAGCCAAGATCAAAAATTGATTTTATATGAATTATTTTCTACAGAAATGTCTGTCCGTTTTTCTTATTTGTGTAAAGAAAAAAGCCAATTAAGTACATAATAAAACATTATTGTTTGTCATTATTGTCTGCTCATTCACTAAAAAGGTAGACATGTCTTGTAGCATTTAAATCTAACTGGTCCAAGCAAATGTTGATCGTCTGCACGTGGTGCTGACATGGTGTCAGAGGCATCCTCGGCTTCCACTGGGGATATCACAGGCAAACCTGAACTGATTGGCTCATACCAGGTATCTATGGAAACCTTAGACCCTAGAGAATACAGTGACGCCCACATCGAGCATGTAGGAAACTGGGGAGAGACGCGAGCGGTGATACATGTTTTTTATTGCCGTTGTGATTCGGCCAGAAACTTCAACATTGTGAGGCGAACAGATCGTTTGGGATATAACTGCTTGGATATTACATTTCCTTGGACTCTTGGGGATTTATGAAAAACTAGTTTTGGGCAAAATATCCCTTTTTGGCTGAAAGGACAAGGAAAACAGGTATGCATGCATTCTAGACTCCAGACACCAGCTGCGCAGTTTACGGCTGAATTGTTTTATTTTCTGTTACTTTGTAACAGTTGTGTAACTGCTATAAATCATCTAATGCTTTGTGTGTGGGCTTAATTGAATCAAGAGAGGCTAAGCTTTCAATTGGTGTGTCGCATGGCTGTATATTTTGAATATTTAATGAATGCTTTAAAGTTATAAAAACGCTAATGAGTGGAGGTTACAGCAACACTACAGCCACAAAGTCTGCCATCCATGGTACAGTGATCTTTAAGAAGTAATATTACACAAAAGGGTTTGATTTAACGTCATTATTGGCACAACAGTGATGCATCTAGAACCGAGGCGTTGGCTGAAGTGATAATATGATGTTAAATCAAACCACAACGACGGTTACCAACTAAATAAAAGATATAATCAAACTGTATTCATATAGTCCCTCCCTGTTAAATGTTAGTCAGCCAGTCATCTTAAGGTAACGTTAGCTTTGTAACGGTAGAGATCATGGAATTTTCCAAACATAACCACTGCACATATTAACACAAAACTGCTTGGCTAACTTAATCTGGTTATAACTATATCTACTTAAATAAATATATTTTTCATGGATAGATTTAGCTACTATACGTCCGCGAACAGCTGATGTGATCCAAACAGCTGATATGATCCAAACAGATTGTCTGGTCGGATCTACTTGTTGTATAATCAGGAATAAACAAATGTCCATTAACCAAAGTCGCATGATATCAAAAAATTTATTATTTCCGGATCTCAGCCACAGTTCATGTCATGTTTCATTTTTTAAACTAATTTATTGCTTGAGCGCCGTCCTCACTTGTTTCAATGGAATTTCGTTGTATTCTTTTACAATGACAGTAAAAGGAATCTGAATCATTCTTTATGAAGTGATTCTAAATCAGAATAAAATACAGTACATTGGAAATATTTTGAATGTTTACAAAGTATTTTTCAAAGATTATTGTTCTTGATCTGACCTGAGAGTCTCCAGTGTGCAGTGTGGACTATTTAGTCCATCAGAGATCAGCTTCCCTCCTGAATCCTGCAGGTTGTTGTTACTCAGGTCCAGCTCTCTCAGACTAGAGGGCTGGGAGCTGAGAACTGAGGACAGAACTTCACAGCTTCTCTCTGACAGATTACAGCCACTCAGTCTGGAGAGACAACAGTAAGCAAAAAAGTTATTTATATTTAACTCCTGTTGAAAGATATCAGAATATTTCAAAGGTACAATATGTAACATTTCTGCATTAAAATGTCTAACAAAAAATATACCTATGTTATATATTTTTAGTGAGTTGAGTTGTGTTCTGACACTATCCCAAATGTTTCCATCAAATTACAAACCCAGAGAAATCTGTTATTTTGACACTGGACGTTTCCTTTAGTCACCTGTCAGTGGCATTCCAAACAATCCTACTGCTCCAAATAAGTGACAAAATAACGCCAACATGTTCCTATTTACATGTTGTGATTTGTAGAGTCACAGCGTGTACAAAAAACAACGTAACATGAGACACAGCCATCTTCTAACCGTAAACAAACCGGGAACTATATTCTCAGACAGGCTTGCTGCAAAGCACATCACTCCGCCCAAGTAGCAGAAGTACCTGAGCTTCGCCTTCTGAGAATATAATTCCCGGTTTGTTTACGGTTAGAATATGGCTGTGTCTCATGTTATGTTCTTCTTTGTACATGCTGTAACTATACAAATCACAACATGTAAATAGGAGCATGTTGGCGTTATTTTGTCACTTATTCGGAGCAGTAGGTTAGTTGGAACAAGTTACCTGCAGGTTCTGTGCTAGGCTAAGCTACCGGTGGAGCCGTCAGACAACGTTACAACACGCACGGACATGTGAATTGTATGTATTGACTTGAGTTACTCTGGGGGTTACGGTGAATAAGCCAAAGTCTCAATAAGTCGCGTGTTCCTTTAAGGAATTGGGAGTGCGAGGCCAAACCTTACGCCAAACCATCAAAGCCCTCTCACGTGCAGCAGAAGAAGCAAGTCGATGGCTATGGGAAAAAAGGGGTGGCTCCAGCTGGACACCTAATAACACCTGCGGAACGTAAGGGTTGTAAACAGAGGGTGGGGCACACCTGGGATGCCAATTTCGGCCGATGAGCCATCTGGAGGTGTCATGGGCCTATCATTGAAACACCAGTGAAAAAGGGTTACCATCTGATGACCCCAATGAAGCTAAAACCCCCCATTCTCATTCCACTCAGCCAGACCTGTCACCACCACAGCGAGGAAACCGCTACGATGGATGCATCGTCACCACTCATACCTCAGGTTCTAAACAGGGGATTGTTTCACCCAGTCAAAAACATAACTGATTGTTCATCAGATGTGACAAAAAAAGCATGCGGGTAGGCCAAGGCAAAAATTGTTATAAAACATTAGCCACAATATTTATAAAGAATCACATTTGAATAGTAATTTCAGCATTAAAATAGAACTGATTTTTTTACTATTGAAATTATATTTGACTTTCGGAATTTGTTCCAACAGCCCTAGTGAGTTATAAACTGTATGTGAGCACAATACATGAACTGACCTAAGAGTCTCCAGTCTACAGTTTGGACTCTGCAGTCCAGCACACAGACACTCCACTGCTGAATCCTTCAGGTCGTTCAGGTCCAGCTCTCTCAGATGGGAGGGGTTGGACTTCAGAGCTGAGGCCACAACTTCACAGTCAGTCTCAGAGAGTGCACAGTTAATAAGCCTATGATGACAGATAATAAACAACATTTAAAAAATAATCAAATCTGAAACTTTTATCCTTAAAAAACAGACATCACATTTGATCAAAAAGCACATTCACAAGGGTCTGATGTTAGATTCAGATATGTTGAGGTGAGAGGTCATGGGATCCCTTTCAAAATGGCCATGCCATACAGACAGAGATCCATTCTGGATTTTTTTTTTATTAAAAAATTAAGTCTGCAGACTTGTATTCATAGTATAACTACAACTCACTTCTTCTCTGAGCTTGAGGAAGATAAAATACCACCACTGAGGTGAACCTGCTGAGCTCTCCTTCACTGGCAGAACGAATCTGTGTGATGAAGCTGTGGGATCCTAAAGTCTTCCCATTGTCTCTGCTGATTCATCACGTCTGTATCCACTTTTTTCTTCATAAAAGCTACATTTTTCAGGTCAGCAGCTTATGGAAACTTAACTTCTGGGTTATTTAGCCTTTTGGTAGTGAATATCACCACAGAGCAGCTTTTAGACATGTTTCTGTTGTTTTCTAGCAGATGGAACAAAGAGGAGGAAACCTTCACACAGTACAAGTCAACAGAGCAGAGAGATGTTTTCCCCTCCGATAGGACTTGCCTCTGTCTCTATTATTAAAGTCTTAATGTTTACATCAAGAATTCACTCCAAAGCAGTTACATTAAAGGTTTACTACCGTTTTTTTCAATCTTGGTCCAGTATTGAGCGAGATCGTAATGACGGGCCGGCGATGTACAATGTAACCTAATGAGGCAATTTTGAACCTTACTTTTTGTCCAATGAAAGTGATTCCACGTTGTCAAAATCATTTAAATATTGAGCCACTGCATTGAAAATCTTTTAGATAACAGGAGCCTATGATTTCTGTATCCTACTCCATAACAACAGACTACCTGAACACCTTTTTCTCATCTGTGTTTCACTCTCCACACCGCTGTCTTCAGATAAAGTGTCATGTCCTGAGATCTATAATGCTGTCAGACACTGTTAGCAACGATCTGAGTCTGTAGCAAAAGAAATTACATTTATTGGACAAAAAGCAAGGCTTCACAATTGCCCCATTAGGTTACATTGCTACAAATGTTGCAACAAAGCTTGGTTCACACCGGCTCGTCATTGTGATCTCCCTCAATACTGGACCAAATTCAAAGATTTTTGGTCACATCAGTCTATTAGACACAAATGCATAGGCAAATGGGGGCAAGGTTGAAAAAAACGTTTAATGTACTTTTTATTCAATTCAATTTTATTTATAGTATCAAATCATAACAAGAGTTTTCTCAGGACACTTTACAGATAGAGTAGGTTTAGACCACACTCATATAACATACAAGGACCCAACAATTTCAGTAATTCCCTCAAGTGCAAGCATTTAGTGTGACAGTGGCGAGGAAAAACTCCTTTTAGGAAGAAACCTCGGTGATGAGAAAAAACTTCCTTTTTTGTAATGTAACTTTGGAGCATTATCGAAACTTTCCGACAGCTAGCATGACATAGTTGATACCAATGGATTCCTTAGGTCTTTTAGTTTCATATATTATACAGACAGAAACCCATTCTGGATTTTATCTATCGATATTGGATCATTCAAATGAAATCAGAAAAATATATTATTTAAACCAGCCCTGATAGATATTGTATAAAATGTGAAAATTAACAGAAACTTCCTTAAAATTAAATAGTTCAGAATCTGCTAATAAAAATATGATAAAACATAACTAATTGAAAGTTATTATGAAAAAGATTAAATTTCATGTGATGTTAGTTCAGCAGATCACAAATAATAAATGTCTGTTTGTATATAAAATAGACACATTATAGAAACACACTGCTGACACAGTATACACTGTAAAAAGGCGGTCTGCTGTGATAAAATGATGACAAAAGAGACTTTAGCTACAAACACAAAGATCATCATCGTCTCATTCTCACAGCGTTTGAGACAACAAAGACATTTGCAGTGTAACATGTAGAATTATTTACAATAAGCAGGTTTATCTTTTATAGTGTGTGTTATATTGTTCATGTGTGTAAAGTCTGTATGTTTACTATAAAACTGATGGTCTCAGCTTCACACTGATTTAAAATGATAATCACATCTGGACTTACCGAGCCTTTCTGCAGTTCCTCACAGCTGGAATCAGTCTCCGTCGTCCCTCCGTTGATGTCTTGTACTTCTCCAGGTCCAACTCATCCAGAACCTCCTCTGACATCTGCAGCATGTAGGCCAGAGCTGAACAGTGGATCTCAGAGAGTTCCTTCTCTGATCTGTTCTCTGACTTCAGGAACTCTTGGATCTCCTGATGGACTGAGTGGTCGTTCATCTCCGTCAGACAGTGGAAGATGTTGATGCTTCTGTCAGGAGAGATATCATTACTGTTCATCTCCTTCAGGTTGTTGATGGCACTCTGGATGATTTCTGGACTGTTATCTGTCTGACCCAGCAGGCCTCCTAAGAGTCTCTGGTTGGACTCCAGAGAGAGGCCATGAAGGAAGCGGACAAACAGGTCCAGGTGGCCATTTTTACTTTCAAGGGATTTCTCCATGGCTCTCTCAAGGAAGACATCCAGGGATGAACTAACATAGTCTTCTCCCAGGAAGTTCTTCAGTACCTGTTTGTTCCTGTTGGTGTAACAGTGGAACAGGTAGACTGCAGCCAGAAATTCCTGAACGCTCAGATGAACGAAGCAGTAGACTTTTTTCTGGAAGATCACACTCTCTCTTTTGAAGATCTCTGAACAAACTCCTGAGTACAGCGAGGCCTCTGTAACATCCAGACCACAGCACTCCAGGTCTTCTTGGTAGAACATGATGTTTCCTTTCTCCAGCTGTTCAAACGCCAGCCTCCCCAGCTTCAGAAGAACTTTGCTGTCAGCCTCCGTCAGCTCCCGTGGACTCGTCTCATGTCCCTCAGCATACTTGAGCTTCTTCCTCTTGGTCTGAACCAGCAGGAAGTGTGAGTACATGTCAGTCAGGGTCTTGGGCAGCTCTCCTCTCTGGTCTGTAGTCAACATGTTTTCCAAAACTGTAGCAGTGATCCAGCAGAAGACTGGGATCAGACACATGATGTGGAGGCTCCTGGATGTCTTGATGTGGGAGATGATTCTGCTGGAGAGCTCTTCATCACTGACTCTCTTCCTGAAGTATTCCTCCTTCTGGGCTTCAGCAAAGCCTTGTACTTCTGTTACCCTGTCAACACATGCAGGAGGGATGTGATTGGCTGCTGCAGGTCGGGAAGTTATCCAGACGAGAGCCGAGGGAAGCAGCTTCCCCTGGATGAGGTTTGTCAACAGCACGTTGGCTGATGACTTCTGTGTGACATCAGAAACAGCCTCATTGTTGTTGAAATCCAGTGAAAGTCTGCTTTCATCCAGGCCGTCAAAGATGAAGAGAAGTTTAGAGCCAGCGAGCTGCTCTGCCGGGACCTCCTGTAATGTTGGATGGAAAACACGGAGCAGCTCCAGAAGACTGTACTGCTCATCTTTGATCAAGTTCAGCTCCCTGAAGGAAAGAGGAATCACCAGACTGATATCTTGGTTTTCCAAACCCTCGGCCCAGTCCAGACAGAACTTCTGCACTGAGAAGGTTTTTCCAACACCAGCAACGCCGCTCGTCAGAACCACTCTGATGTGTTTCTTTTGGCCAGGTAAGGCTTTAAAGATGTCGCAGCACTTGATTGGAGAGCCATGGAGGGTCTTCTTCTTGGAAGCTGTCTCAAGCTGCCTCACCTCATGTTGTGTATTAACCTGTTTACTCTGTCCCTCTATGATGTAGAGGACAGTGTAGATCCTGTTGAGGAGGGTTCTACTTCCTGTTTCAGCTCCTTCAGTCACACGGTCATATGTCTCCTTCAGCCTGATCTTATGTTTCTGACGACCAACATTCACTGAAAAAAGGACAAAGGTGAGAGACAGAAGAAAGAGAAAAGTTGACAATCTGATGATTATTTTTATTACCAATATGAAAACAATCCAGTTAAATTTCAGATGGACGTAAACTGTAACAATATTTATGTTAAATGTCTTCGCTAGTGCAGCATGATATATAAGGAAAATACGTGTTATGCTATAACTTTGTTGAATATTGATATATACGATACATAATCACACAAACAAGAAGTGTTCTCAGTTCTGCTGCTTTCAGTATTTTGCCAAAATACAACACAACAACGCTTGTTGAGTTAAAAACAAATGAAAGGAAATGATTTCCCACTTTCTTTTATTAAACAAATTGAAATGAATATAAAAGACAAAAAATAATGACAGTTTAATTTTGAAGTTACTTAAATTATCCTTGTAATTAACACAAAGAAATCTGAGTGTCTTTCTTGATGTGAATATTGCATTAGTTAACGCTAATAAACGATAAAAAAACGATATGTTGTGCAGCCCTAGTCTGTGCTGTCTGACTCAACACATGTCTCAGTATTACAACAACCAGCGGTGTGTTCAGACATGAAGACATCAGCAGACAGATGGACAGACTTACTTTGTTCAGAGCTGCTCTGATTGGCTGTCTGCAGTCCAGCTCTGGTTCTGGATTTGGACAGCTGCTCCTCCTCAGAAACATTAATCCTCTTCCTCTTTCTGTGAAAACATTTCTTCATCACTAAAATGATAGAGGCAGTCTTTTTATTTTGAGAAAATAAATACCACATTTGACGGACATTTTCAGATTTTAAAGTTAAGAAATCTTTACAGTAACTTCAACATTTGGGTTTAAAATCCAGAAAAGATCCATCTGAGTTACAATCAGCATCTGAACTAATAGTTCTGCATCATGAATATAAAGAACATTTTGTCTCCATCTTGTATAACATGTTTTTATTCATATTTAAAGTTTGTATTAGTCCTCTTAGATTAGATTAGAGAGTTTTTCTGGGTCAGTGACAGCTGTCACAGATACAAAGAGGAAGATGGAACAACTGTGTGAATGTGTAACATCAAAAACGTGGCATAAATCCTAAAATGAGTTAGTATCAGTTGTCTTACTTTGTGTCTGAGGGTCCAGGTTCATTACTGAAGTCTGGAGGATAATATTTGGACCGGTCACTCTTCATAGACAGAACTTACGTTACAGACGTAACTATTTGGTCGGAAAGAGGCTATTGTAAAGACTCCAGGACTAATGTCATCTTTCTGTCCTCTAATGGAGACAAGACTCCATTATGACAATCAATCTCACCTTTCTGTTCTGTGCATCCTCCTCCACCCAAACACACAAACTGCTGCTACTGTCAATAATTAGGAGAATTTAAAGTTTGTATTAGTCCCCTTAGATTAGATTAAAGAGTTTTTCTGGGTCACTGACAGTTGTCACAGATACAAAGAGGAAGATGGAACAAATGTGTGAATGTGTAACAACAAAAACGTGGCATAAGTCCTAAAATGAGTTAGTATCAGTGGTCTTACTTTGTGTCTGAGGGTCCAGGTTCATTACTGAAGAATGGAGGTTCCTCTTTGGAAAAGTCACTCCTCATAGACAGACAGCCAGATACTACAGACTTTGCTCCGTCCTCCTCTTCCTCCAAACCACTCATCTTCTGATCTGAAGTCAGTCTGAGAGGTAAAACAGGAACACTGACTGTGAGCTCACAACATTTAAAAGAAATCAAATTTGTTCAGGAGTCAAAAACAGGAAGCAACGATCAGTAAGTAACACACACACAGAGTATACAGTAGGATAAAACCAGCCAGCACTCAGTCAGTTGTCATGGAGGGAATCATGAAATTGAGAATTTAAAAAGCTATAAGACAGATTCCATCAGGCCCTACATGAAGTCAGTGCTGAAAGCTAACAGTAACATAATAAATGTTGGATTAACACTCACCCTTCCTCAGCCTTCAGACACACACACAGTCACACACAGTCACACACACACAGTCACACACACCCACAGACACACAAACACACATACACACACACACAGAGACACACAAACATACACACAGTCACACACACCCACAGACACACAAACACACATACACACACACACACACACACAGAGACACACAAATATACACACAGTCACACACACCCACAGACACACAAACACACAGTCACAGAGACACACACGGTCACACACACAGTCACAAACACACAGACACACAGACACACACACACACACACACACACGCACGCACGCACGCACGCACACACACACACACACACACACACACACACACACACACACACACACACAAAGACACACACACAGCGCAGCAGGCAGAGGCGGGAGAGAGAGATAGCCGTTTCTCTTCTGGAGACTTGTTTAACTTATGACTAATATTCTATATACATTAGATTTAGTATTTAGTTAATACTTTTTTTGGTGTATTTGTTCTCTGATTTCAACGCTATAAAGACTGTTGCCGTGCTTGCGTCTCTCCCTTACCCCTCCTACCAGTCCCTATAGGCATTTGGCCCGTGCGAATGCAAATGGAAAAAACGGTTTTGGGGGAGAGTAGTTAGTACAACTGTTTAGAAGTGGACTGTTCCTATATCATCATATTCTTTATCATATTCTTTATTCAGGGCACAAAAAAACGGTCCATAGCACAATACAAAACATAGCAAAAGACAAATACAAGATAAAACACAAACAATAAGACTACAACAGTCAAGTTCCACAATACACAAAAAGAGTGTTCAGATATTAGCATATAGACTAAAACGCCAATGGTTCCACAGTCTCGAAGTATACCTGACCTCACTCATTGCAGGGTTCACTAGTGTTGCAATTATGCTTTTCAATGACTCAGTTACTCTACACATACATCTGTACATGAGATTACTGAGTACAGCAGGACAGGTGGATACCTCAACACTTACAAACATTTGGCTTGCACTGCTCCATCGAGGCATTTTAAGGAGCAGCCTCATGCCATCATTATATGCCACATTGAGTTTGTGTATACTCAGGGCTTAATTTGAGCCGGAACACGCCGGAACATGTTCCGGCACCTCCGACGTCGGATCCGGAACCTTTTTTATTGTATCCGGCACTTCCTGTCACTATGAAAAATTAATCGCCTAAATAAAAAAAAATAAAAAAAATTATCTGTCATATCAGTCTTTATTCCCCATTGAAGTTCCAAAAAAATCTTATATTTGCATTTTCGATGCGTTTTGAGGTGAATTTTCAGGGTAAGACAGAGGGAGGAGAGGGACGGAGGGAGGGGAGGCACTTCAACAGCGCGGCGCTGAACTTCAAGTGACACAAGCGCTTCAGGGGAAAATGTCAAAAAGACAACAAAGTTTGCTTAACTTTTTCAAATACGCTGGCCAGTCGGATCCCAAACAAGCAAAAACCGTTACTGCTGATCAAGAATGTGGAGACCACGGTGGGTTTTTTGGTTAATTTAATAGTCCGATGGATTATTGCTGCTTGTGAAAACGATTGTTGCAGTGTTGCCTATTTTTTTTTTTTTTAGATATCTCACCGATGCAGTGCATGTTCTGAAATTAAAATAAACATTGCCCTGATGTACACACAGCGTTGTTTAGGTTTTTTTAGTCAGAGAAGCTACGTAGGCAGTGTAATACTTTTTTTGTTCCGTTACCTCCAACCCCCGTTTTGAGTCGCCGGATCCACCCCCGCTCTGCGCTCCGGGGCCTCCCACTTTACAAATTAAGCACTGTGCATACTGCTTTTTTTATAGCGACGCCACTAGTGGGCAGTATACATTGGGGTGCAAAAAGCTTTAAAAAGTGTGGTCTTCACAGACAATGAACACATACTAAATTTGCGATTCAGCATATTAACTTGTGCATACATCATACAGTACTGTCTATGAATGTCCCTATCATCAGACAGGTCATCAGTTATGTAGTGCCTATAACTTACATACTTATGTAGTATGTAAGTTTGTATTAGTCCCCTTAGATTAGATTAAAGAGTTTTTCTGGGTCACTGACAGCTGTCACAGATACAAAGAGGAAGATGGAACAAATGTGTGAATGTGTAACATCAAAAACGTGGCATTGGCAACTGAGTCCTAAAATGAGTTAGTATCAGTTGTCTTACTTTGTGTCTGAGGGTCTAGGTTCATTACTGAAGAATGGAGGTTCCTCTTTGGAAAAGTCACTCCTCATAGACAGACAGCCAGATACTACAGACTCTGCTCCGTCCTCCTCTTCCTCCAAACCACTCATCTTCTGATCTGAAGTCAGTCTGAGAGGTAAAACAGGAACACTTACTGTGAGCTCACAAGATTTGAAAGAATATCAAGTTTGTTCAGGAGTCACACACACACACACACACACACACACACACACACACAGTCACACACACACACACACACACACACACACACACACACACACACACACACACACACACACACACATTGTTGGGACCGTCCAGGAGTGAGTTAAACATTATCTTTTCAAACAAAGGATTTCCGGCCAACATGTGCTCAAAGACAGTGGGCCAGACAAAGAAGGGGCCTGCATGCAGACCTTGCAGCCTAAAAGTCGCACCTAGGTGTTACTGCACAAAATGGCCATGGGTCCGAGAACTCTGATCTCCCATTGACTCCTGGGACCATAAACACAGCATGAGGTCTTAAACTATAAAACCCACTAACACACAGAAACGAATGCTTTCCATCTTAACTCAGGTTGTACCAGGTCAGCACCCAAGTGCTCGTGCTAAAAAGTTCCACTTTTCCAGAAAAGTGGACTTTTGGATCCTGAAACGCACCTCGTGTTTCAAAACTGCAGAAGAGAACACCGCTTCTCTACAAGGAAATCGGACCACACGCAGAGTTCGTTTTTTTTCTTCTCAACGTCGACATAGCTTACCCTCCTTCTGCCCTTTTTGGAGGGAAAGATCCTCCGTGACCGCTGACGAGCACACGGATCCGTTCCATTTTATTTCTGTGGAAATCTATGGACAAACCTAACGGACTACATACAGTAAGGCTTAGTGTTCTGGGCAGAGATAGAACATAGTATGTTTATTAATGTGTAAAGGCTAATGTTGCCATTTGTTTACCATTAATGTGATCGATTGATAATCGCTGCTGCGCGTTTGATTTATTAATCTATGATTGTGACCGCTGAGTCAAATCTATTTCTGTGAATGTACTCTGATCACGATACTTGTTGATATGTTGTGTTGATATTGCAGCTAGCTTGTTAAAACTGTAATTGCTACCTGCTAACTCCCCTTTCACGGAGTTGTAGTTATTGTACTGAGTGAGAAAATCAGGTTTTTCTAAGTGTATATCTCTTTCTTTCCTCTTTCTCTAATCTCTCCCTCACACACACCTATATATGAACATATAGCTACACACACACGCTAAGGTGAACAGCTGGCCAAACAGCGAGTCACATAAACTGCAGAGCGTGCACCGCTCAACCACTGTGCTCCTGTGTGTCCCTTTGTTTACAACACGTTAGTTAGAGAGCTAACTGGCTAGCCTAGCCACGTGGAGCTTGCAACGCAGCCCGCTGCCGCCCTCTTGGGGCT
>NC_050178.1:21394150-21479150 GCF_008315115.2 Sander lucioperca | reverse complement strand
CCACCAGATGCTTATTAGACACCTGGTATTGTTTTGATAATCAACTCCGCCCTTTGGTTTTCACAGCCAATTAATTTGAACTGTAATCACCCAATCAATAAAGAAGAAGGCTAGGCCACACTAATCAAGCACAGATCTTCTTTGCTGCTTGTGTGAGTAGCCAGAAGGGTCATAATACGTCACAATTCTCACAGCGTTTTGAACGCCGTTCTTGCCGCCACCTGGCATTTTGATGTTGTTATTATTTCTACATATCATTACATGTTCAAATATGTGAACTAGAGTAAAGTTATATCATTTATAAAGAATTAATTTGTTCTTGTTGACTGAGCTAAACCAGTTTGCCTACTGTTGCTCTATCATTCCTGAGGGTGGCAGCAGAGGACAATATATAAATTATTCCCTCTAATAAACTACACTCATGTAAAGAATGGGATTATCAGATTTTTCTTTTCTAAAGAATCTGTTCTAGTTTTTGTTTAACTGTTAGACGTTGTTGTGACATTATTGTAAAAGTTACACAGTCATTTTAATTTATTTTATTTCAATTGAAATTGTATTTTAATCTTACATTACAACATGAGCACAAACTAAAGCCTTCAATTTGAAGTTTTTGAATCCAACAAAGTAACCTACAGCAAAGTATGATTTTCATGATGTGGTGGAAGCAAGCCATCTATTTATCTTCCTGAACTGAATGGTTGTGTCCCATTGCAGAATAAAATACTTCCAAATGCCCAAAATCCATCTTGACTCCTGTGTCATATATGAGTCAGTTCAAAGGTTAACAGAGTGGTCACATCACTAGCACAGGTGTAAATATGTCTGAATAACACACATCTCAATGCTGACTTCATGTGTAGTATTTTGTTTTAGCCATTTAATTTCCTAAGTAGATACTCAAAATAAATGGAAATTAAAAAAAATGTACTCAAAATATGAAAACATTTATTCAAAAACATTTACCAAACATTGAAACATACATTTATAAACAGGAACTGGAAAAGGCAATGACTAAATTTGCTAGGGTTGAAAATAGATTACACAATAAAAAGGGGGTCAAAAATCACATTGACAAAATAAGACTGGTTGCAGAAAACAAACAAAAATACACCAAACTAAATTTAAGAAAGAGAAAAAATTAAAATAAGTAAATAATAATTTGCTTGTTCATTTACTTCACTGGCACAAACAGTCAGTTGCAAGCAAAAATGACCCTCAGTGTATATTTAGGGACTCCAGGTAAGTTAGGACATCTCTGAGGATTTCAATCCTGAGGTTCACTCTGCAGCCTCCATGAGGGTGATCCTGCTCTTCAACTTGTTGAGTCGTCACAGTGTCCAGAGTAAAGCGTGTCTGAGACTGATTGTGTGTACTTGTTCCTCCAATGACACTGCCTCTACCAGAACCTCCAAAGACTAAGTATGTCGTCACTAACCACTGACACGTGTGTGTGTGTGTGTGTGTGTGTGTATGTGTGTGTGTGTGTGTGTGTGTGTGTATGCGTGTGTGTGTGTGTATGTGTGTGTGTGTGTGTGTATGTGTGTGTGTGTGTGTGTGTGTGTGTGTATGTGTGTGTGTTTGCGTGTGTTTGTGTATGTGTGTGTGTGTGTGTCTGTATGTGTGTGTGTGTATGTATGTATGTATGTATGTATGTATGTGTGTGTGTGTGTGTGTGTGTATGTGTGTGTCTGTATGTGTGTGTGTATGTATCTATGTATGTGTGTGAGTTTGTGTGTCTGTGTGTGTGTATGTGTGTGTGTGTGTGTGTGTGTGTGTGTGTGTGTGTGTGTGTGTGTGTGTGTGTGTGTGTGTGTGTGTGTAATTGTATGTGTTGTTTTAGATACCATATAATTTTCTAAAGTTCTCCAGAAAGTAATACAGAATGAACAGCCATAAAAAAACATGGGTTAGCGATTCTATAATAATTATCAACAGGCATGAATTTTGAGATAAATATATATTAGGGGAGAGCGGGGTATGTTGTCACACTTTTCACACTGTCTAACATTTACTGACCACCATAAATCACATCACAATGGTATAAATGTCATACCAAATGAAAGAAGGAAGTCTTGGGAACATATGTTGTATTCATAACATTTTCATTTCTTATCTCATTACGCAGTTGTAGACTGTTGAGTAGACAATGTGCACTTGTGACAATTTGTCCCATCGGCGGGTGAGTTGTCACACTAGATTATCTTAAAATAAGAACACAACTACTTATTTGTGAATATTGATTTTAATTTTTAAATTCAAACCAGAACTGGAAATATAAACAATCATGCCTAGAGAATCTGGAAAAAACCAGTCCCTCCAGAAAAACGTGATTATGTGATCTCATAATTCAACGCATAATCAGCCAAAGTCTGCATATTTATGCGGGGGCCGTATTTTTTCAAATACGCCGCACTTTCGCCGCATAAATTGCAGATTTCCCTGCAAAATATGCAGGGCTTGCATGATTTCATAATCCCCACATTTTTGTTGCAAAAAAGTCACATATATTTTAACAGAAAGTTGAAAAATGTTGCATTTACACACAAGAGCAGCCATTTTCCCCTGTTGCCATGTGAACGTTACGAAGTGACGTAATTACACGACGTGAACATCATCGAAAAGCTGCAAACCCCGCGATGAAGCCATGATTAAACCGCAGTTTTTACAAGTTCCCGCAATTTCATCGCATAAAATTGCATAAATATCCCGCATATTCCATCGCATCTTTTAAGAAAACGTGCCGCATCATCAAGGATTTTTGCCCGCAACAATCATAAAAAAACTCCACATTTTTCTGGAAGGACTGAAAAACAATGCACATTTCAATCAAAACACATTAAGTGGCAACACCACTTTACTTTGAACTTTAAACTCTAACTGGCTTGCACATGCTGCAGATAACTTGCTTAACCCTTGTGATGTCCTCGGGTCAAATTTGACCCGTCTTCAAAGTTTTTTAAGTCAGACATAATGTGCTTCTTTCAACCAAATTGCCCAAAAATAACATGGATGCATGCACATTTTATATAGACTATCTTTCATACTTATTGTGTTATCACTGACCTACATCACTAACTAGACCTCTGTTTGCACTAACTGTATATTGACTCTTCACTACATCTCAGCAGTGATATAGACCAGTATTTCTCAAATGGGGGTACGTGTACCCCTAGGGGTACTTTGGAGTACTGCAGGGGGTATGTGACATTGTTGCAAAAATGCAAATTTAACAATATGTCATGAATAATTACTAAAATAATTATACTATAATAATGCATTAATTAAGTGATGGATTCTAAACATTTGAAATGTACTATTTAAATGTTTTTGTTTAGTGAATTGAATATTGTTCCTCTTTATAGAGACTTTTTTTCCTACCAAAAATGTTCTGCGCTGGTCAGGGGGTACTTGGTTTAAAAAAGCAATTCAAAGGGGGTACAATATTGAAAAAGGTTTGCGAAACACTGTTATAGACTGTCTATTCATATATTTTGTTGTCATATATTTTGTGTTGTCATTACCTTATTCACGCTCGCATATCCTCCGACTTACTTACACCTCACTTCACGACGGATTTGTATTGCCTGTATTTCCTGTATTGTACTTTATGTAGCCTATTCTTTTCTGTATTCTTGTATAGTATGTGAAACTATATGTTGTCCTGCAAGATTATGCTTTTCTTGGCCAGGTCGACGTTGCAAAGGAGAACCTGTTATCAATGGTCTACCTGGTTAAATAAAGGTTAAATAAATAAAATAAACATTGTATGGGACCCATGCAACATTTGTCACGGGTAAAATTAATGATTACTTTCATTGCATTTTGGGTGTTTTTTCATTTTCAATTTTATATCATTTGAAAAAAATGTTTTAATGGGTTCAAAAACAATATCCTGACTAAACTTTGACATTAACTAGTCTGTGATCTGCTGAACATCCTCTGATCTCAACTATTAGTCAAAATAATTAATAATATCTGCTTTGGTTTAACTCAAAACTTAAGTACAATGTCATTTAAATTAGGTTTATTGACCATGCATAAAAAACAACGTTGAAATAAGTGGCAAACATGCTTTTAAGATGCGCCAAAAATTCACTTTTTTACCCTTTTTTTGTCGACGGGAAGACAACACAAGCAGGCGCGGATTAATGCACAGGCTTGCGTAGGCTGCAGCCTAGGGGCCCCACGTGTGCAGGGGTCCCGGATTGGCCAGACAATTTATTATTATTTTAAATTTACTTCAGCGCGAACAAAAAAATACCCTAATTGGCCCATAAGAAACATTTAAAAGAAACAAGCAGCTGATTGGATAGATTGGGTCACATCTATACAAAGAGACAGAGGGGCCGGGTCAGAGACTCCAGCCAGCCAAAGTGCCATGCTGCAGAAACAGTTCACCTGCTCGTGGGTCAGCCGCGCCCCCGGCAGAGATGGAGGGAATCCCCGCCCCCCCTCCACCTGTTGCTGCGGCGGAGAGGACACCAAAAGAGGGCGAAAAATCCTGCTACCTATAGCTCGGATCCTGCATGTTGGGATAAAATTGATGAAGACATGAGGGCATATTGGATTAAAATGGGATCTAAAAGTTGCCAGAACAAAGACGCAGATGTTGATGCCTCAGAAAGACAACATAAACACCAAAAGAGGTAGGCTACTTCCAAAACCCTGTTTAAAAATAAACTGGCAAATGGTGAAACGCAGCCAAGAGAATGGCTGTTTTATCCCCCCTCAAAAGGCATTGTGTTGTGTCGCGCAAATTATTTGGGAACAGTGATATTCAAGTGACTGGAAAAATGCAGCTGCACGCTAGCTGAACATGAGGGATCCGAGTGCCACAGATAGGTAGCATAATGCTCGCCAGTGTTACGCGCTGGGCTGACAGTGGGTGGATAGATTTAGATATAAAAAAATGAGTTGACAATGAATGTGAATATTGGACCGAGGTTTTAAAGAGGGTGGCTGCGGTTGTGAAAATCAAGAATGAAAAAATTCTAAAGGTGGTATGATTATGCAACAATATGTAGCGTACATGTTGTGCTGCCGTTTCATTATTGTTGTTAATAAGTGTTATGTGCTGCTGCTGCTGTTTTTTTATTTTATTTTATTCACAATTTAGTGTATTGCACAGTGGTTTGTGTCTCAGTAATGATCAGTGGTGGAAAGTACTGTATTCAGTCCAAATATTGAGGTACTTGTACTTTACTTGAGTCTTTTCTTTTCATGCCACTGTCTACTTCTACTCCGCTACATTTCAGAGAGAAATATTGTACTTTTTACTCCACTACATTCATCTGTTACAGCTTTAGTTACTAGTTACTTTAGTTACTCCACTACATTCATCTGTTACAGCTTTACTTACTAGTTACTTTACACATTAAGATTACTGCACACAAAACACATGTAGTTTATAAAATCTGATGTTTTATTCTAAAGTAAACTAGCCGACAATATAACAGACTACAAGTCACGCTGAGATGATCAGACCATTACACACTTAGTTGATTGACAGAACTGTTTGGTTTGTTTAAAACATGTGAGTATTTTTCGATATTCAGTACTTTCACTTTTAATATTTCAAGTACATTTTCCTGATACTTACTTAAGTAACATTTTCAATGCAGGACAGTAGTACTTTTACTGAAGTAAAAGATCTGAATACTTCTTCCACCACTGGTAATGATGTTGTGATGTTGCCTCAGTAAAACATGGTGTTCTGCACTGCTGGAGATGCTGTAGCCTACCTGTTGGTTAACAAAGCTAACAGATGCTGTTGCCTACCTGTGGGTTATTAAGCTAAAAGTGATTACCAGCTTGCTGTCGAACTGTGAATCCAGGGAATTCTGCTGCTTTGTTGTTTATAGTTACATTTCCATTGTAATTGTTGATGTAAATGTTTTGGTGCTGTGGTGGCAGAGGATAATATCTGGTATTCTTTCAACTTACATCTTTGTTGATGTTAGTTTTATGATGTAGTTTTCTCATTTTACGTGTGTGTGTGTGTGTGTGTGTGTGTGTGTGTGTGTGTGTGTGTGTGTGTGTGTGTGTCAGTCCCACTTATTTGCGTGTGGACCATGTATGGCACTAAATACATTTTTCCAGTAAAGCACATTGATTAAGGGGGGGCCTCACACAAAGAGCAGCCTAGGGGCCCCTGACCACCTTAATCCGCCCCTGAACACAAGAGTTAAAGGTCCAATGTGTGGGAATTTCTCCTTCTAGCGTTGAGATCATTTGTATCAATCTCAGTAAAGAGAGTCAACTGATGAACAAAATCATGATATGATAAAATGAACAAATGATCGCCCTCAAGATGAAACATATAGATTTTATTAAAAGCATTTAGAAACATTAGACTATATGATTGTTTTAGACTATACATTTGTTTTCCAAATTTTAAATATATTACAATATGATTCAAAATATAAAAGGAAATAATAGTAAGCAATAAAAGTTCATTATTTTTTTTAGATGTTACATATTATGACATGTTTTTAGTAGGGCTGTCAGCGTTAACGCGTTAATTGCGATGCGATTAAGGGCCGACGCAATGCCATTCATTTTTTTTAATCGCATTAATCGCATGCCTGCATTTATTAATTTATTTTACACTTCACTCGGCTTTGCATCGTGCCTAATAGGCTACTATTTTGACCCTTTGCAGCACCGTTACTTCTCATCAAGCTGCCACTTCCTCCTAACACATCCTGCTGCTGCTGCTGCAGCATGATGGAGAAACACAGCAGCAATAACTCTGAATGGAGCTTTTTATTTTCCAAAACTCCCGGACGGCTCGTAGACAAGTCGAAAGCCATATGCACACTGTGTAAAGCCGAATTAAAATATCACTGAAGCATGTCAAGCTTGAGCTACAACCTACGAGCTAAGCATAGTAGTACAGTTAACGTGATGCTACCAGCTAGCGGGCTAAACGAGTGGCAACTAACTGCAGACCTAAAAGCATCGTAGAGGACTCGGGTCTTAAAGACGTACTACGGTTGGCCTGTCTCGTTGCCGTCGAGGGAGACAGTAGTTTCACCATACACATCCCACACGGAGAAAGCAGCCACACTAGAATAGCTGCAAAGTGCTGCAAATGCTGTCTCATTAACCGCTGATCAGTGGACGTCAGTGAGTAATCAACATTATTTAGGAGTTACTAAACACTATATTGACTCTGGTAAGGATAGAGATTTTTAGTTTTTTAGTTAGGTACTTGGAGGAATTGTGCAATAATGACAGATTCACACGGTTTTCTTTTGTTTACAGTAAATAAATAATTGCAAATCTTAAAATCAAGTTCATAAAGTAACTTTATTTGCATTCATTTGATTCCCAGTCAAGATCCACTGGTAAGAATTGCTTTCCATTGTTAATATGTACTACTGAAATGCAAAATAATAGAATTTTAATTATGTGATAAAATATGCGATTAATCGCAATCAACTATAGACATTCAGTGATTAATCGCGATTAAAAAAATGTATTCGTTTGACAGCCCTAGTTTTTAGTCAAACAGTTAAAATGTGGATAATCACAGAGATGAAATCAGATGAATGTTTTGTGTTTGAGTCTCAGATCTGCTTCTCAGAAGTTCACAGTGTGTGTGATGGTGAACTGACTGAACTTTGATTTCAGCAGCTGATGTTCAGTCAGTGTTTCTCTCCACAGGAGAGACTCTCAGTCCTGCAGAGGACTCAGAGACACTGAGGAACCAGGAGAGACTCTCAGTCCTGCAGAGGAATCAGAGACACTGAGGCACCAGGAGACCAGACCCCAAACCCAGGATAAAGAGGTTGAGTGAATGTGGTGTTGAAGGTGTGAAGGTGGATCAGTGAGTCAGAGGAGACTGTGTAGAAGTACAGAGAGCCAGCAGGACAGTCCACATACACTGCTACTCTACCAGAGACAGAGGAGAAGGAGATGGATGTTACTCTCTTATTGTGACAGACACAGTAACCATCATCATAGCAGTACAGACTCCAGGACTGATCATTATATCCAAACATAAAGTTAACACTGACTCCTCTCCTGCTGATTTCTCTGTAACTCACTGCTATATAAACCCTTCCTCTCCTCTCAACCTCCCAGTAACAGCGACCAGTCAGACCATCTCTACACAGCAGCTGAGGACCGCCAAACCTCTCTGGATGATCAGGATATGGCTGTTTCTCCTCCACATTTGTCACCTCCCTGTTGTTGTCAGACAGTTTGAGTCTTGTGCTCACTGTGTTTGTGTCCAGTTCCAGTTCACAGACATCTGATGGAGAGAAACAAAAACAACACAGCAGCAGATTATCATCTGTTGATTTATTAACTCTTGTGTTGTCTTCCCGTCAAACTGAGTCGGTCTGTTTGCCTGTTTATAAAGCATGAAGTATAAATTAAAGCTGCAAGCAGCGATGGATGGGCCCTCGTGCCTCTGCGCACGAAGATACGCAACTTCCTGTTTCGACAGCCCCCTACAGGAAGTTGGTCCTGTAACTTTCGCATTGTGTTAGCTATCAAAATTCTTTTGATAACTATTTGTCATGAGGGTCCACCGAGTCTATGTGCACATTTTTGTGTAGACAAACGCTCTAGGAGTTAAAAAAAGTAGGCTTCGCTCAAAGCGAATTTGCTAATTAATAAAAAAAATGAAAACAGCGCCATTTAAAGGCCGATTGATGCCATATTTGGCACACAGCCTCATTGGCACATGAGGAACAACTGTCTTATGTTTTGTGTCCATCGGAATAGCTGCGTGCAATATACAACCGTTCCTGTTTCGGCACCCACCTACAGGAAGTTGGTCCTCTGTAACTTGTGCATTGTTTTAGTTATTAAAATTCTTTTGATAATATTTTGTCACGAGGGGCTTCCGAGTCTGTATGCAAGTTTTCGTGCGGATCAGACTCACGCCCCAGGAGTAGTTAGACAGAGTAGATTTCCTATATATCAATATTTTGCTGATTAATAAAAAAAACTTAAATCAGCGGCATCTAATGGCCAATTGATGCCAAGTTTGGCATATATGCTAAACCGGCCATGACGAACAACCTTGTCAAGTTTCGGGGCAATCGGAATAATTGTTGCCAAGATAACGCAACTTTCTGTTTAGACAGGAAGTTGCTGTAACTTGCACATTTTTTCAACTATCAAAATTCTCTGGATAACTTTTTGTCATGACGGTCAAGAGATACTACCTGCAAAGATTCAAGAAGATTGAAATCACGGCCTAGGACGAGTTCGAAAGAATGTAAAACACATGAAAAATGCATAATAAAAAATGGCCGCCTTCCGGTTGGGCAGAGCTAATGAAGGTAAATAGGAAATATGTCCGCAATGATTCGAGCAATATGGGTATTAAATCTGGTGAAGATCGGAGCAACTATGTCGAAGTTAAGGCCTTCCAGGCATTAGGGGGCGCTATGGAGCCCACTTGCAGGTTTGGGCCAAACTGCTGTACAGTCTCGCAAAGCTCCCAGGTGTTTATGTGGGTGCCAATTTTGACCAATCAGTACCTTACTGTCGGGGTGGCCTCATGAGTGGCCCTAGATGGTACCCATCAAATTTTGTAAAAATTGGATGAGCCGTTCATGAGCTATAAACTTTATGTACTTGTACCGTCCCCTCGTGGCCAATTTTTGTAAAATGTGTGGGGCATCTGCAGAGGGTCATGGCAAACAAGAATCTTAAGGTTTGTGTTGATAGTTATTATTTTGGTCGAGATATGGCAAAGTTGGTGTTTGCATACTTAGCTACACAAATTTGTGCGTAATATGTGCAATTTTTATCCTATAAAAAATCTTTGGATAACTTTTAGTCAGGTACATCTGGAGATGCTACCTGCCAAGTTTCGTGCAGATCGGTCGCACGGTCTAGGAGGAGTTCGGCAAAGTAGGTTTTCGATAAATTGCGATTTTTCATGCATAAACGTCTATGCGGAAATGGGCGTGGCCTATAGTAGGAGATTCAGCTGGATCCAGGGAACGCGGAAATATATGGTTTTTGAATGTGAGATGTACGGTTTGGGAGTTATAGGGCCAAATGCTTTTGTTTCTGCAATAGCGCCACCTAGTTGTGGATATGTGTATTCTTTTTTAATCGTTGCAATTTTCACCAGTTGTGACATGTGTGCAAATTTTTGTGAGTTTTCGTGCATTGTAACCCCCTCAAAAATGCGATGAGGAATTGGTAAAAATAATCTGAGCAAAAACAATAGGGTCCTTGCAGTTTCACTGCTCGGGCCCTGATAATTCCTGCACTTTCAATAGGGCCTTCGCCGCTGTCAGCGCTCGGGCCCTAAATATCACCCAATTCTATTTTACACCTTCTAGTCAACTCATTACAACTCATTACCATTAGTTTGATAGTTTTACACTTATTCTTTGGAATTTATGGTCAATAAACCTAATTTACATGAAATTATAAACACGTTTAGAGTAAAATAAGCAGAGGTGTATAAAGTACTAGAGACCCATACTTGAGTAAAAGTACAAGTGCTCTATCAAAAAAGTGACTTGAGTAGAAGTAGAAGTCTTCTTTAAGCACAACACTTAAGTAGAAGTAGTAAAGTATTCAAAAATGTTTCTACTTAAGTATTGCAAGTAGTTTATTTTAAAATGTACTACTCAAGTACTGAAAGTAAAAGTACAAGTATTGTGTTATTTAGTTATTCAAGAAAGCAGTCAAAAGTTTGAATATCATATTGTTTATATTATGTCAAATGTTTAGCCAAGGCTGTAGCCAAAGGAATTAAGAAATATTAATTACATTAAAAATAACAAATACAGAAATAAAATGTACAATTATCACACTGTGCAAGTAAAATAAACATCCTCTCCAGCACAGTAACGATTAAAGCCCCCAAAAAAGTTATCACACACTAGCTAGTAACGTGTGATGAACAGGAAAATTAGCAAGCTAGCAAACTAGCAGCTTCACATCACAGGGTCAAACGGTTAACATTCAGGACTCACTGCAGACTCAAACAGCTCAGGAATAGATTAATCTGCTGCAACAATGGCTAAATAGAAAGAGTACAAACTTACATCGTCTCTGACTTCTGAACGGGCAACCGTAATGAAAAGAAACATGACGCGATCTCGGGGATTTCTTACGTATATTATGTAATTAGCGTACGTAACTAACGTCCACACACTGTAACCTACACGGTCTCCGTAGCGTGAGGAATTCACAACAGTAACGAGTAACGACGCAGCACATAAAAAATGTATCGGAGTAAAAGTATTAAACTCATCGAAAATATGTACTCAAGTAATAGTGGAAGTAGGAGAAAAAAATAATACTCCAGTAGAGTATAGATACAGCCTTTTAGTACTTAAGTAGAATAGTGAAGTAGTTATACTTTGTTACTATAAAGCTCTGAAAATAAGTGGAAATTATGAATTATTTTCCCTATATTTAAGATCAGATGAATATATGTTTATGGATTGTCACAGACTGGTATATGTTAATGTTTAGTCAGGATACTGTTTGGCATCCCAAAATCACACTGTTGTCTTCTCTGGTCTGCTTTGCTTGTTTCTAAAGTATAGAAAATTATAATTTATTACTCAATTCTGTGTTTCCTCTTTTTAACCAACTTCATTACCACTAGTTTTATAGTTTTACACTGATTCTCTGCATTCATGGTAAATAAACCACGTTTAAATAAACTTATATCAATTTCTAAGTAAAATGAGGAGAAATGATTAATTGCTTTTTGACAAATTGTCTTTCCTCATATAGGAAAAGACACGTCTAAGGTGTTATAAGAACAAGTTTACAAAGCTAAGAAAATACGGTAAATCTTAAAAGTATCGATTCCGTCCTAAATATGCTTTTAAACGAAAGTTTGACTCAGGTACATTCACAAAAAGTCCCTAGGTTGCATTTTGGCAAGAGTTACGCTTTAAGAACGCTTAAAATCCCATGCTTTTTGGTCTAAACATCATACCCAAATTAAAAGTGGTTCAGCTCCCATAAACTTTGACTCTCTGGGGTGTGCCTGATATCATTGGAAACACTCTCAAGTTTTTGTTACAGGGTGATTCTAGGCCTTACTGACACAGAGTTACAGAGGCTAGAATGGAGGGGTTTATTCCGTCCAAGTCATACATCTGTAAATGTATGAATTATTTTCTACAGATATGCGTTTTTCTTAGGTCCATTTGAAAGGTAAAAAGAAAAAAGCCAAAAAAAGTGCAAAATAAAAAACTTTTCAAATACACAAACACACCCACATCACTTCACAAGTTTGACAGATATAAGATGTTCTGTTCAAGTAGCCTTTAGCTTTCAGCGTTTTATCCACAGCGGTGATATAGTCCCCAAAACATTTTTTTCATACATCGCCACAGTCCAAGGAAATGGAATATCCAAGCCATTTTATCCAAAATGAGCTGTTCGCCTCACAATCGAATTTCAACTGAAAACCCGTAAACACAATTTCATTTCCGGACTTAAAATCACGCCTCCCTTCTCACATGAGCATTCTACACGCTTGATGTGTGTGTCACTGTATTCTCTGACGTCTATTGATTCCATGATACCTTGTATGAGCCAATCCGTTCACGGGAGGTGGAGACAGCCCTTTGGGAAACCAATGATTTCTCTGACGCGATGTCGGCCCACGTGCAGTTGATCGACGTTTGCTCGGACCAGTTACACCTGGATGTTACGAGACCCTCCTAACTTTTTAGCCAATAAGGAGACAATTCAATTGAGCCTAAGCATGTATTGGATTTCTCATCCTCCTGCTGTGTTATCTCTGCTTTACTCCATAAAAAAGGACTGGTATGATGCATAGCACATCCTGAACAATTTATAATTACTTATTTCTATATATTTATGTAAATAGTTATTTCAAGTTGATGTGTGATTGAAACACAGCTCTTCTATAATATCAGTGGCGGTCAATACTAACAAAGTTAGCTTTCTGTTGGCTCCACTGTTGATGAAATGTATTGATTAGTTCTGTTGGATCATTGTGTTCAGTTTGTTGTGTTTGTGGATTTTAAATCAATCGATTGAGTTCTAACATCTTTCCAAAACAGAAACTCTGGAGAAATTCATCAATGTACTTCAGTCACGAAAATGTAAAGATCTATGTAAAGAAATCTGGTTTTAAACTGACACAGATAATGGACGTCAACACAAAATTGATTGCAGATTCTTGCATCTCTCAAACATGTACAGTAACTACACGTCACGGTGACGCAGACCACAGCAACTGTGATTGGTCCGCTTGGTCGTGGCTTGGTAGCATTGCCTTTCCCCTACTCTTTACAGGTTTCTCCTTCTCCATAAACAACATGAAATTAAAGCAACACTATGTAACTTTTCCATCTTCAGTCCCCCTACAGCAGAGGTGCCCAAATTCTTTCATATGAAGGGCCAAAATGTATCAGGATGGAAGGCCACGGGCCAAAAATAAATGTCAATGTTGAAGAATACAGTAATTCTTGCCATTCTCCGTAGATAAAACATACATATGTAATTTAAATGGGAAGTTTACCAGCACTGTGCTTTACATTGCCGTTAAACTCAGATTACATATTTTTTAACTGCACAAAATGTAAGTTTCATAGTCATACTTTTAAAATAAGAGGAGAATAAGCATGATCATGTCAAATACACGGGGGGCAAAAACAAAGAGAGCACGGGCCAGACTTGGCCCGCGGGCGCCAAATTGGGCGGTCTTGCCCTACAGGTTGTCTCATTGGAACTACAGTGGCGTGAGCTGTAGTTCCAATGAGACAACCTGTACCAAAGAGGTTGAGGTTGAGTGTTAGAAATACAGCCTAATGGCTTGTTTGACTAATGTGCATTTGTTTTGAATTGTACTGTTGTGAAAAACTAAAAATAAACTATACACAAAGAAAATCATTTTTTATTTTATTTTCCATGCATAGTTATTTAGAAACGTGATTTTTTAATTTTGCAGTTTATGTGTGGGACTGAAAATATTAATTCATGGTAGGCCTAACATATTAATTATTATATTCAGAAGATGATCCTCATATCAATCACCGTGGTTACAGCTTGTAGCCATCCTAACCTTTGTAGCCTTTACTGAGACTACCTTTTCAAAACTAAGAAGGGACTAGTTTTAGGAAGCATTTTCAGGAAATAAAAGGATAAGCTAATGTTTGCTGAGGTTTTTGTTCACAGAGTAAGATGTACTGTATATATTTGTTTGAGTATGTGTACATATACAACATGTGTTTTGGCATTTTTGGCACAATTCTATCTCAGCCTATATACTGCCGTGACATGGGTCAGAGGGTATCAGAGGTCATAAATGATGAACCAATCAATCGTCTCTGCTCCTAAAGGCACCTTGGTGTTCATATGGACAACACCTTTGGCTGGAAGGCCCATGTTGAAAGTGTGTGTTATCATTTAGAGGAGACACAGTGAATCAGAGCGTTTATGTTATACAAGACTGCATAAGAGAGCATATTAATATGACTGTCATGAAGATTGTGGAGAGGAATAGAAACCAGTCTCCCCAGGCAAGCACAGAGAATATGGTCTGATCTATCTTTATTATCCATGCAAAGTATGAGCTCTTATCCTCTGGCAGAAGATATGGGTACCCCAATGTAAGCTTAACATTTCTAAACTATAGGCCTAATTCGGACCTACCTCAATTAAAACTTTAAATAATGTTGCTTGAGGCTGCAGGGGTTGTGCAATAGCTGATATTATTTTGATATAATGTATATAGGGTTGTGTGTGGGTTGCTCTTGTCACGGTTTGTGAAAGATGAGCAATAGATTGTGGCTGTGTGATGTGCTACAGTCTGACTACTTATCACTTTGTTTATGTTGTTTTTTATTGTATAGTATATGTCAGCTGTATGATAAAACAATAAGTGTGAAGCATTTGAACTCAAGGCAAATATCCCTCTGGGGACAGTAATGTATAATCTGTAAATTGGTCTCCATGATATAGTAAATATTAAAACATTGTCGTAGGACTATAGCAAACACATCGTTGGAAAGGTCTCAACCGCGAACATATGTCAGTCTGAAGAGGATACATTACTCCTGCCCAGTACTCCTAGACGCATAGGACCAGCTGTTATAGAAACCTCTGGACCTCCGCTGTAATGTAGATATGGTCACCAAAGTTTACCCAGTGTAAGCACTGTCAAATATGGTAATACACTATTTTCACCTATTTAAAAATCTGATGACACTAGTCTGTTCCCCATCCCAAAAAAAAAACAGGGTGTATCCAAAATTCTACTCTGCCAACTTCTAATTATGAGAAATATACCAATATACTTTAAAAATACAACTCCCATAAGAGACGCGCCACAGAACCTGTTACAAAGCTAGCGTACTTGTAGTTCTTCCGGGGTGGGTGGACTTGGTCGGCTCCTGTGTTTCGGCTGTCTGCCGTGAATGGGCTTCATTCCATTTCAGATTACTGCCGCCCGCCGGCCGGCTGGGCAAACAGTACATGAGACAAATACATGAAACTGTATTTTATTATTATTTCTATCTTCATTGCTTACATCCTCAAATACAATTCAAATCAATATTACAAATATTATGTATTTTTTATCTTCTTATCTGCTGAGCTGTAATTACTACGTCACTTCCGGAGTATTCCACAGATTTTTTTAAATGTTATTACGGTGCATAACTTACTGGAACAAATCTAAGCAACGTGTTGTTGCTGGTTAAAGACCCACTGATCGCTGTCCGATTCTTTGAAATGAATGCCTGCATTGCATTTTGGGATTTCGGCTTTGAATGCGTCTAGCTCGGTCATGTCGTAATGTTCTGTATTACAGCATACTGTAATATTTCACCGGTAAAAAGACCAAAATAATATTATTAAAATAAAGTAATGAATACCACGATAACATCTAAATAAATGTTGATAGATCTAGCATTATGGTGTTAAAAATATCAATAAACAAAAAAGCAACCCAGCTTCCCTGGCCGAAATAGACCAAAATAATAACATTATAAGATCTTGTGAATAAATGTTTATTAAAACAGTGGTTATTGGGCTAAAAATACCAATAATAAAACTGTCACAGATGTCAAGTTAAGGAGGCCGTGTTGTTCCTTTAGTCTATATCCGATGGTGAGGGATTAACATGAATATCTATCTGATGGACCCCCCCGTTGAATAATAACGCAACAGGAACCCCTCTTTCATTAAAACTTAACGCCAGGGGTCCTTGACCATGTGTCAGACATTTGACGAGTAGGGAGTAAGACTGTTGAAGGAGAGGGTTCACTTTTTCTGCTACAGATTTCCCACCGTAACAGGGGAGACACTTTTTTTCTCCATCTACACCGCTAGAGTAGGTACTCGCTCCAAACTAATGCGAGTCACGCTCTCAACTCTCTACCACACACTCAGGCCACTTACGTAGGCTACAGCGAAAGTTCTGCATAGAGCCTACGCAGAAGCATAAATCTGCCTTTAGACTAAACTCTCTTCAAAAAACATGTCAGGCAAAATGTTGCTGAAAAAAATCCGACCTCAACCAGCAGTCTGCTTTCATTTGCTTGTGCTGATTGTCTGTCAGATTGTGCCCCTTCTGGTTTTACCTATTTTCTGTAATGAGATTTGATGTTGTCTTGTTTTTACTGCTGGTGCTGAATGTCTGCTTAACATTGGTCTGTATGCATTGTCTGCATTATTCACTACTGCATGATGCTGCCTGACTCCTCTAAGCTCTTCATTCTGCTCAGATGTTTTACTTTCTCCGGTTCTGATTTGACATGTGTGTTTTTATTTTATTTTTATATTTAACATCAGGCAGAGGGATAACAGGTGAAAAGTAGCCTTTTGGCACATTTACAGGGATGTTGATCAATGTGCATTCACCCGGACAATTAGTGAATTAAATAAATCAAATTTAAAACACACTCACACTTCCTCAGACCAGGTTTCAACCTCTGCGGTCCACCATGGTCCATCCTGCAGGAAGAAATAGTCACAATCAACTTCATACACATTCACTCAGATCATCCATTAAACATGAACCAGAGTTCCTCAGTTAATGGCAGAGGAACTGTTTGTCCATCTGTCCATACCTGAGAGTTTCCAGTCTCCAGTTAGGATCCTTAAGTCCTGCTGACAGTAGCTTCACTCCTGAGTCTCCAGGGTGATTATAACTCAGGTCCAGCTCACTCAGATGGGAGGGGTTGGAGCTCAGAGCTGAGGCCAGAAAAATACAGCCTTCCTCTGTGACCAGACAGCCTGACAGACTACAAACACACACACACACACACACACACACACACATGCACATGTTAGACACATTAGATGCTCATTGCAGCAACAAAAACTGTCCCTGGTGGAGAATAGTGTTCTGAAGTCCTGTAATAAACACTTCTGATGTAGACCCCCATCATAAGCCACCACACAAATCTGAAAACAAAACCCTCCTCAAGTCCTAGAAACACCCCACACTAGAGAATTAGAATTCTGATAGATTCTGGGTGGAGATGTGGACATGGTTGGGGAGTACAGATACCTGGGTGTCAACATCGACAACAGGCTGAACTGGAAAATCAACAGCACTGCTGTTTACAAGAAAGGGATGAGCAGACTCTATTTCCTGAGGAAGCTAAGCTCCTTCAACGTGTGCAGCAGAATGTTGGAGATGTTCTACCAGTCTGTTGTTACCAGCTGAATGGTAGAGATGTTCACCAGTCTGTTGTTTGCAGCTGAATGGTTGAGATGTTCTACCAGTCTGTTGTTACCAGCTGAATGGTGGAGATGTTCTACCAGTCTGTTGTTAACAACTGAAGGTTGGAGATGTTCTACCAGTCTGTTGTTACCAGCTGAATGGTGGAGATGTTCTACCAGTCTGTTGTTAGCAGCTGAATGGTGGATATGTTCTAACAGTCTGTTGTTTGCAGCTGAATGGTGGAGATGTTCTACCAGTCTGTTGTGGCCAGCGCTCTGTTCTCGACACAAACACACTGAACAAACTCATCAGGAATGCTGGCTCCGTTATTGGCTGCAAACAGGACACTTCTGAATATGTGGTGGAGAGGAGGTCACTGAACAAACTGTTATCTATCATGGATAACCCTGACCACCCTCTCCACCTCAAACTGGTCCAACAGAGGAGCACCTTCTCTAAGAGGCTCCGAAAGCTTCGATGTCACACGGACCGCTACAGGAAATCATTCCTACCACAGGCAATAAAACTTTTTAACACCACATCACTGGGTGCTAGATAAGACGCTTAGACATCACATCTGCACTAAGTGCAACTTGCACAATAGGTTTATCTACATATTTATAATTACTCAGGTCCAGCTCTTTCAGACTAGAGGACTGGGAGCTGAGAACTGAGGACAGAGCTTCACAGCTTCTCTCTGACAGTTTACAGCCACTCAGTCTTAAATTAAAAGTCCATTTAATAATTAATATATGAAGAAATAATAGCTGAGAGCCATCATTTTCCAAACAGCTGAACACCAACCTGAGAGTTTCCAGTCTGCAGTCTGGACTTTTCAGTCCAGGAGATACCAGCTCCACTCCTGAATCCTTCAGGTTATTGTTACTCAGGTCCAGCTCTCTCAGACTAGAGGACTGGGAGCTGAGAACTGAGGAAAGATCTTCACAGCCTCTCTCTGACAGGTTACAGCCACTCAGTCTGAAAATTAAAGTAAATCCAATAATTAATACATGAAGTAAATAAGAGCTGAGAGCCATCATTTTTCAGCCAGCTGAACACCAACCTGAGAGTCTCCAGTGTGCAGTGTGGACTCTTCAGTCCAGCAGCCACCAGCTCCACTCCTGAATCCTTCAGGTTGTTGTTACTCAGGTCCAGCTCTCTCAGACTAGAGGACTGGGAGCTGAGAATTGAGGACAAAGCTTCACAGCTTCTCTCTGAGAGTTCACAGCCACTTAACCTGAAGAGGAATCAGCAACATATAAGAAAACAATAACTAGTAAACGTTGTTAGGAAGAAGAAAAACTATATTTAATCTGGATAGTTCTGTGTGCACATACAGAGCTTTTTTGGAGGCTTTGACCACTGGCAGCAGCCTCAGAAGAGCCTCCTCTGAAGCACCGTATTTCTTCAGGTCAAACACATCCAGATCTTTTTGTGAAGACAGTAAGATGAAGACCAGAGCTGACCACTGAGCAGGAGACAGTTTATCTATGGAGAGACTTCCTGATCTCAGGGACTGTTGGATGTCCTCCACTAGAGAACGATCATTCAGTTCATTCAGACAGTGGAACAGATTGATGCTTTTTTCTGCAGACAGATCCTTATTAATCTTCTTCTTGATGTAGTTGGCTGTTTTCTTGTTTGTCTCTGACATACTTCCTGTCTGTGTCAGAAGACCTCGTAGAAGATTCTGATTGGTCTCCAGTGAAAGACCCAGGAGGAAGCGGAGGAACAAGTCCAGGTGTCCATTTGGACTCTGTAAGGCCTTGGCAACAGCACTCTGGTAGAAACATGTTGATTTGTCTCTGAAAATGTTAGACAACCAGGTTGTTTTTCGTTTTTCCAAAAGCAGATTGACTCCAGAGTTGGTAAATGTCAGATGGACATGAAGAGCAGCCAGAAACTCTTGAACACTCAGATGGATGAAGCAGAACACTTTGTCCTGGTACAGTCCTTTCTCCTCTTTAAAGGTCTCTGTGAACACTCCTGAGTAAAGTGAGGCTGCTGTGATATCGATGCCACACTCTGTCAGATCTGATTCATAGAATATCAGGTTGCCTTTTTGCAATTGCTCAAAAGCCAGTTTTCCCAGAGACTCAATCATCTTCCTGGTGTCTGGACTCCAGTGTGGATCCTTCTCGGCTCCTCCATCATACTTGACATTCTTCCGTTTGGACTGAACCACCATGAAATGGATGTACATCTCAGTCAGGGTCTTGGGCAGTTTTCCTTCCTCTCTGGTCTTTAACACCTTCTCCAGAGCTGTAGCAATGATCCAGCAGAAGATTGGGATGTGACACATGATGTGGAGGCTGCGTGATTTCTTGATGTGGGAGATAATTCTGCTGGTCTGCCCTTCATCTAGGAATCTCTTCCTGAAGTACTCCTCCTTCTGGGCATCAGTGAACCCTCTGACCTCTGTCACCATGTCAACACACTCAGGAGGGATCTGATTGGCTGCTGCAGGTCGTGTGGTTATCCACAGGCGAGCAGAGGGAAGCAGTTTCCCCCTGATGAGGTTTGTAAGCAGAACACCCACTGAGGTGGACTCTGTAACATCAGTCAGGATCTCAGTGTTGAGGAAGTCCAGAGGAAGTTGACACTCATCCAGACCGTCAAAGATGAACACAACCGGGAACTCTTCAAACCTGCAGATTCCTGCTTCTTTGGTTTCACTAAAGAACAAATGAACAAGTTCCACCAAGCTGTACTTTTTCTCTTTCAGCACGTTCAGCTCTCTCAAGGTGAATGTAAATGTGAACTGGATGTCCTGGTTGGCTTTGCCTTCAGCCCAGTCCAGAGTGAACTTCTGTGTTAAGACTGTTTTCCCGATGCCAGCCACTCCCTTAGTCATCACTGTTCTGATTGGTTCATCTCTTCCAGGTGGGTCTTTAAAGATGTCTTCACATCTGATTGTTGTTTCTGGTCTGTCTGGTTTCCAGGATGCTGTTTCAATCTGTCTGACCTCATGTTCATCATTGACCTCTTCAGTCTCTCCGCCTGTGATGTAGATCTCTGTGAACATCTTATTCAAACGGGTTTTGTTTCCAGCTTTAGCAATCCCGTCAAACACACACTGGATCTTCTTTTGTGAGTTGGATTTGACTTTTCGCTGGCATGAAGCAAGAATTTCTGAAAACATAAAACAATGAAATCAATGAGGGGTTGTTGCAGTTCATGTCTGTGCACATTTTGGTTTTCTTGACATCTATTTATGAGAGAGAGAGATTATTTAAAATTACTTATTATTCCTCAACAACAACTGATATGTTGTGTGTCCAAGTCATGCATCCATGAACTCTGTGGTCTCCAAATAAACCAGAAGGTGTATGACTTAATTATAGAAGGATGGGAATTAATATTGTCCAAGCTGTTTCTCACAGTGGCATCAGTGTGTGCAATTGTTAACCAGAAGAGCCAACAAAAAGTGAATTGTCAGACTTTGTTTCATCAACTTTTTTTCTTGGAGACACTTTACATTTTGTGTCTGTGGTAGATGTTTGCTTTGGTAGCTTGTTCTGTTGTTGTAAGCACAATATATAGGTCTATCTTTGTAGATAAGAGGGAGACATTGGCTACAGAGCTGTTTGTTGAAGACATTGTGATGTTTGATTTTTTGTTACATCCATTTTCTATTTCATAATATTATGACTTACCTGCAGGTTCTGAGACGGTGTTTGATAAATTCTTCACTAGCTCATTCTGATTCATCTTCACTAAAACTATTCTAGTCACTTTAATGGTGTTCATACTGTAGGTCGAGAACATCTGGTCCACTGTCTTCACCCTGTTTACATTCTCCAGTTTGCATTTTCGGATTGCTGGGAAGTCTTCAAGGGCCCCTTTCTGCTGCAGGTGCCACTTAAATTTTTCAAAGTCCTCAGCTCCCAAATCTTCTAAAGTTCCCAAGACGACCTCTTGAGGTGTCTCCATCTTTGGTCCCTGCAAAGATCCAAAAGATATCAAAAGAAAATTGTCAACTTATAGAATTGTTTTGGGGTTAAAAATGCTTAGATTATCAAAACAGACCAGTTTTGTAGATTGAGATGTGATGACAATTTTGTATTAGTTTTAAGTAGAAGCAGACAAATATTGATGTAGAAATCTGTCCACATACAACTTAATAACTCAAGAACATGGATTCATGAACCAAGAATATGGATCAATAAACTTTGCATTCCTCTGACTTAAAGTAAAGCAGTGGTCAAAAGTACAATCGCCAACATGCTGTGCATCAACGCTACATAGTAGATACAGTATATAATATAACTCCCTAATCACCCCATCCTGGGCGGTCTTTTTCCTTCCTTCAAGCTCAGGTCCTGCACAGTATCTTAGCTATTCCTAGGACTGCACTCTTCTGGACAGAGATCTTAGTTATTGGTCCTGGAATTTCCTGGAGCCACTGTCCCAGTTTGGGGGTTACAGATTACCACTGGAACCACTGTTGCCTTCGGTTTACACATCTTTTTTAGATCTTCTCTAAGCCCTTGGTATTTTCCAGGCTGTAACTTGGGATTGCTACGTTTATTACAACTGCCTTTTTCTGCTGTTTGTCGACCACCACAATGTCCAATTGGTTAGCCATTACCATTTTATAAGTCTGGATCCGGAAGTCCCGCCGGATGTTAGCTCTTTCATTCAAACACCATTGGAGGAGCCTCCCACTTTGACCATGGGACTTTCAGCCCATACTTTGCACAGATGTTGCCGTAAACTATGCCATGCCACTTGGTTAACGGCGCTCATGTATGCCGTACCTGTTATGTGCTGGACTGTCTCAGGGTCACGTTTACCCAGCCTGCACCTGGGGTCCTGTCTGGTATGGTAGACCCCGCCCTCTATTGATCTTGTGCTCAGTACTTGTGTTTGTGCCTCCATGATTAGCACCTCTGTGCTATCTTTCAAATCAGCCTTTTCCAGGCACTGGAATGTTTCTTGATATCAGCCACTTCTTCTACAGTACATGTCAGTGGTACATGCCATGCAGGGACTTGTCTATCCATGATGGTTCCTCTTCTCCCTCTGCCTCTTCATCACCAGGTTTCTGCTGCCTGAGCTATTCACTTCACGCACAGCAGGTCATTACTTGGCCATATTCCTGATGTACTCCTGGATAGTGGCTCTGACCTCACTAGTCCTCAACCACCCTCCTTCCGCTTGGCGTATAGTCTCAGGTTGCTAGACTCCATGCATTGTGAAGAGCATTCTTGTCTTGATATCAGTGGTCACTATCTCTTCCTTTGGCCAGGTTATTATACCAGTAGGGTGTCTGATGACCGGCAGTGTGTATGTTTTTTTAATGATAGGTGGCTGCATGCCAACGTAGTTGCAGTCGTGAAGTCATTGGTGTTCACCCAGTGAATGAATAAATTAATAAAGAAGCAGGATGAACTCATGTCAGACTAACCGGTTCTTTCTTAATTATTGCCATTTATGACAGTGTTGATGGCTCGGACCTTGTTTTTTCCATTCAGCTGACTCCTCAGGACTTGCCATACCCTTAGAGTCCACCAGGTGTTCCGGTGCGACACGGCTGCCACCAGCAATCACGGCCTTGTGATTCTGCAGCACATTGTAGAAGCGTTCCATGTATATTTTTGACGGAGCCAGAGGGCGTTCTACAGGCCTTGCAGGGAGTGGAAAGGCTAGAGCATCTGATACATTTTCAAAATGAACTCCCAGTGCAGAGTCATACATCACTTCACTATTTCAACAACTTAAACACAGTCACAAATATTTGATCTGTGTTCTTCATAACTGGACTAAATGGAAGAAACCATTTAACTATGTAGACTACTTACTTTTATGCTAGAAGAACAAATATCCAGGAAAAATGACCAAAACAACAAAATCTGTGAGTTGGGCAGGCAAAATGTTCCACTTCTGAGACACTCGGTGTGGTATGCAGCCTACTCGTGATTTCCATTAGCTGTGGGATTCCAAGGCTGTCCTGAACATCTGCTATGTTGCCTTCTGGTAGTTCCATCCCTTCAGTTTTGACCATCTTCCTTAAACTTTGATACCTTTTCAGAGGGTACTTTGTCACTTAGCCGTAATAACCGGCTTCAGGTATCCTTATGATTATCTCTCGATCAGATGCTGTTGTGTGAAATTTGTTGTTGGGGCTTGCTACCCAATCTCGGATTGTAGGGGGGGGTGTTGGCATCCCCTCCTGACCTGTTGTCCTGGCTTCCCCTTACTGTAGCAGCATTGTTGTACCTCTAGTTGTGATATTAGTTTGTGACTGCGAATATTGGAACACTGAGCTAGTAGTTGTTTCTTAGTTAGCTTAGATGTTGGGTTTCAAAGTATCTATTAGTCCAACATTCGCTTCCTGTAACCCCTTTCCCTGGGGTCATTTATGTAGTAGCATTACAGAAGTTCCATATTTTTTGCTTTAGTCCACAAATGTCTTGTTCACATTAGGTTGTCCGAGCAGGTAGGACTCTTGTTTATGGTTTTGCTTATAGTTGAGGTAGGCAAATAGCATAAAGGGTCTTGCCCACAGAAATAAAATGTAAAGAAAGGCCATTTCCATTCAAATCAATGTAGCAGAATGGTAGGCCTGGCAGGCATTTTTATGTGTACCTTTGCCATGGTAACGTATAAACTTCTGTATAAACAGACTTCCAGGAAGTTGTGGAGGTGAGTTTTCTTTTGTAATGGAGAAACAAGCTGTGGAAAAGTAACATTACAAGGCAGAGAGCCACTCGCTAAATGAGTCAAATTTAACAACTTAATGCTTCCACATGAAGCACATTGCTATCGCCAGATGAGTGACAACTTTGTTCGCCTCGTTTTCAGTAGTCTGGATTGACGATGGTTCACCTACCGGATTGTTCCAGTTCCGCCGGATGTCCAGCACTTTTCACTTTCTTTGTGCTTACATTAAAATAATTGATGAACAGCAACCTGATCATCTGAGCTACCAAGCAAACATTACACGCTGAAAATGGCAAGCGTTGGAGAAAATTTGGATTGTGCAACAAGGCAAGCTTGCTTGGTTCATTAGGGGAATGATTGTAAAGATTTACACTGAACATGGCATTTACTATCTAACTAGGACATTTTGGAACCTATTGGCAGAGATTTGCTATGGACAAAATACACAAACTGGTAGGAGCAAATTACATTTAACTATGCTTCCAGGTAATTTATATAGCTTATGTTACTGTATTGTGTCAATAGTTAAGTGAAATTAATATTGTATGTGACTGTTCTTTTGTGGGGTGCAAATGTTCCACCAAAACAAGTTCCTTCCAGAGACTATTTTGCAGAGCCACCGTCACTGCATCAGGAGCTTAGCGCCGCCCAAGACGATGGTAATTGGTGTAAAGAACTACAAACATCCCTTGACTGTTTTTTCTCCTATCCAGGAGTGTATGCTCCTGTTGACACTTTCCTCTGCAGCGCTGTGGAGATATGTCTGGCAATGTGAGACTACGTTTTCACGTGTGGCGTGGCGGAGTAAGCAAGCTAATCTTAGCCAACTAACAAGTCGTCTACTAGCTGGCTGGTTCTGCCATGTTTTCATGATTTCTATGGTCTTGACCCTCACTGGATGAGCCCTGACCGGGATTCGAACCCCACTCTCCTGTTATGAAATGGATGTTTTTACCACACACTTTGTGTTTAAAATACTGCACTCTGAACACATGATGTGATTGGTCGCACTGATGGAACATAATTCCTACTAAATAGACTGCAAATAGTCTGAATGTGTTTTAACAGCATTTCCATGACTGTGTTTAAATTGACTACTCTTCTGAAACAGGGCCCTGGAAACAAACTGGAACACATTTAGAAGATTAATGTATAAATCTAGCATTACAGATTATTGCGTGATTAATACATTTTAATAAACTTTAATGGGCCTCCTGCTGACCCTAGCACGGTCAAAAGCTATTGGATGTTATTTTGCTGTACTGTACTATAAGTATATTAATATCAGTCTTAATATTATTATACTTATACTTAATAAAACCCTTGAATATTTCATTGCTGAGTTCTGGTACTTTCCCCAGTAACGATTAGTGAAAGGGATTACAATTTCCAAAACAGTAACTATGTTACAGTTTATAATCCAAGGAGCTGGCTAAACAAGCAAAAGTAATACAATAGTATAATAAATAACATAACTAATTACTTTTGATACTAAGTAATACGAAAGATAATATAATTACTTTGTTTAAGGAGTAATAAGTAAAAAGTAACGTTTTACACTTCCTCAGTAAATTGCCCAACACTGTTGATGACACACTTATTCTATTCCCTGAAGTTGAGTAACACAGATGATGGTGACATAAAATAGGTTGAAACTGGCTTTAGTTTTCTGCCATGTTGAAGACGGTTTACTATTTTATTTTTACTAAATGAAGCAGCATACTCAAACAAAGATGCAGAGTATAGCAATGTTCTGAAGATATTTACATCATCAGTACACCTATTTTATCACACACACACACACACACACACACACACACACACACACACACACACACACACACACACACACACACACATACACACACACATCTGTAAGAGCCCTGACAGACCCTAAATCACACTGAACTTATCTTTCTCATTCAAAGCAACTCTTTATCTGGACTTCTCTCTGCTTGCTGCTCACACAGGCGGCCATCTCGATTCACAGCTTTAAACAGTACACGCTTTCACCGTCAATTCAACCGTTTCTCCAAAAACAACAATCACTGATATCTCAACTAATCATAGCTCCACTTACTGAACTTTCAGCCATCAGTGTGTGTCTCTTCTGTCCTCAGCAGGTCTGCGTTCAACTTCATCAGACGAAGTGAAGCGGCGCTTCTTATCCCTCGTCAGAGTGTGCGTGTGTGTGTGTGTGTGGCCACACCACACTATGAAATGTGCTGTCTCACTGGATGGAACTTGGTCACATGATCAAATGTTACAGTAAATAGAAACTTCCTCACAGCTGAATCGGAAGTCTTTCAGTATCAAATCTGGCCTGGGTTTCATTTCAACTTCCCCTCTTTCACTTCCCCTTAGCCCTTATGTATGACAAAAAACAGACATTGCACAGAGGCCACATGGAGAGCAGAGGGAAAGTGGGCTGGCTAGGAGCGGGGGATTGAAAACGCACCTGCCCTCATTCACTTTCGGCCCAAACTATCATGGACTGACCATTGAAGTTATAGGCTTAGCGCTATTGTGCTTCTTGGAAATAATGAGAAATACATTTAGGGCGCTTTCACACCTGTAGTTCATTGGAATCACTGCGAGTCGGGGGTGAAGAGTCAACATTGTGGAATTTTTCAGTTGGTTCAGTTTGTGTTCACACTGCACTTTGTTTTGATTTTTAAAAAAATCATGCCAACAATTATTTTAAGAGCTTAGTATTCTATGTATTCCAAGCGTGTGACGTCACCAGGCTTTTTATAAACAAGTGCTTATTAAATACCTGGTGGCGTTTTGATAATCAACTCCGCCCTTTGGTTTTCACAGCCAACCAATTTGAACTGTAACCACCCAATCAGTATAGAAGAAGGTCAGGCCACACTAATCAAGCATGGATCTCCTTTGCTGTTTGTTTGAGTAGCTTAAAGAGAATATTCACATTGGGTGTTATTTTAGTTTTTATTCATTATTATTTATACATATCAGTATATGTTCAAACATGTGAACTACAGTATAGTCATAGGATTTATAAAGCATTCATTAGTTCTTGTTGACTGGGCCGAACCAGTTTGCCTACTGTTGCTCTAACATTCCTGAGGCACTGATCTCCTTTGCTGTTTGTTTGAGAAGCAGGAAGAAAATCCCCAGTATGCACTTGGGTGTTCTTTTACTATTTATTTATTATTTATACATATGGCTGTATATTGGAATCTGTGGAGTATAGTTATAAGGCCTGGCTCTTGCATAGTCAGAGTTGTGAACATTTTTAAACCAGTATTTTTTATATTATTGTTGTTATTATTGATAAACTGCTGATATCTTGCCCGTTATCAAGTTTAACTCGCCCTGTATTTTTTCTTGGGGATGTATGAAAAATTAAATTGTATTTTAAATATTTTACCATCTTAACAATCAGTGTAATATTAACGCATACCTAACGACTGATGTAGCCTAGTATCATCTTTTCATTACTGCTGCTACGGCTTTGCATGGTTGAGCAGTGTTAGAAGATGGGTTAGGTCTATGTTACTGTGTGTTCTGATGTTTGCATGGCTTCCTATGCTGAAGGTGGATACTGTTTGATGTGTAGCTGTGCTGGGGTTTTTGATGCTTCCTGTGGCACTGCATGGCAAGCTGAGAAAGCGTTTCTGTTGTTTTAGCTGTCTGTATGGTGTATGGTTGACTCTTGCTTGTGTAGTTTAATCTGTACTAATGTCTTGTTAATTTTCTGTCTGTGTAGTTTAACCTGCACTAAAATCTTGCTGTTTCTTGCTGCTCTGGTCTAAAATCATCTGGCCGAAGGACTATAGTTGAAAATTAGCCTGCTGGCTAACACTGGCACATTTACAGAAATGTTGATTAATGTGTGTTGTCCTTTATTAATAAATACAAATACAAAATATCATTTAAAAAGCATTTATTTGTGCTTGTTGACTGAGCTAAAGCAGTTTGCCTGCTGTTGCTCTATCATTCCTGAGGGTGGCAGCAGAGGACAATATATAAATTATTCCCTCTAATAAACTACGCTCATGTAAAGCATGGGATCATCTGATATTTTTTTAATTCTAAATAATCTGTTCTATTTTTTTAACTGTTAGACGTTGTTGTGGCATTATTGTAAAAGGTACACAGTCATTTTAATCAATTTTATTTCAACATTATATCAATCGAAATGTTATTTTATTATAAGATTATAACATGAGCACAAACTAAAGCCTGCTATTTGAAGTTTTTGAATCCAACAAAGTAACCTACAGCAAAGTATGATTTTCATGATGTGGTGGAAGCAAGCCATCTATTTATCTTCCTGAACTGAATGGTTGTGTCCCATTGCAGAATAAAATACTTCCAAATGCCTAAAATCCATCTTGACTCCTGTGTCATATATGAGTCAGTTCAAAGGTTAACAGAGAGGTCAAATCACTAGAACAGGTGTAAATATGTGAATAACACACATCTCAATGCTGACTTCATGTGTAGTATTTTGTTTTAGCAATTTAATTTCCTAAGTAGATACTCAAAATAAATGGAAATAAAAAAAATTGACTCAAAATATGAAAATATTTTTTCAAAAACATTTAACAAACATTGAAACATACATGTATAAACAGCAACTGGAACATGCGATGAAACGTTTGCTAGGGTTGCACATATATTAGTCAATAAAAAGGGGGCCCAAAATCACATTGACAAATAAGACTGGTTGCAGAAAACAAACAAAATAAATACACCAAACTAAATTTAAAAAAGATAAATAAATAACAATTTGCTTGTTCAGTCACTTCACTGGCACAAACAGTCAGTCGCAAGCAAAAATGACCCTCAGTGTATATTTAGGGACTCCAGGTAAGTTAGGACATCTCTGAGGATTTCAATCTCGAGGTCCACTCGGCGGCCTCCAAGAGGGTCAAACTGCTCTTCAACTTGTTGAGTCATCACAGTGTCCAGAGTAAAGCGTGTCTGAGGCACTTGCACTCGTTCAGACCGGTGGATATCAGGGGGCTCTCCTGCAGCAGCTGCGTCTCCAGTCCCTGCAGCTTCATCCTCTCTTGTTGGAGCAGCACGGCCACCACCCATTGCTCCTGCAGTGCTGTCTGTCTCACCAGCAACTTCCGAGGGCTCAGATGCAAACAGATCCCTGATTGCTGTGGTTGGCTGTCTCTGCTGTGCTAGGCAACCACTACCAAGATGGCAAGGGGGACTGCTGCCTCTCTGTCCTTAGACCATGGTGGTTCCACTGGTTCGTGAAGGAATTCAAGTCCCTGTTGATCCTTGGTAAATATACATAGTGCAGTGCCCAATGATGCATTTCATTATCAGGGTCCACTGTACCCTCTCTCTCAAGAAAAGTGAAGAGGTCATGGTAAACATTGATTACTCCACGCCACATGTCACCCTGAGTCTTTCAATCTGCTGATTGTGTGTACTCGTTCCTCTTATGGCACTGCCTCTACCAGAACCTCAAAAGACACTCATCAGCAGGCAAACATTATTGTTCTCGCCACCACGGTCTGTCCGTACCCTCGAGGGGACTCTTGGGGGACATACTTGGCCACTGCAGTCATGAAGCACTCCAACAAAGTGCTGCTGCGGTTGTTGTTGTACGCACGTAGGAATAAGGCGGCTGTAGCCATCTATTAAACTATTAATCCTTTTTGTCAAGAAGTTTTCCGAGTTGTCAGATTTTCTGGTAGGCTACTCTTTGGTCCCTAGTAGTTGAATTAAGAGTATATTTGAAAATCTGCTTACGCTTCATTTTAACCCCCCACATGGTCTTAAGTAGTAATAGACAGGTATTTGCAGGAATTAAATATCACTATATCTGAAACCCTTTTAACAATAGACCTAGATAAAATGTACAATAAAAGGCAAATGTGATGCCATTAGGTTCTTAGTGTGACAGCGTTTAGTCAGTTTTTAGTGTGACAGCACTTATTAAATTTAAGCAGGTAATAATGAAAATAGCTCCTCACCACTTTTTTATTACATCTTTGGGAGGATGATTGGGATTGGTTAATTAAATAAAGTATGAGCAGCCAGTGCCTACTGATATCTCCAATACAAAACTAACAAATACAAAGTTTAGCATTTTCTTTAGGATACTCAAACAAACAGCAAAGGAGATCTGTGCTTGATTAGTGTTGCCTGACCTTCTTTACTGATTGGGTGATTACAGTTCAAATCTATTGGCTGTGAAAACCACAGGGTGGAGCTGATTATCAATACGCCACCAGGGATTAAATGGCTGGTGACGTCACACGCTTCGTTGTGTTTATTAGATGTGTGGTAGCGTTTATTAAACGCCAGGTGGCGCCAAGAACGGTGTTCAAAACGCCGTGAAAATTGTGACGTATTATGACCCATTTGGCTTTTCACATACACATACAAATTTACGCCTACTAAAAACGTCTAAACTAAACACGTTGCCTTACAAACGTCTGAAACACGTCTTCACTATCTGAAGACGTCTGAACTGAGTATGTCGTCAATGTGACTTTTCCCCTAGCTTTATTGATCACTGGAGTACAGTACATCTCATTGTTTAAATTCTGAACAGCAAACAAGTAGAGAGTACTCGATGATCCCCCCCCCCCCATCCTGGAGTTCACTTACTTTAAAAGTTAAAAAGAAAGACCACAAACACATCACAGTAACTTTATGCTTTTATTGTGAAAAGAGACAAAACTCAAAACTAAACATGACACAAGTCAACGGCATTTCTACAATTTCATGATCACAGCTTCCATCTTTAAAGAAGTTTACAATGTTCACCAGGAATCTGTTCAATCATTCTCAATTATTTTATACAAAGTTCATTCATTAGTTTATAACAATAACCTGAACTATTTCTGTTAGTGTGATCCTGTACAGACTCAACTGATCAGCAGTGAGAAACAGGAGGAGACTCTCCGTCCTACACAGGACACAGAGACAGTGAGGCACCAGAAGACCACAACCCAAACCCAGGATAAAGAGTCTGAGTGAATGTGGTGTTGAAGGTGTGGAGGAGGATCAGTGAGTCAGAGGAGACTGTGTAGAAGGACAGAGAGCCAGCAGGACAGTCCACATACACTCCTACTCTACCAGAGACAGAGGAGGTGATGAATGTTTTTCTGTTATTGTGCCAGACATAGTAACCACCATCATAGCAGTTCAGACTCCAGGACTGATCATTCCATCCAAACATACAGTCTCTACTGTCTCCTCTCCTCCTGATTCCTCTGTAACTCACTGATATAACAACATCTCCTCTCCTCTCAACCTCCCAGTAACAGTGACCAGTCAGACCATCTTTACACAGCAGCTGAGGACACCACTCAAACCTCTCTGGATGATCAGGATATGACTGATCCTCATCCTCAACACGTGTCACCTTCCTATTGTTGTCAGACAGTTTGAGTTTTCTGTTCACTGTGTTTGTGTCCAGTGTGAGTTCACAGGAATCTGACGGATAGAACGAGACACAACACAGCAGCAGTTATTAACCAATCAGCACTTTGATGATGACATGAGAGGGTTGAATGAGTGATGTCACAGTTTGATGAATTAAACACACTTACACTCCCTCAGAACTGGTGTCAACCATCTGACTCCAGCAGGCTCCACCCTGAAAGGAGGAGGAGGGGGGCATTACATCACTCTCACACACACAGCTTCGTTCTGATCAAATTGGGTTGGAATTTACTCATTTTATATTCATATGTGGGATGTCAATCAATTAAAATATTGAATTCAGTTTAAATCCCTTTAAAGTGTCCTATATCTGATCTATATCACTAACCAGACTACAATTTGCATTAACTGTATATTGACTCTCCACTACATTTCAGCATTTACATAGACTGCCTATTCATATATATTGCGTTATAACTGATTCAACACCACTAACTAGATCATAATTTGCACTAACTGTTCATGTTTGTTTTTATTTGGCTCTACACTACATCTCAGCAGTGTTATAGACTATTCTATTCATGTATACTGTGTTATTACCATATCACTTTCGCATACCCTTCGTCTTACTTACACCTCACCTTGCACCGGCTTTGTAATGCCTACTTAAACTGTACTTTATGTAGCTTTTTGTATTCTGTAGTCCTGTATTGTATTGAATGTGAAACTGCAAACTGCATGCTTATGCTCTTCTTGGCCAGATCGCCGTTGCAAATGAGAACCTGTTCTCAATGGCCTACCTGGCCTAGGCTATATGAACGCTGGGTTATTCAACCAAAGCAGCATGAAAATAAATTGGAATTGGAATGGGAAATTAATGAGATATGTTATAGAGTACAAATAACAGTGTGTGCTTATTACGTTTGGACATTTATGAATTCATGATTTAGACAAAAGTTGATGACGTCGTCCTGACTTAACAATAGGAGAATCAGGGTGACTTTAAAGGGAGTCTGGGAACTTCTTCCCTGGGATCAAACCTTTTACTGTTTAGGCTATCGTTACATTTGACGTGTGTAACGGCCATAAAATGATGTCTTTTTCATAGACTAAATGTTACCTAATGACGACATCAGCTGAAACAGACCAACCTGGTCTCACAGAATTCTAGATACTTGGGTTCAGCGATAGCAGCGTCCCTAGCAACCAGCTGTTTATCTACGGTAGTGGAGGGCCGTGTATTTTACACCTGGGCCTTCAGTACTATCCTACAGAAGTTAAATCACCTTTGAAAAACCTCACCATGACACTAGGACATTACCGTGTGGAACAACGTGATTTACCACAAGGCTCAACACCTAGAGACACCTAATACACTTCTGTACAGCGTATACAATATATAAATTACATATGAAATTGATATATTTTAAAAGTTAATATATAGGCCTTTAATTATAAATATATAATTTATATAATTTTCAGATTCTGACAATCTCTTGGCCAGCAGAGAAGGCCTTGCTGGCCCTGACGGCCCTCCTCTGATCTACAGATCGAGTCATAACAATGAATAATATGATTAATAGTGGATGGCTTGTGGGTGAAATAACATATAAATAACTATAAAATGCGTGCAAATGCTGAATAGCTAAATTGCTAAAACTAAACTGGATTAATAGCTTACATCCGTAAGAAGAAGTTGAAGTAGTGAGAATAGTTGGAAAAGTGGGAATGGTTTTAATTAACATGAATTTCATTAAAAAGTTGAATAACACCACTAATGTATAAAAGATGTGGAACATTTAAAAATTTAAACATTTTTTTTGAAAAGCTGACGCTGAACTGAATTGTTGGCTTGAAAAGTTCAACGATGTAGAACATTGTGAGGTCTGAATTTATTTTCTTGCTGAAATTATGAATAAGTATGGATGAAATGTGTGTGCTGTGAGAAACATTGATGAAAATGCAGAAATATGAAACAAATTGTTTGAAAAATCTCAAATGCATTGCATTGCACTGCTGAAAAACTTGGAAGTTGAAATGTAAAATTGTCAGTTGGAAGCTGAACTGCATTACCTTCATAAGCTAAGAGCTGAAATACATTTCTAGAAAAGCTGGAAGCTAAACTGTAATACTGTCAAAAAAGGAACTTCAAATAAATTGACTAAAAAGGCTGAAAGTATAAATAATTTTATTATCAGACATCCGTTGCATAGAACAAACAAGCATGACCCTAAAGAGCTGAGAGGTGAATATATTGCCTGAAAAGAAGGGGACTATATATATGGATATAGGAGAGAGACAGAGAGAGAGAGTGAGTGTGAGTGTGTGTGATGTTGTGTTAATGTTCATATTTCTGTCTGTAGTTGCAATTTGACTGTCTGGCAAAATGCTACGTCATGCTTACTAATCAGTGACCATGTTTGTAAACACAGCAGAGATCCCTTTGATCTCTGTAATCAGCTGACAACCATATCACCAGCTGTTAGACTGCTCCCATTAAGAGACACTGAGAGTGACATGTGACAAGAAGGCTCAGACAGCTTAAACTATAGGTGGCATCAGTGAAATGACATCATTGGGAGCGCCACAAGGCCTTTGCGTATGGTGAATTTGGGGACGTTTTATGAAACTAATAATAAGATTATTGTATACCGGTGGCCACCTTTTCCAGGTACCAGTAGGGAACAGAGAGCCGGGGTGGTCTGAGAGATCACTCAGATCAGATCTTAATACCAGGTGAAAACAGGGCCATAGATATCCCAGAGTGCACCTGGACGACAGGCTACAGTGGGCTGGAAACACTGAGACCCTCTACAAGAAGACCACACACCCAATGAGACAACACTACTTCTAGTTTGCTGGAGGTTTCACAACAACTCACCTCCATCTTCCTCTCTCCATTTCAATTCGCTCCCTCACACTGTTCTCCATTTTAATCTCCCTTACAGATCGCCTTCTTTTTAAAGTAGTGGTGTCTCCATGGACTGGACACTCTTCATGGAAACACAGCTGGGTTCAGGTTCAGGTTCAGGTTCAGCTTCAGCAGGGTCTGGTCTCTGATGGGTCCTATAAATGTAGTCATTTATGTTTTGCTAATTAGCATACAACAATTTCCTTTACCATTCTCACCTCCTCTCTCTGGCTCTCTGCAGCACTTTTTTGGAAGTGGATTTTGCACTGTTGTATTTTTTGTGGTGTGAAAGTAAATAATTAGACTTTTACCGTGTGGTCTTGTGGATTTTTTAATGTGGATTAAGATGCAGAGATTTAGAAGAATGTTGAGCTACGGCTTAATTCTGTGGAAACATTTTGTAACTTAAATGTGTGCATACTAATATATCTGAATGCAGGAATTTCAGTCAGAAGTTTTTTCTCGCCACTGTCGCACCAAATGAGTGCTGAGAGTGTGTTCTCTATTGGTAGAGTGTCCTGATTAGAATTGGACTCTACTAATAACATGGTAGTGAATCTGAACTCAAAGTTGCATCTTAAAGAAGAGCCACTAGTTCCTGTTGGAGGAGTACCAGCTCATAGTGACCAGTTCCATATTAGTTGATTTAGTTAGAGAATAAAAGAGCTGAGTCATGTTGTCTCCACATCAGTCCTGTCAGTGAATACAACGACCGACACTAACTGCTGCAGACAGCTTTCTGATCTTCATCACAAGAGTCCTGAACACTTTCTCAGGAAATAAGAAGAGAAGTAGAAACATTATATTTAACATTACAGAGCCAGAAACTAACCCTGAAGAGACCAAAGACTAACGTGGTGTTAAAGTACCAAACAGATACTTACAGTTTCTTCAAACAGTCCAAAATGTCGACGTAGAAAAACTCAGGTGAGTTGTTTCCTGATGAGTCACAGCTCCACCTGTCAGGAAGCAGATTTTCACAATAAGAGCTTTGATTCTTCTTTCTATGTAACCGCGGTTGTTTCTCCCGTGAATGCAACACGAGGAACTTTCCACACGTCGAGTTCCAACATGTTTTAAATGTGAACAAACTTTATCGTAAACAGACTCAGTGACGCAGTGGAAGAAGTACTCCAAACTATTAATACTACACGGTGAAATTACTCAGTCCAACATCCTGCTCTGTTACTAAATGTACTTGATGTAGAAGTAGCAGTGAGAGAGCTGATTCTCTGGAACATTACATCATGTTTTACTGCTGATTCATACTTTGTATGTAAACTGTGAATGAAAAAAACAGACTCAGCTCGCTGTTCTCTGGACGTTAACAGAGAAAACCTCAGCAGAGAACTCCACATTACAGACAGCACATTGAGGGCATTGCACTGCATTTCATCATTTAACAGGAGAGACAGAACTAACCAGTTTCTAGCTGAACTCAGGCAGCTTCGTCAGGAGGAGGAAGAGGACAGAAAGAATCCTGGAGAACCAGAAACACTCTGACTAAAGAGATCAGAGGAGCCAAGAAGAGCTACACTGAAAAGATGCAGAACAAGTTTTCAGCCAACAAGGCTGTGTGAGAGCAGACAGGCCTGCAGGACATCAGCTGCCTGATAATAACTGGATGGATTATCATAGAGTGGGCGTGTCTGTGAAGAGAAGGCTCGGCCTAGAGAAACATTTTCATTCAGATACCTGGAGGTCAAAGGTCAACAGACCCCTTTGAAAATGGACATGCCAGTTTCCTCCTCGCCAAAATGTAGCCTAACTTTATCTCATCCCCCCGCCTCTTCTTGAGCTGACTTGAACTCCTTTATAGTTTCATCTGGAAAAAACTGTGAATTTGCAGAGTAACACGCTGTCAGATAGATGGAGGACAATAACAAGTACAAGCTTTCCTTCTGAGATTAAAGCAAGTATTCAGACATGTTACTGCAGTAAAAGTACTAATAGCACAGCGTAAAGTTCCAGCTGCTGGCTGATCAGATAACTAACGTGGAGAGAAAACAGACAGACTCTCTGCTCCCTGAACTCAACACAATATGAAAATGAAAAAGTGAAAGACTAACGTACTGGACTGCTCTGATTGGAGGGTTTCTCACGCTGCAGCTGGACCTGGAAGATCTCTGGGACACCCAGACATCTTATCTGACAGCAACACAACCAACCTGTTACAGCTTCATCAGGAGGAGGAGGAGGAAGAGGAGGTGGAGGAGGAGATAGAAAGACTCCAGTAGAACCAGAAACACTGTGACAACAGAGATCAGAGGAGCAGTAACTCTTCATAACAACCAGCAGTGATAAACAGGAAATTAAACTTCAGTTAAAAGTTATTTTAACTGTTAACAAACAACGACATGATTACTGATTATTGGTAATGTTGTCATCTGTTATTTTAGAGAGAAATACCAAAATAAAGAACAATCCAACTAACCCAAAGTCCCCAGTTAGTCTTCATCTCTGAAGAATGTGGATGTAATGGAGTTGTGAGAGTGTAATCTGTTCCTTTGAGATGACGCGAAGGACTAAATGGTTGAATCCAAGCTGCAGCAGTGCTGCTGTGTGCTGTCATGGTGTTTGATCCAGAGAGAGCAGACAGACTCCAGGGGGACACATTTAAAAGATGCTTCTCCTGAAAGAAGAACTAAAGAACCAGCAGTCAGTCGGCTGCTGGTTCTGGAACATTCTCTCAGACACACGATGGACCGACTCACCTCCATGTTTGGAAATCTCTAAATAATATGGCGAGTGGATTGTGTCATTCAAAGGATACCCAGGAGAAGGAGAAGGAGCAGACTACCCTCCCTGTCACTGCCAAACAGTGTGGATTTATGAATTGATTTAATAGGGATTGCAGATGAGAGACCAGCGGCGACTAGGCAGTGAGTGCATGTTTTGAACGCCGTTCTTGGCGCCACCAGGCATTTAATAAACGCCACCAGATGCCTATTAGTTACCTGGTATAGGACATCTGAAGACATGAAAGGGGAGAGAGAGGGGGGGATGACATGCAGCAAAAGGCCGCAGGCTGGAATCAAACCCAGGCCGGCTGCATTGAGGAGTAAACCTCTACACATGGGCGCCCGCTCTACCAACTGAGCTATCCAGGCACCCCACAGCCAATTAATTTGAACTGTAATCACCCAATCAGTAAAGAAGAAGGTCAGGCCACACTAATCAAGCACAGATCTCCTTTGCTGCTTGTGTGAGTAGCCAGAAAGGTCATAATACGTCACAATTCTCACAGCGTTTTGAACGCCGTTCTTGGCGCCACCTGGCGTTTTGATGTTATTACTTCTACATATCATTAAATGTTCAAATATGTGAACTACAGTATAGTTATATCATTTATAAAGCATGTATTAGTTCTTGTTGACTGAGCTAAAGCAGTTTGCCTGCTGTTGCTCTAGCATTCCTGAGGGTGGCAGCAGAGGACAATATATAAATTATTCCCTCTAATAAACTACGCTCATGTAAAGAATGGGATTATCTGATTTATTCTAGTCTAAAGAATCCGTTGCAGTTTTTGTTTAACTGTTAGACATTGTTGTTGTGACATTATTGTAAAAGGTACACAGTCATTTTAATCTATTTTATTTCAATTGAAATGTTATTTTATTGTAAGATTACAACATGAGCACAAACTAAAGCCTGCTATTTGAGGTTTTTGAATCCAACAAAGTAACCTGCAGCAAAGTATGATTTTCATGATGTGGTGGAAGTACGCCATCTATTTATCTTCCTGAACTGAATGGTTGTGTCCCATTGTAGAATAAAATACTTACAAATGCACAAAATCCATGTTGACTCCTGTGTCATATATGAGTCAGTTCAAAGGTTACCAGAGAGGTCACATCACTAGCACAGGTGTAAACATTTCTGAAGTTAACTTTTTTAACCACCAGCCACAGGGACTTTTTACCAGCCTCATAAAGGTGAAATCAGGACTTGCTGTGTCTCTATGATCCTGTCCTATTCATGGTAGCCTACTACTGATAATCCTGCATAGGGATTCACATAGACAGTGAAAGTTGCAAAAAGTTTAAATCTATTTTTGTATAGTTTTTTAAAAATAAAAAGGAAACTTGTTTTGGGGCGAATAAGAATTATTACTATTAATGAATGAATTACTCTGGGCTGAGATTTCCTAGGAACCAAAAAGGCTCAGGATGCTGCACACGTTGGTAAAATATGAAAACGGCTGGTGGATTTAAGACACAAAATTATAATTTATTGAATGAATCAAATATGAACATATGTGTCACTGTCAGTGGCTTGTTGTTCTTGACATTGTTAGTTCATTTCCTATCCTGGCCTGGGACACACACACACACACACACACACACACACACACACACACACACACACACACACACACACACACACTCATGGGTAGGGCTGGTCACCGAACGTCGATACTTTTATGGCACCGAAAAGTTATTAATCTTTTTCAAGTTTTTTCCCTCACTTTTGTCTACCTTGATCAGACCACAAACACATCACAGTAACTTTCTGCTTTTATTATGAAAAGAGACAGAACTCAAAACTAAACCTGACACAAGTCAACGGCATTTCTACAATTAGATGATCACAGCTTCCATCTTTAAAGAAGTTTACAATGTTCACCAGGAATCTGTTCAATCATTCTCAATTATTTTATACAAAGTTCATTCATTAGTTCACAACAATAACCTGAAATATTTCTGTTAGTGTGATCCTGTACAGACTCAACTGATCAGCAGTGAGAAACAGGAGGAGACTCTCCGTCCTCCAGAGGACTCAGAGACACTGAGGAACCAGGAGACCAGACCCCAAACCCAGGATAGAGAGTCTGAGTGAATGTGGTGTTGAAGGTGTGGAGGAGGATCAGTGAGTCAGAGGAGACTGAGTAGAAGGACAGAGAGCCAGCAGGACAGTCCACATACACTGCTACTCTACCAGGGACACAGGAGGAGGAGATGGATGTTTCTATGTTATTGTGAAGGACAGAGTAACCACCATCATAGCAGAACAGACGCCAGGACTGATCATTACGTCCAAACACACAGTCATCAATGTCTCCTCTCCTGCTGATTTCTCTGTAACTCACTGATATATGAACCCCTCCTCTCCTCTCAACCTCCCAGTAACAGCGACCAGTCAGACCATCTCTACACAGCAGCTGAGGACACCAGTCAAACCTCTCTGGATGATCAGGATATGGCTGCTTCTCCTCCACTAATGTCACCTTCCTGTTGTTGTCAGACAGTTTGAGGTATCTGTGTACTGTGTTTGTGTCCAGTCTGAGTTCACGGGAATCTGACGGAGAGAAGGAGACACAACACAGCTGCAGTTATTAACCAATCAGCACGTAGATGATGACATCAGAGGGTTGGATGAGTGATGTCACAGTTTGATGAATGAAATTAAAAACAGACTTACACTTCCTCAGACCTGGTGTCAACCATCTGACTCCAGCAGGCTCCACCCTGAAAGGAGGAGGGGGGGGGGCATTACATCACTCTCACACACACAGCTTCATCCTCATCACATGTAGGGCTGGAATTTACTCATTTATATTCATATTTGGGCTGTCAACCAATTAAAATATGTAATCAGTTTAATTCCCTTTAAAGAGTCTGATCATAAGAGAAGTTATCTCAGGACACTTTCCAGATAGAGGAGGTCTGAGTCAGGATTTATTTCATAGTACACAACAACCGTCCTCCTCTACAGCTGTTTACTGCTCCAGAAATCAGCTGATCTTATAATATATATAATATATATAATAGACTATTTGATGTGTATGAGAGTGTGTTCCTAGTGTACTTTATCATATCATAATGACCAGGTCATGAGAATATTACTGAAACTACAGCTTGTTGTTCTATAGGATGGAGATGTCTGTCTCTAGTTCCTGATAAACTGATCTATAGGCTGCTATATGAACGCTGTGCTATTCAACAACAGCTGCATGAAAATTAAAGCCCTACAGAGGGAAATGAATGAGATATGTTATAGAGTACAAATAACAGTGTGTGCCTATTATGTTTGGACATTTTGTATTTCATGAATTAGACAATGTTTTACAAAGTTTATGACGTCGCCCTAACATAACAACTGGAGAAACAGCTTGACTTTAAAGGGAGTCTGGGAACTTCTTCCCTGGGATCGTACCAATTGCGGCCCGCATCCGGTTCAAGACACTAGTACTTACATACAGGGCCACGAACGGATCAGCACCAGCTTACATCCAGGACATGGTCAAACCATATACCCCAACCCGCCCACTTCGTTCTGCATCAGCCAAACTGCTGGCTGCTCCCTCACAGCGAGGGAGAACTAATCACTCAACGAAATCCCGACTGTTCACTGTCCTGGCTCCCAAATGGTGGAACGAGCTCCCCATCGATATCAGGATGGTCGAAAGCCTACACATCTTCCACCGAAGGCTAAAAACACATCTCTTCTGACTACACCTCGGATAAAAAAAAAAATAATAATAATCTTGAACCTTCACTTTCATATGTCTCTTTGTAGCTTTGCCTATTTAAAGCTACTGTTCTTGCACTTACTACTTGTTGTCTGGAGTTGAGCCTTCAGAGTTGAAATCACTTAATTGGAAGTCGCTTTGGATAAAAGCGTCAGCTAAATGACATGTAATGTAATGTAATAACAACTTACGTTTTCTCAGAAACACGTTTAAAATCAACCCAATCCTCCTTTGACCGGTTGCTCTTAAAGGAAACACAGCTGGATGCATATCCAGATTCAGGAGACTCTGGTCTGGTCCTGATAGAAAAATACATTTATTGAAGATCACATGTTCAGTTAAAGACTCCATGCATAACATAACAGAAAATATATAATTAAGATCATGTATATGAGCCTAATTATTAAAAATAAATGCCAATAATAACTTACTTTCTGACAGAAACACGTTGATTAAAATCAATAAAAATATCCTTTATAAGATTCTACTTTAATAAGATGCCACTGTTGTTCAGGAGGAGTTGGTTCTTTCAAATGTTTGGTAATGTTGACTTCATAAAGTAAATGAAAGCATTTGACAGTCGCTGCTTTGACCAATCAGCTCCCTAGTTCACTCAGAGCTGTGGAGATCAGCCAATGAGAGGCTAATAAATAACTAAAGGAGACATAACAGCAGGAATGTCTGTAGTAATAGTACAGTGTAGTGTAGTAATATCCTACATACTGGTGTATTAGGGGACGTTTTATGTAACTAATAATAATGTTATTGTATACCGGTGGCCACCTTTTCCAGGTATCAGCCGGGGTGGTCTGAGAGATCACTCAGATCAGATTTTAATACCAGGTGAAAACAGGACCATAGATATCCCAGAGTGCACCTGGACGACAGGCTACAATGGGCTGGAAACACAGAGACCCTCTACAAGAAGACCACACACCCAATGAGACAACACTACTTCTAGTTTGTTGGAGGTTTCACAACAACTCACCTCCATCTTTCCCTCTCCATTTCAATTCGCTCCCTCACACTGTTCTCCATTTTAATCTCCCTTACAGATCGCCTTCTTTTTAAAGTAGTGGTGTCTCCATGGACTGGACACTCTTCATGGACACACAGCTGGGTTCAGGTTCAGGTTCAGGTTCAGGTTCAGCAGGGTCTGGTCTCTGATGGGTCCTGTTAGAAAGAGAGGAAGACCACTTTTTAATCTCCAGAAACAGAAGCTGCTGGAGACACTAGAAGCTATCAAGCAGAAAATAAAGTCTGAAGCTTTTCACTGAATGATTTCTGCTCTCTGCTCATCCTGCTCTGTCATGATTGAGTCATAGCTCTGTTGAGCCATCTATTCCTATAGCTCTGAGCAGTGATGACTTCATGACCTTTTTTAATGATAAAATTATAACAATTAGAGAAAAAATTCATCACCTTCTGCCCACAGCTTCTAACGGCTCACCATTGGGCGCAGGAGGGCTAGAGAGAACGATAAGACCTTATATATAATAATAACAATAAAGTAACTACTTATTTAGACGGCTTTTATCCTTTAGACCTCCAACAATTAATGTTAAGGGTCTCTTCAGCTAAGCCAACTACCTGTCTCTTAGACCCCATTCCAACGAGGCTACTTAAAGAAGCACTACCTGTGGTCAATACCACATTACTAAATACGATCAATATGTCCTTATTAACGGGTCACGTACCGCAGTCTCTTAAAGTAGCTGTGATAAAACCTATTCTGAAAAAACCCACCCTCGACCCTGAGGTCTTAGCCAACTATAGACCTATATCTAACCTTCCCTTTCTCTCCAAAATCCTTGAGAAGGTAGTCGCTAATCAATTGTGTGACTTTCTGCATAGAAATAGTCTATTTGAAGACTTTCAGTCAGGATTTAGAAAGCATCATAGCACAGAGACGGCACTGGTGAAAATCACTAATGACCTTCTAACTGCTGCTGACAAAGGACTTGTCTCCGTACTTGTCTTATTAGATCTTAGTGCTGCATTCGATACTATTGACCATACCATCCTGTTACAGAGACTGGAACATCTAGTTGGCATTAAAGGAATCGCACTAAGCTGGTTTAAGTCCTATCTTTCTGACCGATCCCAATTTGTTAATATTAACGATAAACCATCCAAATACGCTAAAGTTAGCCATGGCATTCCTCAAGGCTCAGTGCTTGGACCAATTCTATTCTCTTTATATATGCTTCCTCTAGGCAATATTATTAGGAAACACTCAATTAACTTTCACTGTTACGCAGACGACACCCAATTATATCTGTCAATTAAGCCAGACGAAAGCGGTCAGTTAGCTAAACTTCAAGCGTGCATTAAAGATATAAAATCCTGGATGACCCATAATTTTCTGATGTTAAACTCAAACAAAACGGAAGTTATTGTGCTGGGACCCAAGCACCACCAAACTTCATTATCTAAAGATATAGCTACCCTAGATGGTATTGCCCTAGCCTCCAGCACTACTGTCAGAAATCTAGGAATCATTTTTGACCAGGATCTATCCTTTAACGCCCACTTAAAACAAACCTCAAGAACAGCCTTTTTCCATCTTCGTAACATTGCCAAAATCAGGAACATCCTCTCGCAAAACGATGCTGAAAAACTAGTCCATGCATTCGTTACTTCCCGGCTGGACTACTGTAATTCTTTACTATCAGGCTGCTCAAATAAGTCCCTCAAGACCCTCCAGCTGATCCAGAATGCTGCAGCACGTGTTCTGACAAGAACTAACAAAAGAGATCACATTTCTCCTGTATTAGCTTCTCTGCATTGGCTTCCTGTAAAATCCAGGATTGAATTTAAAATCCTTCTCCTGACCTACAAAGCACTAAATGGTCAAGCACCATCATACATAGAAGAGCTCTTAGTACCTTATTGTCCCACTAGAGCACTGCGCTCCCAGAACTCAGAGCTACTTGTGGTTCCTAGAGTTTCTAAAAGTAGAATGGGAGCCAGAGCCTTCAGCTACCAGGCTCCTCTCCTGTGGAACCAGCTCCCAACTTGGGTTCGGGGGGCTGACACCGTCGCCACATTTAAGAATAAACTGAAAACCATCATCTTTGATAAAGCTTATAGTTAGGGAGTGAGGAGTTGCAGCATAGTAGAGTAGAGTAGAGGGAGGCAGGAAGTACAAGCCCGTTCCGGCAGGGGAGAGTACGAGCCCGGTCCAGGGCCCCTCTCTTTAGCCTGCCTCTCTTAGTTATGCTATTATAACTCTAGACTGCTGTGGGAAGCTCCTTCCAAGGACACAATGAGCTGCTCCCTCTTCTCTCTTTTCACTTGTCTCCTTTTGTGTGCATCTTAGTCCCAGAAATGCCTGTTACTAACCTAGCTCTGGAGAGTTTTCTCCCCGGAGTTCCTTTGCTTCTTCTTCACCCAGAGCATCGCCTTGGAATTGGGTGGCACCTACACCGGGGTCCTGGGTGCAGCTGACGCTATGGACTTACTACACCCTGCTACGCTCTGAGATTCCACGCAGTGTCCGACTGCGTCCTGCCGCGTCCAACCGCATCCACCCAGGCTGCTGTGCCACACTACACCCCGTAACGCCCTGCTGTGCCCTACTATGACATGAACTACTACGACTACCATTGTGATCACTGTTTCACTATCTTTATTATGACTATTATTGCCACCATTCACCACTCCCCCAACTGGTGCCGTCAGACACCGCCTACCAAGAGTCTGGGTCTGTCCGAGGTTTCTTCCTAACAAAAAAGGGAGTTTTTCCTTGCCACTGTCGCTATAGCTACTGCTAATGCTTGCTCTTGAGGCAACCACTGTAATAGTTGGGGCTTCGTAAACTACAGAGTGTGGTCTAGACCTACTCTATCTGTAAAGTGTCTCGAGATAACTCTTGTTATGATTTGATACTATAAATAAAATTGAATTGAATTGAATTGAATTCACTACTTTCATTGAATTTGGATGTTTTAGTCAACTTTATAGCATTTGAAGACAAATTTAAAAAAGTGACAAAAAAATTCGGAAAAAAAAAGAAAAACGTCAAATAAAGTGCAGAAAAAAAAGACGTATAAAGCTTCAAAAACATCAAGAAAAAGCCACAAAAAGTGTCAAAAAAGATGACCAAAAGTTTTGGTTTAAAATTTTGACCCAGAAAAACTAAAAATTGCCTGTTGGTCGACAGGAAGACAACACAAGGGTTAAACTAACACGCCCAAACCTCATATCTCATCAACATCCTGGTATACTGGTAACTGTTACCATGGTAACATTCTGGTATACTGGACATAAACAGGAGGCAGCGTGGAGACTCCTCCCACTGCTGGTAGTTACCATGGTAACATTAGTAGAGTGGAGACTGCTCCCACTGCTAAACCAAAACGTAGCGATGGAGACGTAGCCTGAGCCTGGCCAAACGTCTGAATGTGATTTAACAGTCTGATTGATGCGTCTGTTGGCAGCCTGAGACACTAATGATCCCAAACTCCACACAGGTGATGCTGCGTTCAGGTGCAACAGAAACAAATGGAAACTTCAGAGAGATTAGATCTTTAGAACTAGATTATAATATCTTCACATTCTCCGCTCTGTGTTCTTAGTCAACAAGTGTTTTTTTACGTTTACACCATAGAGCAGGACTTTTAATTTCATAGTTTGTACTTGCAGTGATAATAAAGTAAATTCTGATGCTCGTTCCCATGTCCCACGTCCCCTGAACGCAGCATGAGCCCTGGTTAAAACCTGGGATTATGGAAATATAAAAACGTCTTTAAATTAAACACTAAACTAAACTTTGGTCATTTTCTCTCTCTGTGTTCGGGACATTTTGGGTGGCAGCTGTTCGCTGTGACATCACGATGAACACTGTGACATCACCATGAACACGTCAGACATGATATGTGTAAACACACACATACAGACACAAAAATACTGAAGTATACATATGAATGGATGCATATGGATGCAGAGAGATGATTGGGTTCCAGTCTGTAACCATGACAACAGATTAACTTCACGGCACAAACACGAGACAACGACTCTCTTTAAAAACATCGGGTTGACCTAGTGACATCACAGGGAAGCTCCGCCCCCTTCAGCCGTATTTTCATTAACTTAAAAAAAAATTCCTGTCCTTCTGACCTTTTTATTCGGTCCGTCAATGATGCATTGTGAGACAGACACACACACACACACACACACACACACACACACACACACGGGTGCTAACAACTTTGTACACATTGTCAGTATGTTCTACAAAGATATTAATATCTCGGTTATAATAAATCTCAATACCTCTGAAAGATTTAAAATTAATGGGGTCAGGCAGGGGTGCCCTATCTCCCCCTTCTTATTTATTTTAGTCACTGAATTATTGTCGCTTAAAATTATATCTGACAGAGATTTTGAAGGAATCTCAATATTTGGTAAGGAGTTAAAAATGTCCCAATTGGCAGATAACACTATGTTTTTTTTAAAGGACAAGAACTAAGAACCAGTTATGTAACTATTAAGTTGATAGACCAGTTTTCCAAGGCTTCAGCTTTAAGATTGAACATGTCCAAATGTGAAATCTTATCTCTGCATAGTTGTGATGCTTGAGTAATTGGAAACATCCCAGTTAAGGATTCTGTTAAGTATCTGTACACATTTATAACTAGAAATCTTATTGCTAAACATCAACATTTTTCAAGTAGACTAAAAAAGACTAAAACTATTTTTAACATCAACAAAGGGATTTGTCTATTTTGGGGAGAGTTCTGCTCTCCAAAGCAGAGGGTGTCAAGCACACCAGGAGATGGACGGGGCTCAAATGCACGACTCAGGTGAGTAAAGTTCAATGGTTTTATTAAAGCACGAACAAAACGACAGGCAAAGGGAATTCCAAGAAACAGGCAGTAGTCAAAAATCCAAATCCTAAAATTGAGAAGGTGAATTGGAGAAGGGCTTGGCTTCTACCGTATAAGTAATGTTTCTAACAAAGCTAATGAAGTACACCTCAACATGTTACATAACATATACCCTACTAATGACCTTGGTGCTAAATGTGCCCACATTGACTCTTCCTGTACATTTTGGAAACAGAATATTGAAACAATTTCTCACCTTTTTTTATTGTAAAATATCCAAAAGATTTTGGACAGATTTAGAGTATTACTTTTTTGAACCAACCAACTTTGTCTACACCTTTAACCTTAAAGATATCATCTGTTTCTATGATAATTCAGGAAATGCTGCTCTATCTAATTAATTTCGTCATTCTGTATGACACATTTTATATTCACAAGCAGACATTTTCTAACTCATCTCCTAATTTTGTACCTTTTCTTATAGAATTTAAATTGCTACTTCGATCATTGAATGACAAAAAAAACGTATTAATGTGGAAACTGTAGAGCTTTTTTCCCTAAAACCTCTGACTAATTGTAAATTTCTGTTTTTATGTACCTCTTTTCATTTATTTTTCTATGTAATGATTGTGTTATTAACAATGACATGATGATTTATAATGTCACTGATTATTGGTAATGTTGTCATTTGTTATTTTAGAGAGAAATATAAAAATATCTTATAAATATAAGTTACAAATATAACTTTTAACAACAAAAAATAATATACTTTGTATATTAAATGGGTAAAAATTGTTGCAAAAAACAGTCAGGTGAGCTGACAAGTGATGGAAAGTATATGTTGTGTAAAGGGAAAAGGAATGTGACGTTTATGAGAAAATGGAAGAAAAAGCAAGGATTTAATGGAAAGTTAAGAGTACAAGAATGTACTAAGTTGGTGGAAGAAACAGAAAAAGAATGTGGTAAAAATTACAGAAAAGGGAGAAAAGAGGGATTATATGAAGCAAGAAAGTGGTTGGAAGAAGCAAAAACAATGAAAAGAAGGGGTAGATAAGAGAAAAACTTACAAAGAAAAAAAAAACTTTAAACTTTAAGTTAAGTTTAAAGTTTAAGCTTTAAACTTAGTAGACAATCAGGCCAGAGCAGACTGGATAGATATTAACCGCTGTCTACAAAAAGATAATGAAGACATTGATGTTTATTTCGAAAGATTAAAGGAGAACTTTGATGCCCATAGCAACGTGACCGCTCCAGGGGTCCCAGACCCAAATTGTCCTTATGAACAACAATTGAAGAACGCCTTCTTAAAAGGTGCTATACCCCAGATAAGCAACTTTGTGGAGAAACACATGGTTGATAATCACACTCCAGGAATATCCCACATCCGCAAGCATGCTAGACACACCCAAAACTATTTCAAGAAAAAGAATAATAAGAAAAATCAGCTTTTTGTTTTAGAAAATGGCAGGCTTTACACTATGTCTGAAAATGCGGGGAGGGGCAGAGGGAAGTTTAGGGGTAGAGGCTGAGGGAAAGGAAGGGGCGGATTGAGTAGATCAGGCCAGAGTGTTTTTTTTGTGTGTGGAAACCTGGGCATTGGGCCAGAAACTGCAGAGACAAAAAAAACAGCAGATAGTGAGCAGACTGACACACGTGACTTCTCTGCATGACTAGACACAGACAGAGAGGAGAAGTGAGAGAGACACACAAGCAGAAGAGACTGAAGAGGAACTTTTGACATTTGAAAATATGGAGTTAATATTACAACAAGACATCAGACCAGAAGTTACTCTGACTATCATGGGACATGAAGTTTCTTTTTTGTGTGATACAGGAGCATCTAGGTCTGTCTTACATCCTGATGATGTACCGAATTTAACTGCCACAAGAAAAAAAAGAAGAAAAAGAAATTAAACGTGGAAAGATTTGGGAAGGTTTGTGACAGCTTGCGAGGAGATTGGAGATTGGGTACCACTGGAGAAGAGCATAGAAAAAGCAAGAGATTAAACGCTTATTGCAAATCATTGAACTGGACAACAGGTGCCAAACCTGCAGGTCATCTACAGGGGAGAAGAAAAACAAGCTGATATATTGATAATTATGTCCTTACAGAAAAACAAGAGGAACAATTGAGTTCAATACAATGATTTACAACCTGATAAAAAGTATTTCTTTGTGGTCAATATCGGTAATGCTTTCTTCTCTATCCCTGTAGACAAGGACAGCCAGTTTTGGTCCGTGGAGAACCCAGGAGAAGGAGAAGGAGCAGGCTACCCTCCCCATCACCACCAGATGCTTATTAGACACCTGGTGGCGTTTTGATAATCAACTCCTCCCTTTGGGTTTCACAGCCAATACATTTGAACTGTAATCACCCAATCAGTTAAGAAGGAGGTCAGGCAACACTAATCAATCACAGATCTCCTTTGCTGTTTGTTTGAGTAACCTAAGAAAATACTTTTCACATTGGGAATTATTTTATTTTTTATTTATTATTATTTATACACAGCTGTTGCTCTAACATTCCTGAGGGTGGCAGCAGAGGACAATATATAAATTATTCCCTCTAATAAACTACGGTCATGTAAAGCATGGGATCATCTGATTTATTCTAGTCTAAAGAATCCGTTCTAGTTTTTGTTTAACTGTTAGACATTGTTGTTGTGGCATTATTATAAAAGGTACACAGTCATTTTATTATATTTTATTTTATTTCAATTGAAATGTTATTTTATTGTAAGATTACAACATGAGCACAAACTAAAGTCTGCTATTTGAAGTTTTTGAATCCAACAAAGTAACCTACAGCAAAGTATGATTTTCATGATGTGGTGGAAGCAAGACATCTATTTATCTTCCTGAACTGAATGGTTGTGTCCCATTGCAGAATAAAATACTTCCAAATGCCCAAAATCCATCTTGACTCCTGTGTCATATATGAGTCAGTTCAAAGGTTAACAGAGAGTCACTAGAAATCACTAGCACAGGTGTCAATATGTCTGAATAACACACATCTCAATGCTGACTTCATGTGTAGTATTTTGTTTTAGCAATTGGATTTCCTAAGTAGATACTAAAAAGAAATGGAAATAAAAAAAATGAACTATTTATTCACAAACATTTAACAAACAGGAACTGGAACAGGCGATGAAAAAATTGTTAGAGTTGCAAATACATTAGGCAATAAAAAGAAAAAAATAAATAAATAACAATTTGCTTGTTCAGTCAATTCACTGGCACAAACAGTCAGTTGCAAGCAAAATGACCCTCAGTGTATATTTAGGGACTCCAGGTAAGTTATGACATCTCTGAGTATTTCAATCCCGAGGTTAACTCTGCAGCCTCCAAGAGGGTCAAACTGCTCTTCAACTTGTTGAGTCATCACAGTGTCCAGAGTGAAGGTTCAGACACACTGATCAGCCAACGGCCAACCCTCGGCAGAAAAGGCAGTTGACTGATCAGTCTCCCCGAATTGGTCAAAAAAGTGCCTCAGAACACACCGAAGAGACGAGACGTAATATGTCTCCATAAAAGCAGGCGGCGCTAATCTGTATTGTCACCAAAAAATTAAAACCGGCAGCTGATTGGACGCATCACGTGCGTCTGGTTTCTCCGGGAATTCAAAGCCAGACCGTGGCTCGTTCAGAATACGATCTCATATTGTACTAAAATAGTTCACTGAAACGTGTTTCTGAAAACATTTTAAGAGAGAAATAGTCCGTGCAGTTGCTGAATCTGTCTTCATTTCAGATCAACAAAGGTCAGTTTAAAAGATTTTCGTCAGATTTTGAGAGACTCTAGTCAAGCTCATCCCGCTCCTCGTTTCCGGGTTAGCACTCTACCAATCAGATTGGTCATTTGAGTCCGACTGCCGGCAGAGCCTGCCCCGCGGATAACACATGTCAAATCGGCCAAAATGAAGGCCGACGGCCCCTCGGACGGATGACGGCACGGAACACAATGAACAGACTCAAGTCACCGACCTCACCAGACGGTGGTCGATTATCGGCTTTGTGTATTTGAACTTTTAAGGCCGGTTACACACTTGATGCGTTGCGTGAGCGTGTCAGCTGCGTGGCGTGTCCGTTTATATTTCGGCTCCTATGTTAACATGTTAGAGCTTACACACTGCCTGCGTGACACGCACGTCTCAGGAAAATGCGTGCATGCTAGAAATAGAACCGATGCCTATTTTTCACACCACACGTAAGCGTGTTGGAAGCATTTCCAGGCAACATAGAATAGGAAAAGATGTTTATATATCATTTTGACACTAATACATATTAATAAATGACATGTTGATGTTTGAAAGTATCTAGGTTTTGATATAAATGCAGATATAAATGTAATAAAAAAAAAAATCAATTTTCTAATATTGTACCTGTCAATTCAGAAGGAAATATTCTGTAGCCTATTTTGACGTCAATACTGCCGACATCTTTGCTGTAATCAAATTAGTCTATATTTATGTTTACCATGGTATTTAATTTTATCAATGGGAAACATACATGTGTCCAGACAAGGCTAGCAGCAGCAGCGCCGCGTCAGACACGTTTCTGGTGTGTAAAGACATAGAAAAATCCACGCAGCCGCCACGCAGTTGACACGCAACAGACACGCCACGCTCATGTGACGCAGCCAGTGTGTAACCAGCCTAAGCGTGTCTGAGGCACTTGCACTCGTTCAGACCGGTGGATATCAGGGGGCTCTCCTGCAGCAGCTGCGTCCCCAGTCCCTGCAGCTTCAGCCTCTCTTGTAGGAGCAGCACGGCCACCACCCATTGCTCCCGCAGTGCTGTCTGTCTCACTGGCAACTTCTGAGGGCTCAGATGCAAACAGATCCCTGATTGTTGTGGTTGGCTGTCTCTGCTGTGCTAGGCAACCCCTAACAAAGATCTGCAAGGAGGACTGGTGCCTCTCTGTCCTTAGACCATGGTGGTTCCACTGGTTCGTGAAGGCATTCAAGTCCCTGTTGATCCTTGGTAAATATACATAGGGAGGTGGTAAACATTGATTACTCCACGCCACATGTCACCCCAGATTCTTTCAATCCGCTGATTGTGTGTACTCGTTCCTCTTATGGCACTACCTCTACCAGAACCTCAAAAGACACTCATCAGCAGGCAAACATTGGTCTCGCCACCATGGTCTGTCCGTACCCTCGAGGGGACTCCATGCTTGGCCACTGTACTCATGAAGCACTCCAACACAGTGATGCTGTGATTGTTGTTGGATGAACGGAGGAACACAATAATGCGGCTGTAGCCATCTATTAAACTATTAATCCTTTTTGTCAAGTAGATTTTCAGAGTTGTCTATTTTTCTGGTAGGCTACTCTTTGGTCCCTAGTAGTTGAATTAAGAGTATATTTGAAAATCTGCTTACTCTTCATGTTAACCCCCCACGTGGTCTTGTAGTAATAGAAAGGTATTTGCAGCAATTAAATATCACCATATCTGAAACCCTTTTAACAATAGACAGAGATAAAATGTACAATAAAAGGGAAATGTGATGCCATTATGTTGTTAGTGTGACAGCGCTTATTAAATTTAAGCAGTTAATAATGGAAATAGCTCCTCACCACTTTTTATTACATTTTTGGGAGGATGACTGGGATTGATTAATTAAATAAAGTATGAGCAGCCAGTGCCTACTGATGTCTGGCAATACAAAACTAACAAATACTACAAAGTTGTGCATTTTGTTTAGGCTACTCAAACAAACAGCAACGGAGATCCATGCTTGATTAGTGTGGCCTGACCTTCTTCTTTACTGATTAGGTGATTAGAGTTCAAATCTATTGGCTTTGAAAACCACAGGGCGGAGTTGATTATCAAAACGCCACTAGGTGTCTCATAAGCATCTGGTGGCATTTATTAAATGCCTGGTGACGTCACACGCTTAGTGGCGTTTATTAGACAACTGGTGGTGTTTATTAAATGCCAGGTGTCGCCAAGAACGGCGTTCAAAGCATCGTGAGAATTGTGACGTATTATGCACCGTTTGGCTTTCCATACTCCCATACAAATTTACACCTACTAAAGACGTCTAAACTAAGTTTTCCCCAAACTTTATTGATCACTAGAGTACAGTACATATATTCTCATCGTTTAGATTCACATGTTCTTAGTGTTCTTTTGCTTACTTTGTGGTGTTTGTGTGGTGCTTATGTGTTACTAACTGTAAATGATCTCTGTTGGCAACTGCAGCAGGACACGGGGGGGGGGGGTCCGAACAAGTGCGGTGCAAAAAATATCTTGTCAGTTGGTCATCCAGATGCGTTCAAAAAATTGAACTCTTGCGACAGGATACGGACGGTTGCTATCTGACAATTCCAGCGAAAGTTAACGTTGCTATGGTACTGATAAACAAACCTGCTAATGCTAATTGGTTAGCTAGCAACAGACATCAAACTATTGACATTATACCGCTATATCACATTTAACCGACGTGACATGTCAACGTCCTGGGCAACTTTGCTCCACGCAGCAACCTTTCTATTTATATCTGTAGGAGAGAGGTCATAGAGAATCGTACATTCAGACACTTATCAGTCGTTCTAGTCTCTCTGCCATTTTTGTGAGTCGCTTCCGAAGCTTTTCAACTCTGTAGTATGATGTCCGCTGGGGGCATATTGCGTATTACGGAGCTGATTGCAAGTGCCAGTGTGAAGGCGGCATTACTGCCTTTAAAATGCTACATTGCTTGTCTGGAAATAACGGGAGGACAGCTTTAAAATAAGTGACTCACGTGAGAGAGAGAGTATCTTCTGTCCGCGCGGTAAAAAGTAAAAATATGTATTTTTAACCCCCCAGTCTGAGCAGAAGCTGCTTTCCTCCAAAGACCCAGCAGCACAACAGCGACATGACAACATTAGCAACGTCAGCTGGCGTAACAGACTCTGCCTTTACGTGATTACGTCAGTGAGACGTTATTTGTGTAGACAGTTCATGTGAACATGTTTATTTTATTTATTTATTTTTATGTACTTAAATTATCAATTTATATTGGTTATTAGCTTTTTATAATTATTTTTTATTCATATGTGCTAATGTTTTTAACCAGAATCCTTTGTTTATAGCATTATGTCAATAAAATATATTTACTTCATATATGTAGTATATAAATAAATATACATTTCCCATAATGCAACTGCACCCTCCCGTTAGTTGTGCTGATCAACCTTTAAACATCCACAGTATCTCATTAAGAAAGTGTTTGGATGACAGACTGTAAATATTACTATTATCTTCATATATACAGTCTATGGTTTGGATGTTATTAAACGTACCACTAAAATAATTAGAAAAGAAATCCTGAACAGCAAACGAGTAGAGAATACTCGATGATTTCCCCCCCCCCCCCCCCATTCTGGAGTTCACTGACTTTAAAAGTTAAACAGAAAGACCACAAACACATCACAGTAACTTTATGCTTTTATTGTGAAAAGAGACAGAACTCAAAACTAAACATGAGACAAGTCAACGGCATTTCTACAATTTCATGATCACAGCTTCCATCTTTAAAGAAGTTTACAATGTTCACCAAGAATCTGTTCAATCATTCTGAATTATTTTATACAAAGTTCATTCATTAGTTTATAACAATAACCTGAAATATTTTTGTAAGTGTGATCCTGTACAGACTCAACTGATCAGCAGTGAGAAAAAGGAGGAGACTCTCCGTCCTACACAGAACACAGAGACACTGAGGAACCAGGAGACCAGAACCTGAACCCAAACCCAGGATAAAGAGGCTGAGTGAATGTGGTGTTGACGGTGTGGAGGTGGATCAGTGAGTCAGAGGAGACTCTGTAGAAGGACAGAGAGCCAGCAGGACAGTCCACATACACTGCTACTCTACCAGAGACAGAGGAGGAGATGAATATTTGTCTATTATTGTGCCAGACAGAGAAACCATCATCAGAGCAGAACAGTCTCCAGGAATGGTCATTATATCCAAACACACAGTCATCACTGTCTCCTCTCCTCCTGATTCCTCTGTAACTCACTGATATAACAACATCTCCTCTCCTCTCAACCTCCCAGTAACAGCGACCAGTCAGACCATCTCTACACAGCAGCTGAGGCCAGTAGTCAAACCTCTCTGGATGATCAGGATATGGCTGATCCTCCTCCACTAATGTCACCTTCCTGTTGTTGTCAGACAGTTTGAGTTGTCTGTTTAATGTGTTTGTGTCGAGTGTGAGTTCACAGGAATCTGACGAAGAGAACGAGACACAACAAAGCTGGAGTTATTAACCAATCAGCCCTTTGATGATGACATCAGAGGGTTGAATGAGTGATGTCACAGTTTGATGAATGAAATCAAAATCACACTTACACTTCCTCAGAACTGGTTTCAACCATCTGACTCCAGCAGGCTCCACCCTGAAAGGAGGAAGGAGGGGGGGGTATTACATCACTCTCACACAAGCAGCTTCATTCTAATCAAATGTAGGGTTGGAATTTACTCTTTTTATATTCATATTTGTGCTGTCAATCAATTAAAAATATTCAGTTCAGTTTAATTTCATTAAAAGTGTCCAATCATAAGAGAAGTTATCTCCGGACATTTTCCAGATAGAGGAGGTCTAAGTTAGGATTTTATTTCATAGTACGCACAACAACCGTCCGCCCTCTAAAGCTGTTTACTGCTCCAGAAATCAGCTGTTCTTATAATATATTATATTTGATGTGTATGAGAGTGTGTTCCTAGCGTATTTTATCATATCATAATGAGCAGGTCATGGGAATATTACTGAAACTACAGCTTGTTGTTCTATAGGATGGAGATGTCCGTCTCTAGTTCCTGATAAACTCATCTATAGGCTATATGAACGCTGTTATTCAACCAAAGCTACATGAAAATAAAAGCCCTTCAGAGGGAAATTAATGAAATACATTATAGAGTACAAATAACAGCGTGTGACTATTATGTTTGGACAGTTATGAATTGGACATTTTACAAAGTTTATGATGTCACCCTAACTTAACAACTGGAGAAACAGCTGGACTTTAAAGGGAGTCTGGGAACTTCTTCCCTAGGATCAAACCTTTTACGGTTTAGGCTATGATTACGTTTGACGTGTTTACCATCCATAAAATTATGTCATTATCATAGACTAAATGTTACATAATGATGACAATGATAATGATGATGAACTGAAACAGACACTATGACACTAATTTATGATTGCAACCAATTTAGAGAGAGAGAGACAGAGAGAGAAAAAGAGAGAGAGATTTATTTTTGATTTTTATAAAACGTTTATTTTAAAATCTGTAAACACCAAACCAAGAAAACATTTCTTTATCACAATAAATAGGGCCACAGAAAATATTGCACCTATAAAACAGGTAACTTACACTACAAATAATCACATCCTTACCTGTAAGGTAAGATGGCAGCGCGCATAGTCGCAGCGGCTCAATGCTCCCTAAATCAATGCTGTATGTGTCTGCTGTTTGTATTATTCTTTGTTAAGACAAGCCGGAGTACACCAAATATCTTCTACAACAGAGAGGAATTATCGTATATCGGGAGAACATGCGAAGCCCCTATAACAAGTGACTTCCAACACTCGCACAGCATTCCACCAGGAATAGCCAGAGCACCGGCGTCGCCATGGATTGCTTCACCGAGCAGCAAGCGCCGGAGACGGAGGAGGGATTGTAAACAAAAGCGAGGCTGCAGGTCGGACGCCTTGGCTAGGCTAAAGAGGGCTGCCCCACTGCCTAGCCTTTTCGTCGCGAATGCCCGATCCCTTGGGAAAAAGATGACGAACTACACCTGGATATATTAAGCCGGTCAACCATACGAGATAGCTCTGTGATAATTATCACTGAAAGCTGGCTACACCCGGGGATCCCGGACACAGCAGTTGAGCTAGCGGGTCGCTCACTACATCGAAGCGACAGAACAGAGGACTCTGGTAAAAGCCGTGGAGGTGGACTTTGCATATATGTGAACAAGGACTGGTGTACAAACTCTACTGTTATTGATAAGCATTGCTCACCTGATCTGGAGCTGCTAGCAGTTAAGTGTAGACCTTTCTATTTGCCACGTGAATTTTCTGTTGCCGTGGTAACAGCGGTCTACATTCCACCAGACGCCAATGCTAATCTAGGACTTGGCCATGTACTAGCAGCTATAGACAAACAGCAAAACAATTACCCAGAGGGCATTTTTATTGTGGCTGGTGATTTTAACCATGTTAATGTGAAAACTACCCAGCTTTGATCAGCATGTCAAGTGTGCAACACGAGAGAATAACATACTGGACTGCGTATACTCCAACATTAAAAAGGCATACAGAGCCTCCCCCCTCGCACACCTGGGCCAGTCTGATCACCTGTCACTATCCCTATCCCAGCGTATCGCCCCGTCATCAAAAAGCAAAAACCTACCGTCAGAACTGTTAAGAGGTGTCCTGGGGATGCATCTCTACAGCTACAAGACTGCTTTGAACGAACAAACTGGACCTTGTTCTTTAATCAGGATGTGAATGAATATGCTTTTGCTGTCCTCTGTTACATCAGGACCTGTGTTGACAACATCACTATCAACACATCAGGATTCCCCCTAACAGGAAACCTTGGATGACTGCGGAGGTCCATGCCCTTCTGAGGGAGCGCAACACAGCCTTTAAATCTGGGGACAGAGCGTTATACAGCACAGCCAGGCACAACTTGAAAAAGGGCATCAAGCAGGCAAAAGCTGCATACAAGGAAAAGGTTGAGAGCCACTTCACCAACACAGATCCAACACGGGTAAGGAATACAACAAATCACCAACTACAGAGGCAGCCGTGAACCACCTACAAACATCAATGCCTCCTTGGTAGAGGAGCGCAACCATTTCTACGCCCACTTTGAAACATCTGGACTAGATAACGGAGCCGCTCCTCCCCTTGTTGACACAGACCTCACACTTAAGGTAACAGCAGAGGAAGTGAGATGCACCTTTAGGTCTGTGAACACTAGGAAGGCCGAGGGACCTGACGCGATTCCAGGAAGAGTACTCAGAGAATGCATCTACCAGCTTGCAGATGTCTTTGCAGACATCTTCAATATGTCTTTGCAGACATCTTCAATATGTCTTTGGCCACAGCGACTGTACCGACCTGCTTTAAAACAGCAACCATCATTCCAGTGCCCAAGCAAAGCCACATTAGCACTCTGAACGACTACAGACCTGTGGCACTCACCCCCATCGTTGCCAAGTGCTTTGAGAGGCTGGTGATGAAGCATGTTAAATCTGCCCTCCCCCTCAACCTGGACCAGCATCAGTATGCCTACAGGGAAAACAGGTCCACAGAGGATGCTATCATTACAGCCCTCCATAAAGCGCTGACACACCTTGACAAGGGGAAGACATATGTGAGACTGCTCTTCATAGATTATAGCTCAGCGTTTAATACCATCATTCCAAACCAGCTGGTCACAAAACTCCTTGACCTGGGCCTCAGCAGCAGCCTGTGTATGTGGATCAAGGATTTCCTGACAGATCGGCCACAGACAGTGAGACTGGACCCATACCAATCCTCGAGCCTGTCCCTCAGCATTGGAGCACCGCAAGGCTGCCTGTTGAGCCCGTTGTTCTATTCCATCTACATGTATGACTGCATCTCCACCCACCCCTCGAATACAATGATAAAAATTCGCAGATGACACAACTGTGGTGGGAGAAATCTCTAACAGCGACGAGAACGCCTACAGAGATGAAGTTGAGAGACTGACAGTGTAGGAGCCATTTATATCCACTTTTTTGTTTAGATTAATTTAGTTAATACTTATTTTAGCCACTTGGGGGAGTATTGCATTGGGTGTGGTATGTCACTGTGAATTAGATATATCTACAGGTGTGGCAATCAGTGAGGGCAAGGTGTGGATGGCGGGGAACACACGGTTCTTACCGTAGCCGAGCGAGTACCCACTCCACCGACAATAAGCCACAGCATTTTAGTAATCACCACTGGGTGAAGTACTATTTTATGTGAAATACCCTTTTTCTACCTTTATAATAAACATATAATAAAATACAATAAAAATAAATAAATAATGTCTGGACCTAAGATCTTTTTGCTACGCGTTGAGAACACCATGCCATCCATAGCAAGGCTTATAGGATAGCTTCAACAGACAGGATGGTGCAAAGACAACAATCTGACCCTGAATGTCAAAAAAACAAAGGAGATTATAGTTGACTTTAGAAGGTGTAAGGAGGACCCCCGACCCCTCATCTTGAATGGCGAGGAAGTGGAAAAGGTCTCCTGTTTTAAGTTCTTGGGGATCATGATCTCAGATGACCTAAAATAGGAAATAAACACAACCACCGTGCTCAAAAAGGCGCAACAGCGGCTCTACTTTTTACGAATACTCAAGAGGAGCAACCTGTCAGCTGAGCTGCTTAAGATCTTCTACCACTGTTCTATCGAGAGTGTCATAACATACTGTATGACTGCATGGTATGCTAACTGCACAGGGACAGGAAATCCCTCAATCGAATTATAAGATCTGCTGAAAAAAACCATTGGACTTCCCCTGCCCCCACTGGACGACATCTTTAAGCTTCGCTGCCTCCGCCGAGCGCACAATATTCTGCAGGATGAGACACACCCCTCAAACCATCTCTTCTCCCTGCTTCCATCTGGCAGGCGGTATCAGGCTTTTAGAGCAAGCTCTTCCAGGCTGCAGAACAGTTTTATCCCCAGGGCCATCACAGAACTGAACAATCATGCCCCCCCCCTGCGGAGGGGTTGCAGTTCGGTGGGCTGGGGATCTCATCGCTGCTTTTTGCAGATGATGTGGTCCTGATGGCATCATCGGCCAGCGACCTTCAGCACTCACTGGATCGGTTCGCAGCCGAGTGTGAAGCGGCTGGGATGAGGATCAGCACCTCTAAATCTGAGGGATTGGTTCTCAGCAGGAAACCGATGGAGTGCCTTCTCCAGGTAGGGAATGAGTCCTTACCCCAAGTGAAGGAGTTCAAGTACCTTCAGGTCTTGTTCGCGAGTGAGGGGAAAATGGAACGGGAGATTGGTCGGAGAATCGGCGCAGCGGGTGCGGTATTACATTCAATTTATCGCACTGTTGTGACGAAAAGAGAGCTGAGCCAGAAGGTAAAGCTCTTGATCTACCAGTCAATTTTCGTTTCTACCCTCACCTATGGTCATGAAGGCTGGGTCATGACCGAAAGAACGAGATCCAGGGTACAAGCGGCCAAAATGGGTTTCCTCAGGAGGGTGGCTAGTCAGAATCAGGACCAGAATCAGAAATACTTTAATAATTCCAGGGGGAAATTAAAGTATGGTGTCTCCCTTAGAGATAGGGTGAGAAGCTCAGTCATCCATGAGGAGCTCGGAGTAGAGCCGCTGATCCTTCGCGACGAAAGGAGCCAGTTGAGGTGGTTTGGGCATCTGGTAAGGATGCCCCCTGGGCGCCTCCCTAGGGAGGTGTTCCAGGCACATCCAGCTGGGAGGAGGTTACGGTAAAATGCATCATAACAATATTCCTGGATTTATAACAATATAGTGCACAGTGAGACTTATATAAAACTTCGTAGTGCGGCTGGACCACAGGTCGGTTGTAGATGAAAAATATTCAATCTATCTGAGAGATGGTGCTCTCTGGAAATTATGATGGAGATGCTCAAAGATGACGACTTCGATGATTTCAGAATATATGCAGCTTTATTCAATATTGAACAAATTCTCATGAGGGAGAACACAAGGCACATGCAGCATGGCACAAACCTAGTACTCTCCTCGAATCTTTCTCGACCCGAACGTCTTATAGATCTTGAAAACCTTCACATCTGGAAACCTTTACATGATCTCATCATAACAACAATGTCCCCATATGCTATGAGACACACAGTTCCTGTAGGCCTCTTCTAAGGTCATAGGTTAACTGTGCCTAAGGTTGTTATTCACTATAGAATGACAGAAAACATAACACATCTTGACAGTTACTCAATCAGGGCCTCTTTTCTCTGTTATTCTCCTGTGCCAACATCTGGATCAGATCTAGCTTCTCACTCATAAGACTCCATAACATCCTTCTGAACTTTTACCTAGATTCTTTCAATAACACATTACAAAATATGAAATATGAAAATACATTTGGTTTGATTATATCACCTATCACTATCCGACTCCAAACTTTGCCTGCACCGACTTTTATAAAGTTGTGGGATAGCTACCTGTGAGAAATAGGTGCGGGATTGGATTTGGTACCATTGGTCTAGTTCATTCAGAAGCTTCTTGACGCCTTTTTTATCCACTGTGTGGATGGGCATCATATAACACGTTATAGCATTGGTGATTTCGGTATGTCTCTTTGACTTCTTGTCGTACTTTGTGCTACTAGCAAAAACACTGGCTAGCGAGGCTTGTTTGGCTAGCTCTGGCGTATTAACTGCAACAGGGTTTTTTTTTGGGATAGTATCATGCACTCATGATTTGTTCCGTTTTCTATCTATTTCTTCATTTACACTGTCACTCTGTCGAAATATGCACATATGTCACGAAAAACTGGCACAAACTCGACAACTGCTGGGTCCATTTTTGGTCGGATTCTTCTGTCAGGATCTGTCGCAAGGTAGGCAAGGCTTGGACCCAGATGCAGTTTACAGAGATTTATTTATGGACAAGCAAATCACTTACTGGAAGCAATAATCCATAGAGCAAGGAAATCCATGATAGGGATAATGACGGGGAACTCAAATACACACCGAACGCACAGCAAACATCACAAGCAACAGAACGTAAGAATCTGACAAGAGACAAGGGGAAACATTGCGACAAGGCCTTTGCGAACGTATTGGTATATAAATTGGGTAGATAAAAATAAATTACTCTGAACATTAGCTGAACGTAGACAAGAATACCTACGTTTTCATGAATAAATGGTGTATGACAAGTAAAAATTGTGGGTGTGAGAGCAAGTTATAGAGACGAGACTAAGATTACTTTCTCAAGGCTCTGTGCTCTAGCGATGACACCACCCACATGAAAACTAAACATAAAACAAACAAAATATTAACAAAAAGTGTAAAATATATCAAAACACTGAATAGACCCTGAATAGCTGAATTTTCCGTTAATGGTTTAAAGTTCGAATCACGTCTGTAGGTGAAAGAATAGAGGAGATACATTTTAAAGCAGAAGACGATTTGAAGCCTGCTCTCAATGACTTCTGTGACATGCATGACAAGGTGCCTGTCTGCATGTCTGGCTGGTTGCCATTATTTCTGTCATTTAAGCTGTGGCTGTTGTTTGGTAATTAAACTGTAGAGTTTTGTGAGGTGGAGGTTGAGGACGATAGATAGATAGATAGATAGATAGATAGATAGATAGATAGATAGATAGATAGCACTTTATTGTCCGTGAACACGAAAATTTGTCTTGCAATACAAGCTCCAACAATTACAACACCACAACCTAAAGACAAAAAGTTAAAAACATATAGGCATCAGTAAAAACATAAATAGATAATTAATCAATATGAAGGTGAAAGTGGGGGGGAACTATCACTTCTTTGCCCTCCTGTGTTGATTCAGTAGATATATTAACAGATGAACAAATGAGTGTTTATATTTGTTCTTTCTGCAGTCTGGGATCCTATAGCGCCTCCCGGAGGGCAGGAGTTGGTACTCCCCATGCAATACAACATGGGAAGAGTCCAGGGAGATTTTGTCAGCCAGTCTGACGATGTGCAGTACGTGGCTTTCAATGAACGCGTTCTCCACTGAATGTCCCAATTCCAATCCCAATCCCCCAATTTGGAACAGATTCCCAGGAGAAAAAGAAAAAATCCAAGGCACTCTTCTTCAAAATTACTTAAAAAGCCTTCATTTTCCCGGCTATTTCATGATAGAAAATTTAAAAGACATTGGGAGAAGCAACCCACGCGTAGCGGCACTGACAGCCTTCTTCAGGGTGTGCTTCCCAGACAAACAATTTCCCCTTTTGTATAGGCTAATTGAAAACACCTGAGTGACATGGTGAGTAACCACTTGAAAACATGCCAAAACAATCCACTAGGTGGCTGGCTGTAAATTTCCACATACAAAAGAACAAAAAAACAAGAAACAGTTCACTAAGTGGCTATACATAGTAAAAATCCACAAACAGAGAGAGTCACTAGGTAGCTACATTACAAGTTAAGCCAAACAATTATATACATTAATATGTATCTTCTTCCAAGCCTGCTATCAGTCAGCTACCCCTGCTGCTAGTTGGCACCCAGCCTGCACCATGGTCAGTGAGTTTTCCAGAGCTGCCCAGTGTCCCCGTGCTGCCCAGTGTCCCAGCACTGCCCAGTTTCCCCGCACTGCCCAGTGTCCCCGCGCTGCCCAGTGTCCCCACGCCATCTAGAGTCCCCGGGCCTTCTAGAGTCCCCGAGCCTTCTAGTGTCCCCGAGCTTTCTAGTGTCCCCGAGCTTTCCAGCCCCCCAGAGTCCCAGCTGTGTAGAAGCCTCTCCGAACCCCCGGCTGGCTAGCAGCCCCCCTGATCCCCGGCTGGCTAGCAGCTGCCCTGATCCCTGGCTGGCTAGCAGCCTCTCCAAACCCCAGTGTGCTGGCAGCCGATCCAAACCCCGGCTGGCTAGCAGCCTCCCTCCAGCCGCCCTGAACCGGCTATGACCACTCTTCTAGAGTCTTCCAGTCGTCCAGAGTCTACGTCGACTGACCTCCCAGAGTCTACGCTGATCAGAGAACCAGAGGACTGGCTGACCAGCGCTCCAGAGACTCTGCCTTTGTTCAGCGTCCCAAAAACTTTGCCTTTGTCCTACCCCCCGGAGATTTTGCCGGTCTCCGGCGCCCCAGAGACTGCCCCAGGGAATTTGCCATTGTCAGGCATTTCTGAGACTGTGCTGTTGCCCGACACCACAGAGACTTTGCTGCTCCTCGGTGCCCCAGAGACCTTGCCAGTGCCCAGCTTCCCAGAGACTCCTGCCCCCCGTGTTTTGTCGGCGGTCCGGCCAACTCCTGCTCTCCGTGTTTTGTCGGCGGTCAGACCGACTCCTGCCCCTCGTGTCCTGTCGGCAGTCAGACCTACTCCTGCCCCTCGTGTCCTGTCGGCGGTCAGACCTACTCGTGCCCCTCGAGTTCTGTCGGCACTCCAGTCAACCTCTGTTCCCGTTGCCTGGCCACCTGACTCCAGCCCTGTTGACCCGTCGCCTGGCCCCAGTCCAGCTGGTTCTACTTCGTCTTGTGTTTTCCCGCCTTTTTTGATTGTTCTGCCTAGCCCTAATATCTTTCACCTGTTTCCCAGCCTTGTGTCACCTGTCTTGTGTTTCCTCATTACCCTGTGTATTTAGTCTTTGTCTTCCCTTTGTCCTGTGTCAGATCATTTTTTGTGTTTTTTTTCTGTCAGTTTGTTTGTTGCTGTCAGCGTGTCGGTGTGTATTGTCTCCTTGTGTCAGTCACGTCAAGGTCTCCGTGGATTTCCTTTTATCTGTTCGCTGGTTTTTGAGCTACTTTTGATTTTTGGTTTTCCTGTACTTGTGCTTTGTATTTTCGGACAGCTGTTTTTGCCCTTGGCTGTTGGGACTCTCTCTGTTTGGCATTGTCCTTGTATTTGGGTAAGAGCTCAAACCTTCTCCTGCCTTCCTGCCTCATCTCTGCATTTGGGTCCACTATCCCCTGCTACACTCAACAAACTCATCACGTGTCAAAAAAGGCCTCCTGTTTTTACATGGCATACCTGTCATGCTTTTCATTGTATCCCACGTTTTGCGTGGGTTGCCAGCCTTGAAAGCTTCCTCCAGGTGTTTCTTGTGTGCCTCCTTTGCCTTCCTCAAATTTTCTCTCAGTTCGTTGTCTCTTTTTTGTAGCTCCCTAATGTCTTTATTTTTAAAAGCCAATTTCCTCAAATTCATTACTTGTTTAATGTCTTTGGTTACATAGGTTTTATTCTTGGGGTACACCTTAACCTCTCAAGGATCACTGTACCGTGGATGGCACACTTTGTGGCTGTGGCGTCACTGTAACCTTCACTCATAAAGACAATTATAATAAAAATAAAAACTTGAGACTGTTTCCTTTCCAATGATGTCAGGCACACCCCAGAGTATCAAAGTATATGGGAGCTGTACCACTTTTAATTTGGGTATGACGTTTAGACTAAAAAGCATGGAATTTCAAGTGTTTCTTAAGAGGTTTTAACTGTTTTTGTGGGTATGATAGACTGTACGCAGAAGTTAATGTAGTCTGTTGTGTCCCCCTTCAGCACTTGCCAATCCATGTAGTCAAAGCAAGCTCCCAGTTCCTCTCTGCTGTCATCAGTTCACTGTCGAACCACCTTGTTCTCTGGTTTACGACATTTTAATTTTGATGTGTACATCGGGATAAGATGTACTACATTATGGTCAGAAATTGGTGGTTTGCTCCTGGATTGATAGGCACCTGCGAGATTAATGTAGCATTTGTCCAGTATGTTCTCCTTCCTTGTTCCACCTTTAACAACATGATAAAATCCTGGCAAAGTTTTCTCTAGGTTGCAGTCGTTGAATCACCCAGAACAATGGCATGAGCATCTGGAAATTGTTGTTCTTGATTATGTACACATTCTGCTATTGATGCGGCGGCGCTGTGTATGTTGCCGCTTTGGGGGGAAATAGACAACAAATAGCAAAATGCAGCCAAACTCCTGGGGAAGATGAAATGGTCTCAACCCAATGCCCAACAATTCAAAGTCTCTGTTACAGATAATATTCTTGATTGTGTACTGGCGACACCACCATTCGTTTAAGTAAACACAAATCCCTCTTACCCGACTCTTCCCCGAGTTTTCATTTCTGTCCGCCTGAATGAGTGAAAACCTGTTGATGTCATAAGTGAGCCTGGAGCGTCGGTGTGCAGCCATGATTCAGTAAACACCTTGCAAGTGCCTGTATGTCGTCAATTTTATTGTTGATAGAGCGCAGGTTGGCCAGGATCACAGCAGGTAGAGCTAGTCGGGATTTTCGCTGCTGCAGTCTCCTCCTTATTCCAGCCTGTCTTCCTCGCTTCCTCCTCCGTCCTGTCACCGCTCCGGATTCCTTGCAGCCAGCCATGATCGTTTCCCTCTTCACCGGCTTGCAGATCGTATCAGTACCCCTGGCATACTAGCCAGTAGCCCGGGTGTAGCTCGTTCTTCAAGTCCCACTTTGTTGAGTTTAAGGAGTGCGATACGAGCGTATGTGTGCGCCGGTCAGCTGTCGATGCGCCCCTCCTCCATTCTGACACACTCAGCACGTGAATGCACAAGCAGACCAGATCCAATTAAAAGTCCATTGAAAAGTCCAATAAAACAAGGGATATCGACCACTCTTAGCCCAGACTTTAACACCCACATATTAAGAAGGTACTGTTTACTTAGTTCCATGACAGACGAGCACAAACAATAAACACAACCAATTGTTTGGAGCGAGTGCGAGTCACCAGCTGAGCAGCGCCCCCAGCTTAGCTTAACATAAAGACTGGAAAAGGTAAGTTGGGGTACCTCTGTACATTTTGCACATAGTTGATCTTTGTATAGATACACCAGGTTTAGTGGTTGTTGCCACCTGTGTAACATTCTCTTTATCTTTTTTTAGAGAAGCAGGTTAGGTATTTTGTTTGACTTGTTTTGTTTGTAGAGCTAGTGGTGAGCTAGGCCTAGTTTTGTTATATTAATTTCATTTGTTTGGCACAACTTCCAGGTCCCATCTTCCACCATCCTGTTGTGAGCTATTTCCATGTTTGGAATAAAATCCAAATATTTCACTTTTACACTGACTCTATCACACTTTATTGATTGTTGTCTTACTTTCGCCGAATCCATAGAAGGGGTCATAACACTACAATGTAAAAAAAACTAATAAAGCTTAATATTTAAAAAAGTATAAATAGCAGAAAAAAGTTGAAGAGGGCCCATCATGTCCTGAAAGAGCTGAACATTTTCATATTTGAATGTTTGTTGTAGCTGAACGTATGCAGAAGTTAGAGATGACCAAAAAACGTACAGAAGAATAACAATAACAAGAAAAGACAACAAGAATAACAATACCGTGAATGCTGCTGAATCAGCAGCCACATATTTATTAACAACTAAAAGCTAATAACACTTACTTTTTGTCAGAAACACGTTTAAAATTAATCCCATCCTCCTTTGACCAGTCACTCTCAAAGGACATACAGCTGGATGCATATCCAGGTTCAGGAGACTCTGGTCTGTTCCTGATAGGAAAACACATTTATTGAATATCAGATGTTAAGTTTAAGACTCCCTGCATAACACAACTGATAATATATATTATTATGATAAATATGTATATAAGCCTAATTATTAAAAATAAATGACAATTAAAGCTGCATGCAGCGTTGGACGGGCCCTTGCGCCTCTGCACGCGTCGGGGTTACTGGCGGACGCCACTCCTTGCGACTGTGCATTTGCGCGGCACTCAGACACTGCAAATCTTCACCAATGAAAAGGGAACTCTCTGCTGAGTTCAATGATACCTCACACAAGACCCTACGTCGTACAGTTCATTAGCTGTGAAAGGGGGCATGGCTAAATCATGGGGGTGGCCCAAATCATGACCAATGAAAATGGAACACTCTGGTGAGTTCAATGATACTTGACTCACAATACAATGACACAATAGTGTACAAGAAACGGGTCATTAGTTATTAAAGGGGCGTGGCTTAAGGATATAGGGCGGGGCAAATCGTCACCAATGAAAAGAGAACTCTATGGTGAGTTCAACGATACCTCTACCTGAAATGGGTCACCAGTTCTGAAAGGGGGCGTGGCTTAAGAATAGGGGGCGGGCCAAACTGTTACCAATGAATAAGGAAGTCTCTGCTGAGTTCAATGATACCTCACACAAGGGTCTACCTTAAACGGGTCATAAGCTATAAAAAGGGGCGTGGCTACAGCAAAGGGGGTGGGTCAAACCATCTACAATCAAAAACAAACTCTCTGCCAATGATACCTCACACAAGACTACCTTAAATGTTATGTCAGTTATGAAAGGGGGCGTGGCTTAATCATAAGGGGCGGGCCAAATCATCAGCAATGAAGAAGGAACTCTCTGCTGAGTTCAATGACACTTCACACAGGACTCTACCTTAAATGGTTCAAATGTTATAAAAGGGGGCACTTAGACACTGCAAATTGTCACCAATGACAATGGAACTCCCTGCTGAGTTCAATGATACCTCACACAAGACTCTACGTCATACAGTTCATTCGCTGTGAAAGGGGGCGTGGCCAAAGCATAGGGGTCGGGGCAAACCTTTACCAATAAAAAAGGAAGTCTCTGCTGAGTGGGGAGGAAAGATAGATCGCTCCAGCGAATTCAAGCGAGAACAAAGGCTATAGAGTGTCAAGATGGATCACTCCACCTCTATTACCGTTCTACAGAGAAGATTGTTTTGAGATTTGGCATAAATGGGGGCCTTTTTTGAAGAAATGTAAATATTTTGTCCTTTTATATGAGTTATAATGTTCATTATGTTTATTTTTGCACTGCATGACTCCAAATATATAGGAGAACTGTTTTAGAACATTGCTGTGTGTGTGATTTCAATAAAAATGACATTATTATTTGATTATTGGCATAAGTGAATGTCATGAGGGCAAAAGCGTCTGGACTTTTTTTGAAAAATTGTACATATTTAGTCAACTGTATAAGTTATAATATTTATTTCTTCACAGTGTGACTCCTAGTACATATGGGAACTGATTTAGACAGGAGATTGGCTTCACTTTTATTGATCTGTCTGTGATATCAATATATATCTGTGAGATTCATGTTCCGTTTTATTTATTTATTTGTCTTTAAGGTCATACAACCTTTTTTACAATTAAGTGACCTCACTGCAGCACAAATATTCTAATAGCCCAGTTTTTCCTGAAAAAAATGATGTTCATAAATTGACTGTACACAACAGGGTTGATGTTTTACAAGCTTTTTTAGAAAATAAAACCAGACGGAAAATGAACTGTAAAAATGACCTTAGGGCTGGTAGGGTTAAGCACCTCAAAAAGGCAATTAATTTGCCGTAATAATAATAATTCCTTCAGTTTCAATAGGGCCTTCGCTGCTGTCGGCGCTCGGGCCCTAATTATAACTTTTTGAAAGCGTTGTTCTTAATCTTCAACACCCAACATGGAAAACAGTACAGTCAATTATATTTGTTGTTGTTTACTGAGCACCAGGTCCGTTTTCTGAATTTTTATCTGAATTCTCTGAGTTTTTATCATGCGTAGTCCTTCAATCAGACAAAGTACTTATTGTAGGTGATTTTAATATCCATGTGGACGTTGACAGCAATAGCCTTAGTACTGCTTTCAATTCACTGCTAGATTCAATTGGCTTTAGTCAGAGGGTGCATGAGGCCACGCACTGTTTTAACCACACCCTCGACCTTGTGCTAGAATATGGCATTAAAATTGATGATTTAATAGTATTTCCACAGAATCCTTTATTATCAGACCATTTTTTAATAACTTTCAAATTCCTACTACCAGACTATACGAAATTAAATAAAAAATTCTACACTAGATGCCTATCTGACAGTGCTACAGCTAAATTTAAGGAAGATATTCCAACAGCATTTAACTCAATGTCACGCCTTAATATAACAGAGGACCCTTATGTTAACTTTAGTCCCTCCCAAATTGATAACTTTGTAGACGCTGCTACTGCCTGCCTACGGACTACTTTAGACTCGGTTGCTCCTATCAAAAAGAAGATGGCGCTGCAAAGGAAACTAGCACCTTTGTATAACTCCCAAACTCGCAAATTAAAACAAATCTCACGAAAACTTGAAAGTAAATGGCGTTCCACCAAACTGGAAGAATCTTGTGTAGATTGGCAAGATAGTCTGAAAAATTATAGGAGGGCCCTCAGAAATGCCAGATCAGACTATTACTCAACACTAATAGAATAAAATAAGAACAACCCAAGGTTTCTTTTCAGCACTGTAGCCAGGCTGACAAAGAGTCATAGCTCTATTGAGCAATCTATTCCTATAGCTCTGAGCAGTGATGACTTCATGACCTTCTTTAATGATAAAATTATAACAATTAGAGATAAAATTCATCACCTTTTGCCCACAGCTTCTAACGGCTCACCATTGGGCACAGGAGGGCTGGAGAAAACGATAAGACCTGATACATACTTAGACTGCTTTTTTCCTATAGACCTTCAACAATTAATGTTAAGGGTCTCTTCAGCTAATCCAACTACCTGTCTCTTAGACCCCATTCCAACGAGGCTATTTAAAGAAGCATTACCCCTGGTTAACACTTCATTACTAGATATGATCAATATGTCTTTATTAACAGGTTATGTAACGCAGTCATTTAAAGTAGCTGTGATAAAACCTATTCTGAAAAAACCCACCCTTGATCCTGAGGTCTTAGCCAACTGTAGACCTATATCTAACCTTCCTTTTCTCTCCAAAATCTTATAGTTAGGGAGTGAGGAGATGCAGCGTATGCCTAGACCGGCGGGGCAGGGTGTATATCTGCAGACACAGCACCCCTGCTTCTCTCTGCTTCTGTTCATAGTCATCAGATCTATAATCAATAATATAGTGAGAGTAGAGGGAGGCAGGCCAGTACAGCCCGATCCGGCAGGGGAGAGTTCAAGCCCGATCCGGCACCTCTCTTTAACCTGCCTCTCTTAATTATGCTGTTATAATTCTAGACTGAAGTTCCTTCCTTCCTATGACACAATGAGCTGCTCTCTCTTCTCTCTTTTCACTTGTTTCCTTTTGTGTGCATCCTTGTCCCAGAAATGCTTGTTACTAACCTAGCTATGGGGAGTTTACTCCCCGGAGTCCTTATGTTTCTTCTTCACCCAGAATATCGCCTTGGATTAGGGTGGCACCAAGACCTGGGTCTTGGGTGCAGTTGTCGCTGTAGACCTGCTACACCCTGCTACGCTCTGCGATTCCCTGCAGTGTCCGGCTGCGTCCTGCCGCGTCCTGCCGCATCCTGCCGCGTCCACCCATGCTCTGCTGTGCCACACTACACCCCGTAACACCCTGCTGTGCCCTACTATGACATGAACTACTACGACTACCATTGTAGTCACTGTTCCATTATCTTTATTAGGACTATTATTGCCACTGTTCATCACACCCCCAACTGGCACCGTCAGACCCCGCCTACCAAGAGTCTGGGTCTGTCTGAGGTTTTTTCCTAAAAGGGAGTTTTTCCTCGCAACTGTCGCAATAGCTACTGCTAATGCTTGCTCTTGAGGGAATTACTGTAATTGTTGGGGCTTTGTAAATTACAGAGTGTGGTCTAGACCTACTCTATCTGTAAAGTGTCTCGCGTAACTCTTGTTATGATTTGATACTATAAATAAAATTGAATTGAATTGAATTGTTGATTGTGGGAAATTTAAAGCAGATATGACAATGTACACTGTAGTTACAGGCACTTTCTCGTTCATCGCTAAATGCCGCCACGCCACGCCCACACCGTTTGATGAAAAGTTTTTCTTTTAATAACTTTTCATCTTTAAGGTGTTGAGATGGTACAGACCACATTTGAAGTACATTGGATGAAATCTCTAGGAGGAAGTATAGCACCTTGACTTTTAGGCCTACTTCCTGTTGCACAAAATGGCCACCCCGCCACGGCCATGCCCTATGATGAAAAGTTTTTCTTTTGATAACTTTTCATCTGTAACGTTTTAAGATGGCACAGACCAAATTTGAAGTTGATCGGATGAAATCAACGTGTTTCTGTCAGAAAGTCATTATTAGGGTCCGAGTGCCGACAGCGACGAGGGCCCTATTAAAACTGAAGGAATAATTATTAGATCCCGAGCACCAAATTTGGCAGTCGCATCAAGTCTGGTGAAAATGTACGTATTTTAGGGGTTTCGGGAATAGTCGCACAAAAATGGCTCGCTAGCACCCCCTACAAAGTAAAGAAAAATTTAGCCCCTGCAGTGCGTTTAACGCAGACTCACAAAACTTGGTACACATATGAAGCATGTCAAGATGTACAGAAAGCGTCATTGGAGCCATACCCTAAACCCAACAGGAAGTCTGCCATTTTTATTTCAATGTTCGAAATTAGTACGATTTTGGACATTTCCACGTCGTACTTTAACAATCGAATCAAATCCACATTAAGCCCCTCAACAAGGCAATTCATTTGACGGGAAAATAATTCCTTCAATTCCAATAGGGCCGTCGCCGCTGTCGGCGCTCGGGACCTAATAATTATTCCTTCAGTTTTAATAGAGCCCTCACCGCTGTCGGCACTCGGACCCTAATAATGACTTTCTGACAGAAACATGTTGATTAAAATCAATAAAAATATCTTTATAAGATTCTACTTTAATAAGATGCCACTGTTCTTCAGGAGGAGTTCAAATTTTTTGTAATGTTGCTGACTTCATAAAGTAAATGAAACCATTTCACAGCCTCTGCTTTGACCACTCAGTTCCCTAGAGCTGTGGAAATCTGCCAATGAGAGGCTAATAAATAACAAAAGGAGACATAAAAGCAGGAATGTCTGTAGTAATAGTACAGTGTAGTGTAGTAATATCCTACATACTGGTGAATGTGGGGACGTTCTATGAAACTAATAATAAGGTTATTGTATACCGGTGGCCACCTTTTCCAGGTACCAGCAGGGAACGGAGAGCAGCTGTGCGTGATGTTCTGTTAATGTTCATATTACTGTCTATAGTTGCAATTTGACTGTCTGGCAAAAATGCTGTGACCATGTTTGTAAACACAGCGGAGGTCCCTTTGATCTTTGTAATCAGCAAACGTCCATATCACCTGCTATTAGACTGCTCCCATTAAGAGACACTGAGAATGAGCAAAATAAGGCTCAGACAGCTTAAAGGGGTGATAGAATGCAAAACCAATTTTACCTTGTCATAGTTGAAAAACGACAGTTTGGAGGGTAAATAGAACATACATAGAACCTCATAGAACCTCAAAATCCCATAAAAGTTGACGTAAGCATCTCAACTCCTAGTCTTTGTCACGCCCCAACATTTGCATAGGCTACACCACTGACCTGAGGTCAGCTTAGTCTTCTGAATAGCAGGTCACGCAGATCTCCAGAGGTCCGCTATTTAATTACTAAATTCACTTCTGAGACTTTTTTTATGCAACAAATCAACTATGTAGAGGTCAAATATGGGCCGTTTTACGAACATTTATGGCTAATTGCAAATTTTGTCCAACTGTGTGTCGCAGTTCAGCAGGAGCTCAGCAGGCTAACGTGACAGCTGCCGGTGCTGCCTAGCCGCCTGGCGTGTCCTGCTTCATAGACCCGGCTCGCTGTGAGCTAGCTGGATCTCTGTCACGAAGGGAAGTCCGCGGCGCTCCATATCCGCGCAAAGTCACCGATTCTGGGTTACTGGACTACAAAATGCCGAGGCCCTGACGGAGCTACAGGGCCTGCAGCTAGCCGCGATCTTTACCCATAGGATTGCAGGGACACCAGCAGCTAACGAAATTCATAAAATGCATTCAATTGAAATCGGACACAAGCGTTAGCTTTGTAAGACCTTAGGGTAGTTGTTGTATAAGTGGCGTGATGGAATTCAAACTGTAAATATACTATAGTTATGCCGGCAGCCAGCTCCGCGGAGCCCCGAGCCCCCGTTGTCCAGTAACCCAGAAATGGTGACTTTCTCCTGTGTATGGAGCGCAGCTGGCCTGCCGCTGTCTCGTCAGACTGTGTGGACCTCCTGAAATCTGACACGTCTTACCAAATTTGCAATTAGCCATCAATTTTCATGAAATGGCCCATATTTAAGCTTTATATAGTTGATTTCTCGCATAAAAAAGTCTCAGAAGTGAATTTAGTAACGAAACATTGCAGTGTCTGAAATATGAGACCTGCTGTCTCGTCTCCAATGTATCTGTATGTCAACCAATCAGTGCACAGCTCATCTAAATATTCATAAGCATACCATATTTGGATGAAAAGCTCTTGTTATAAATAGGGCCCTATTCACAGGGTAGTTAAAGGCCCATAAAATAGCATTCTGGCAATTTTCAGCCCAACCAATGTTACATACCATATAATCATTCTATCACCCCTTTAAGCTATAGGTGGCATCAGTGAAAGGATCTCATCGTGACCACCACAAGGCCTTTGCAAAGTTATTGGTATATAAATTGTGTAGATGAAAATAAAAATGACTCTGAAATCGCAGTTTCAAAATACTCTTCGTTTGGGTTTTGGCTCAAGAAAGAATGAGGATAAATAACATTATCGTCAATGAGAGATTTACCGACCGTCTTGTCACTCTGAGGCAGGTAATTCAAAAACTAAAAACCCTATAGCTTACATGAGCACAATAGCTGAAAGTAGACAAGAATACCTACGTTTTCATAAATTAAATGGTGTATGACAAGTACAAATTGTGGGTGTGAGAGCAAGTTATAAAGAAGAGACTAAGATTACTTTCTCAAGGCTCCGTGCTCTAGTGATGACATCACCCACTATAAGTCATGCAATACACAGCCATTATAAATGCAAAAAATAGATAATATAAATAATAATAAATAGATCTTGAATAGCTGAATTTTCAATGAATGGTTTAAAGTTTGAATTAGAGGTCGACCGATATGGTTTTTCTCTGGCCGATGCTGATGCCGATGCCGATGCCGATCTTTAGAAATGAGGGTCAGCCGATGGCCGATTAATGCTGCCAATTTATTTTGGCCGATATTTGGCCGGTATGTGCTTGTTTTTAAACCTCTATTTGAAAGATAAAATGTAACACTAATATACACAGAATTTCTCAACAAAAATATTTATTGAACACTTCACCAATCTACACTTGTAGCCTATACTTAAATTAAAAATGTATAATGTAAAAACATACTGTAGCCTATATTGTATAAATAATGTATGAAAAATATAGGCCTATTAAATAAACGAAACAGGTAAGAAGAAAATAAACTTTGTCAAATAAACCTTTCAATGAAAAAATAAAGTTTAGTGCACTTAGCAGCATTTATTAAACTTCTGAGAATACAAATCTGCTTCACAGAAAGTGACATATTATTAATCTCAACACTATTTCCTCCTAACTCCTGTTGAATCACATAAGGCTAGGGCTCTCTAAAGTCAGTTCTTGTTCCCCTTGTTTGTTAGATCATTGTTCATTTGTTGAAGTGTTTTATCTGTGTTTTGGGGATCCTACTGTTACATGTCCTGTTGTTCTCATTAGGATCTTATCTGAGCAGATCTCTGTCATTCAAACAACTCTTGGTTGTAATTTAAAACTCGTCCAGCCAATTTAATAAAATTGAGGGTTTTATTCGTGCTCGAGTCCATAGATGCAGTTAACGGATACAGGCACGGAGAACTGAAGGCTCTGTTAGCAACGATTAGCTCCGTTAGCGGTTAGCTCCAGTTAGCTCCGTTATAGGAGTGGATGAGACTGCCACGGACAGGGGTAACAACCAGACTCTGATAAATGATATTCGGGAGCTTCCACAGCGATGTGGCCGCGGTATTTTTGTACGGTTTTATTAGTACAGTTAATCCCAAGGCAAGAACATCAGCAACATGCTACTGCTAACGGTAGCATCTGAACCTGAAGTGACTGTGCGAGACACACTTCGCAAGAATTCACGAGGGGAGGGGCTGGAGGCAGCTGGTCTGGGCGCGCTGTAAAAAATGTCGCCTATTCATGTTTTTAACACTAGGCTGCCCGCAGATGCGCCTGCTTATTAATCGGCTTGATATACTGGGATATTGGCCGATGCTGATTATGTAAAAAAATGCCAAAAATCGGCCGATTAATCGGTTGACCTCTACTTTGAATCACGCCTGTAGGTAAAAGAATGTATGAGGAGATACATTTTAAAGCAGAAGAGGATTTGAAGCCTGCTCTCAATGACTTGAATGTAAAAAAAATAATAAAGCGCAATATTTAAAAAAGTATAAATAGCAGAAAAAAGTTGAAGACATCCCATCATGTCCTCAAAGAGCTGAACATTGTGATATTTGAATGTTTGTTGTAGCTGAACGTATGCAGAAGTTAGAGAAAACCAAAAAATGTACGGAAGTATAACAATAACAAGAAGTCAAGACAACAAGAAAAACAATACTGTGAATGCTGTTGAATCAGCATCCACACAGTTATTAACAACTGAAAGCTAATAACACTTACTGTTTGTCAGAAACACGTTTAAAATTAATCCCATCCTCCTTTGACCAGTCGCTCTCAAAGGACACACAGCTGGATGCATATCCAGGTTCAGGAGAATCTGGTCTGGTCCTGATCGAAAAACACATTTATTGAAGATCACATGTTCAGTTAAAGACTCCATGCATAACATAACTGAGAAAATATATTATTATGATAAATATGTATATAAGCCTAATTATTAAAAATAAATGCCAATAATGACTTTATGACAGAAACACGATTAAAATCAATTAAAAATATCCTTTATAAGATTCTACTTTAATAAGATGCCAATGCTGTCCATGAGGAGTTGGTTCTCCGAAATGTTCTGTAATGTTGCTGACTTCATAAAGTAAATGAAACCATTTCACAGCCGCTGCTTTGACCAATCAGCTCCCTAGTTCACTCAGAGCTGTGGAGATCTGCCAATGAGAGACTAATAAGTAACAAAAGGAGACATAAAAGCAGGAATATCTGTAGTAATAGTACAGTGTAGTGTAGTATTATCCTACATACTGGTGAATGTGGGGACGTTTTATGAAACTAATAAGGTTATTGTATACCGGTGGCCACTTTTGTCAGGTACCAGCGGGGAACAGAGAGCGAGTGTGCGTGATGTTCTGTTAATGTTCATATTACTGTCTGTAGTTGCAATTTGACTGTCTGGCAAAAGTGCTGCATCATGCTTACTAATCAGTGACCATGTTTGTAAACACAGCGGAGATCCCTTTGATATCTGTAATCAGCTAACGTCCATATCACCTGTTGTTAGACTGCTCCCATTAAGAGACACTGAGAACGAGCTGTCAAAAGAAGGCTCAGACAGCTTAAGCTATAGGTGGCATCAGTGAAATTATCTCATCGTGAGCGCCACAAGGCCTTTGCGAACATATTGGTATATAAATTGTAACAAATGACTAAAAATAACAAATGACTCTGAAATCGCAGTTTCAAAATACTCTTCGTTTGGGTTTTGGCTCAAGAGAGAATTAGGATAAAAAACATTATGGTCAATGAGAGATTTACAGACCGTCTTGTCGCTCTGAGGCAGATAATTCAAAAACAGCAAACCCCATAGCTTACATGAGCACAGTAGCTGAAAGTAGACAAGAATATCTACGTTTTCATGTATGAATGGTGTATGACAAGTGAAAATTGTGGGTGTGAGAGCAAGTTATAGAGAAGAGACTAAGATTACTTTCTCAAGGCTCCGTGCTCTAGCGATGACATCACCCACTGTAAGTCACGCAATACACAGCCATTATAAATGCAAAAAATGCCTGAAATGAACACTAAACTTAAACAGTGATTTCACAAAAACTGTAAAATATATCAAAACATACAAAATATACACTGAATATATCCTGAATAGCTGATTTTCCATTAATGGTTTAAAGTTTGAATCACGTCTGTAGGTGAAAGAATGTAGGAGGAGATACATTTTAAAGCAGAAGACGATTTGAAGGATTCGAAGCCTGCTCTCAATGACTTGAATGTAAAAAAAAGCTTAATATTTAAAACAGTATAAATAGCAGAAAAAAGTTGAAGAGGTCGCATCATGTCCTCAAACAGCAGAACATTTTGATAAAAAACGTACGGAAGAAGAAGAAAAAAAAAAAAAAAGAATGAAAATACTGTGAATGCTGTTGAATCAGCATTCACAATTATTAACAACAGAATGCTAATAACACTTACTTTTTGTCAGAAACACGTTTAAAATTAATCCCATCCTCCTTTGACCAGTCACTCTCAAAGGACACACAGCTGGATGCATATCCAGATTCAGGAGACTCTGGTCTGATCCTGATAGAAAAACACATTTATTGAAGATCACATGTTCAGTTAAAGACTCCTTGCATAACATAATTTTGAAAATAGGTAATTGAGATAAATATGTATATAAGCCTAATTATTAAAAATAAATGCCAATAATGACTTTCTGACAGAAACACGTTGACTAAAATCAATACAAATATCCTTTATAAGATTCTACTTTAATAAGATGCCAATGCTGTCCAGGAGGAGTTGGTTCTCTCAAATGTTTTGTAATGTTGCTGACTTCATAAAGTAAATGAAACCATTTCACAGCCGCTGCTTTGACTAATCAGCTCCCTAGTTCACTCAGAGCTGTAGAGATCTGCCAATGAGAGGCTAATAAATAACTAAAGGAGACATACAAGCAGGAATGTCTGTAGTAATAGTACAGTGTAGTGTAGTAATATCCTACATACTGGTGAATTAGGAGACGTTTTATGAAACTAAAAGGTTATAATATACCGATGGCCACCTTTTCCAGGTACTAGCAGGGAACAGAGAGCCGGGGGGGTCTGACCGATCACTCAGATCAGGTTTTAATACCAGGCTAAAACAGGGCCATAGATATCCCAGAGTTCACCTGGACGACAGGCTACAGTGGGCTGGAAACACAGAGACCCTCTACAAGAAGACCACACACCCAATGAGACAACACTACTTCTAGTTTGTTGGAGGTTTCAGAACAACTCACCTCAGTCTTCTTTCGATTTCAATTCTCCTCAACTGCATTTGAATTCGCTCCCTCACAATTTTCTTCATTTTAATCTCTCTTACAGGTCACCTTATTTTTTTTAAGTAGTGGTGTCTCCATGGACCGGTCACTCTTCATGGACACACAGCTGGGTTCAGGTTCAGGTTCAGCAGGGTCTTAAAGAGAGGAAGACCACTTTTTAATCTCCAGAAACAGACGCTGCTGGAGAAACTAGAAGCTATCAAGCAGAAAATAAAGTCTGAAGCGCTTCACTGAATGATTTCTGCTCTCTGCTCATCCTGCTCTGTCATTCATTATCTTTCTGGGAGAACAGGAACATTGTAAAGACTCCAGGACTAAAGTCACCTTTCTGTCCTCTAATGGAGACAAGACTCCATTATGACAATCAATCTCACCTTTCTGTCCTGTGTATCAAATGTAAAAACAGGATTTAAAGTGGAGCTTTAGCATGAGTCTTTGAGGAGAAACTCTGTTTTACAGACCTGTCCATTAAATCAACTATCCATTAGTCCATCAAATCGTTTGATAGTTAGTCAACCAAGAATTTCTTTAATTAAAAGAGAGCAGATTTGGGCTCAGGTCCCTGATGTAAAAGCATTCTTACTGCATTATATTCTATATATTTACATTTTTAAGTGTTACCTGCCTCCTGAGTTTTGTGTTCTCCTTCAAATAAATACGGACGTTTATAGTAGCCTAAATGCAGTAATTTATGTTTTGCTAATTGGTATACAACAATTTCCTTTACCATTCTCACCTTCTCTCTCTGGCTCTCTGGATCATTTTTTTGGAAGTGGATTTTGCACTGTTGTATTTTTTCTTGTGTAAAAGTAAATAGTTAAACTTTTACTGTGTGGTCCTGGGGATTTTTTAATGTGGATTAAGACGAGGAAATTTAGAAGAGCGTCGAACTAAGGCTTCATTCTATGGAAACCTACAACATTTTGACAACAAAACAACAACTTCAATTTGTGCATACTAATATATCTGAATGCAGGAATTTAGACGTCAGAAGTTTTTTTTTTGCCAATGTCGCACCAAATGATTGCTGAGAGTGTAGTCTACACCTACTCTATTTGAATATGATGTGTACATATCTCTGTCACTCTCTCTGTCTCTTGGCGCGTTCATGCCACCTCGGAATGACAGGGACCGCCCCCGTGATTACGTTGTTTTTCCGACTACCAGTGTTCACATGGTTAGGATGGTCGGGATGCGTGTTCTTCTTCTTCTGTTATATTGGCGTTTGGCATAACAACTTGTTGGCCGTAGCCTTGAGCATCAGGTGTGTGAAAACATGGTGAAAACATAGAGGCCACAATAATTTGCTGCTGTTTTCTTATGCGAGCATACAAACAGCACATCGTCAGGTGTTTGTGTTATCTGCAGGACAACGAACAGGAAAGGACACGGATAATGTGTTGTTTTTTTTTTATACATAGGCCTATCTATGAATAATTTGAAACATGTTATGTCTGTGTATGTTTCTCAGCAGAGGCGTTTGTCCACAATAAACAGTTTATTGTCATTGAAATATGTTCAGTGAACCAAAGTCGCCTACATCAAACGTCAGTTGTCAACAACGCGTCACCAACTGGGAAACTCGGTTAGCAAAATCTAGCCCGAGTTTCCCACCTCTGATTCCGACAGGAAGGGATGTGAATGATGACGTTTTCACTCGGAAAAACGTTTTTCCGATGTCCATGAACGCACGGATAGTCTCTCTCTCTCTCTCTCTCTCTCTCTCTCTCTCTCTCTCTCTCTCTCTCTGTCTCTCTCTCTCTGTCTCTCTCTCTCTCTGTGTCTTCCTGGGCTAAAATATACAATATAATAATATATAATTACCTAAGTAACTTATTAACTCCCATTGCTCACTGTAAGTGACGATTGCATTTTATTGGACATTTCTGTTGTATAATGACAATAAAGCTGAACTTTGAACCTTGAACCCTGACCCTTGTAGCAGAACCATTAGAGTTGTGTTGTGTCTCTCTTTACTCTGATGGAGACGACGGTTTGTTTTCTGACAGCTGGAGAAAGGAAATAAAGCTCAGCTGTTTGATTCCAGTAAATCACCAACATGTAGATTTATCTTCAACACAAGAGTCGTCCAAACTTTCTCAGGGAATAAGAAGAGAAGTAGAAACATTATATTTAACATTACAGAGCCAGAAACTAACCCTGAAGAGACCAAAGACTAACGTCTTGTTAAAGTACCAAACAGATACTTACAGTTTCTTCAAACAGTCCAAAGAGGTGATGAAGAAGAGGGTAACTCTCCACCTGGAGAGAAATCTCTGACACAGGTGAGCTGTTCCCTGGAATGAGTCCCAGCTCCACCTGTCAGGAAGCAGGCAGGAAGGGCTGCAACAGGAGCAGATTTTCACAATAAAATGACTGCTGTTGATGCTCCGTTACTGACTGAAAGATGTAATGACTGTAGACACTGACTACTCATTACACAAGCTGAACATGTTTCCTAAAATATGAAATCCATCCCCCCTCTGTCTTCTTTCCTCACTGATACCAACAGTGAAGTCTTCAACACAAACATATTAATGTGGGAGGGAATCAAACCTCCAACAGACTCAATGAGACAGCTTTTCTGTCACATTGATGACAGGTTACTGCAGTAAAAGTACTAATAGCACAGTGATGACATGTTACTGCAGTAAAAGTAGTAATAGCACAGTGTGAAGTTCCAGCAGCTGGCTGAGCAGATAACTAACATGGAGAGAAAACAGACAGACTCTCTGATCCCTGAACTCAACACAATATGAAAATGAAAAAGTGAAAGACTTACGTACTGGACTGCTCTGATTGGAGGGTTTCTCACACTGCAGCTCGACCTGGAAGACCTCTGGGACACCCTTAGTGTGTCTCAAATCGCGCACTTCCCTTCGTACACTATGTACTTACTTGCATAGTGCGTAAAATTTGACGGGGGAGTGTTGTCTCAAATCGCGCACTGTCTTATGTACTTACCGGAAGTGACGATCAAAACATCGCAGTCCTCCTCTTTCTTCTTCTGTGAAAATGAGAATTGTACCCAGGGTAGAGCATTCCCGCCACCTATTGTCGCCCGCGAAAATTACATTTTCTGCTTTGTTCTTCAAAATGAATGCGATTGTTTTTATTGTTGCTTGTATTTGCCCTCTGTTTTTCGCGACAATGAGAGGATTGCGACGACGCCGTCGTGTCATCCAACTCCTTTTAGCGGAAAACATACCGGTATGTTGATATTCATACTTTGCTCTTAATTCATTTTTTTTTAAAACCCCAAAATGACCATTATGAGTTATTATAGCAAAAGTGGAGGAATAAAATTGTGTCCAACTGATATTAGCTAACGTTAATATAGATAGTCATTATGTTTATATAAGAATGTTTAATTTTAATGATTCATCTATTAGCTAGCCACTTACAGTGACAATAAAGGCATAGGAAACCCAATAGACATTTAAATAGATTCTAGCTACAGTCATGCAAAGTACAACGCTAAAGATAACACACCACATGAAATACATTCAATACAATTTTATTTTAAAAGATGGTCCTGTGTTAATTGTTCTACAGGCTCCCAACCCCAGGCAGTACTGCCAGCTCAACAACACGGTGCCGTTGCTGGCCCTGTACTTTGATGGGGAAAGCGACATGAGGGTAGACTTCAGACTCTCCAGGGGATCCTTTAACGGTCTGATGGCCATCCTCGTCACGGCGTGTGACCATGGCTGGGGAACTGTCATCGAGGCCCTCGTCTTCCTCTTTTGGCTCGCCAGCGGTACCTCTTACCGTGTTGTAGCCAGAGTCTTTGCTATTCCCCGGGCCACTGTGCACCGTGATGTCCACAAGACCAGCAGGAAAGTCCTCTCTCTCCTCCCCCAGGTCGTTCGCCTTCCATCAGAGGAGGACTTGCCTCATGTTGGTGCAGGTTTTGCACGATTGGCCGGGTCAGCGGCCTTCAACAGGGTTGTCGGTAGCATTGATGGCTGCCATGTCCGTGTGACGCCCCCATCGATGACGCAACCTGTTACCTGAACAGGAAGATTTTTTATTCTGTTCAATTTCAGGCTGTGTGTGACCACACAGCGAAGTTCATCGACGTTTTCATTGGCTTCCCCAGGTCAGCTCATGATGCGAGGGTTTTAAAACACAGCCCCCTGTACTGCCAGCAGAGGTACCCTCCACCTGGTTTCTGCATCATTGGGGATGGTGGCTACCCCTGCCTCAGGCAACCCATCGCCCTCATGACTCCCTACAGGCAGCCTCTACACAACCAACTCCAGGTCCGCTTCAACGGTCACCTGTCTAGAGCGAGGTGTGTTGTGGAGAGGGCCTTTGGTATCCTGAAGACCAGATGGAGGTCCATATTTTTGAAGGCGCTAGAGGTGGATGTCCTCTATGTCCCGGAGGTCATTGCCTGCTGCACAGTCCTTCATAACATCTGCCTAAGCAATGGGGACCTGTTGGAGGCAGAAGATGATGTGAAGGGAGAAGCAGGGGACTCTCCACAACCAGCCTCTCAAGGTGCTATCTGTGGAGCAGAGGACAGGCACAGGATGGCAATTATGTGTGTTGTACCAGACCACGATTATGCAATTTAAATGTTTTTTTTTTTTTTTGCTGTTCTTGTTCTTTTGTGAAATCTTATGTTGTTCTTGTTAATCAGTTCACTAATCAGTTCAATAATCAGTTCAAAAAAATTTAAGCAATCCCAGAAATGCTTGTTACTAACTTAGCTCTGGGGAGTTTACTCCCCGGAGTCATTATGTTTGTTTTTTTCAGCCCAGCATATTTCCTTGGATTAGGGTGGCACCTAAATCATGATTGCAGCTGATGCCGTGGTCCTGATGCATGCCCTGTTACACCCTGCAGTGCCCTGCAGTGTCCTGCTACATCCTGTATCACCCTGCAGTGCCATGAACTACTACATCTATTTCTAGTCACTGTTCCATTATCTTTACTGTGATTATTATTGCCACTGTTCATCACACCCCCATATTTTATATATATATACATATACATACAGATATATATATCGGAGGGTAACCATCACACTTTCAGAGTACAGTAATAATAGACAGATCATATAGTTATTAACTACATTTATTTATTTACAAGCTTCTCCAGCAAAGACAGGAAGCGCTCCTCCCTCATGCCTACCTCCCTGTCTCTCCTCTCCTCCCTCTCCCTCATCTCTTTGTCTCTTCTCTCATCCCTCTCCCTCATCTCTGCGAAACGCCGTTCCTCTCTCTCCACTGCCTCACGGTGCCACCTCTCCTCTCTTTCATCTCTTGCTTCCTCTCTCTCTCTTGCCTTCTCCTCCATCTTCTTCATCTCCTGCTCATACATCTGCTCCCTCTCTTCTAATTCCTTCAGGGGCTCCACAACATCCACTCGCCTCCGTTTTGGAGTGGATGCCGTGGAAGCCCTGGCTGTGTCCCTTTCTGGGGTCACCACCGAGGGGGGTTCAACAACCGCCACGTCCTGGGATGATGAGGCAATGAGGACAGGCGGCGTTACAGACGGCCTGCCCCCAATTGCCTCATCCATCAAAGCATACCACTTCCAGGACGCAGCGGTTGCCTCACCCCCCTCAGTGCTGACCCCAGTTCTGGGGCATTTCAGATCCTTCGGACAACAGAAAACACTTCAATTTAAGATCAACAAACTAAAATTAAATGCTTACATCCTTAGGGCTGATTGACTCACAATTATTCTGACAGTTAACCAACCATGTATTTTTGTTTCAGGTTCTCCCATTTCTTTTAAAAAAAAAAGGGGGGTAACCCTGTCCTGCAGCCCTCGACTTTCAATGTACGCCCTAATGAAAATACAATTTGTATGAGGCTAGCAATGTAAAGTATAGGTCCACAGTACAATATATAACAATAGGAAGATATTATACACATTTACTTACTCATATCCATTCAGGGCAGCATTCCTCTTGCCTGTAAAGCTGGAGGCGTTCACCATCCTCCACTGAATGAGGGACCTTGTGTCCTCGTCTGTCCCTAACGATTATATAAGTCAGATCAGGACAGAAACAGCACTGTTAATACGTTATAACATTACATGCATTAACGTACTGTAACATTACTGCTAATATGTAATTTATATTTACAAGATCACACATCTAACGCTAAATCTTCTACAGTGAGGACAATAGTGTGGCTAGATAGCCTCATTTTCGGCGTAATTAGAGTATTTACAGTTTGAATTTCTCTTGCCACTTATGTAACATCTACCCCAAGGTCTAATAAAGCTAACAATTGTGTCGGATTTCAATTTAACACATTTTTTTGTGAACATCAGGGGTATAGAAGTAACTTCATACTCTTTGGTTTAACTGTGCCGCTGTAAGATAGCTAGCTAAAGTTAGCT
>NC_050178.1:21384150-21389150 GCF_008315115.2 Sander lucioperca | reverse complement strand
ATTCATACGGTTTGATAAAGTACTTATTGGACTTTAACTTATCATTGCACTTACAATAACGTAGCTGTCCTCAATTTAGGTCAGGTGTGTGTGTGCGCGTCAGTCGCGGGGAGAACGGTAAATGTGAGATGTTCGAGTCACACACGTCTCGTCTTCATCACAGAAACTAGGAAATGAATTTGACCCGTTCTCACTCCTGATTGGTCAGTGGCTGCACGTGGGACTGCTGGGATTGTCGCGAGTAATGAAAATGCGATAGGCTGTCAATCAATGTCTTCCAGTGATGCATGCCCCTGATTGGCTACCTGCCAATGTGGCAGGTAGATTGACAGTGTTACCGGCAATTGCAAAATTCACCCACATTTGGCTGGTGGTCGTGTGTTAATTTCAGGCCCTGGGTGTAAATATATGATGAAAAGATGTTTTTCCTATCATGACTCCACATTCACCCAATGTCTCATTTTAAACACACAGTTTGTTGTTTGTCCCACACCGAGGAAACTGTTCTCTCTGCTACTCGTTCCTCTTTGATTGTCTTGATTTCATTCCCCGTTGTCTGTTTTCTTGTCCTCCTTCTCTCCGTGTGTTTGACCCTGTTCCATTCCTCATTTCATGTCTTTATTTGCTAATGCTATATCCCTTTATTTCCTATATATACATAGATTATTGTCATTATTGTAAAAACCTCATCAGATTGTTCATCTTTTCCATCAATCTGCTGATGTATGCTCTCCTATCAACACTATATCAACGAACACACTTTTCCCATTCCTTTCAGACCATTTGATTGTGTAATCGGTGCCGTCCCAAACGCTCTCATTCTACTGACAACACATGAGCCTTGTGTTGTCTTCCTGTGCTACTTGGTGTTTTTGTGGCTTACATGTTTTTCTCACTTTTCATCATGTTTTTGTAGCATTTCCTGACACTTTGTCGTGATTGTCTCTGTTTTTTTTGCCATGTTTTCTGCTTTATTTCTAACCTTTTTTCAAGTTTTTTCCCTCACTTTTGTCACTTTTTTCTACCTTGACCAGATCACAAACACATCACAGTAACGTTATGCTTTTATTGTGAAAAGAGACAGAACTCCAAACTAAACATGACACAAGTCAACGGCATTTCTAGATTTTGATGATCACAGCTTCCATCAAGAAGTTTACAATGTTCACCAGGAATCTGTTCAATCATTCTGAATTATTTCATACAAAGTTCATTCATTAGTTCATAACAATAACCTGAAATATTTCTGTTAGTGTGATCCTGTACAGACTCAACTGATCAGCAGTGAGAAACAGGAGGAGACTCTCCGTCCTACACAGAACACAGAGACACTGAGGAACCAGGAGACCAGAACCCAAACCCAGGATAGAGAGGCTGAGTGAATGTGGTGTTGAAGGTGTGGAGGAGGATCAGTGAGTCAGAGGAGACTCTGTAGAAGGACAGAGAGCCAGCAGGACAGTCCACATACACTGCTACTCTACCAGAGACAGAGGAGGAGGAGATGGATGTTCTTATGTCATTGTGATAGACAGAGTAACCACCATCATAGCAGAACAGACTCCAGGACTGATCATTCTATCCAAACAAACAGTCTCTCCTGCTGATTCCTCTGTAACTCACTGATATATCAACCACTCCTCTCCACTCAACCTCCCAGTAACAGCGACCAGTCAGACCATCTCTACACAGCAGCTGAGCCCAGTAGTCAAACCTCTCTGGATGATCAGGATATGACTGATCCTCCTTCACCCGTGTCACCTTCCTGTTGTTGTCAGACAGTTTGAGTTTTCTGTTCACTGTGTTTGTGTCCAGTGTGAGATCACAGGAATCTGACGGAGAGAAGGAGACACAACACAGCTGCAGTTATTAACCAATCAGCACGTAGATGATGACATCAGAGGGTTGGATGAGTGATGTCACAGTTTGATGAATGAAATTAAAAACAGACTTACACTCCCTCAGACCTGGTGTCAACCATCTGACTCCAGCAGGCTCCACCCTGAAAGGAGGGGGGGGGGGGGGGGGGTTACATCACTCTCACACACACAGCTTCATCCTCATCACATGTAGGGCTGGAATTTACTCATTTATATTCATATTTGGGCTGTCAATCAATTAAAATATGTAATTCAGTTTAATTTCCTTTAAAGAGTCTGTCATAAGAGAAGTTATCTCAGGACACTTTCCAGATAGAGGAGGTCTGAGTCAGGATTTATTTCATAGTACACAACAACCGTCCTCCTCTACAGCTGTTTACTGCTCCAGAAATCAGCTGATCTTATAATATATATAATATATATATAATAGGCTATTTGATGTGTATGAGAGTGTGTTCCTAGTGTACTTTATCATATCATAATGAGCAGGTCATGAGAATATTACTGAAACTACAGCTTGTTGTTTTATAGGATGGAGATGTCTGTCTCTAGTTCCTGATAAACTGATCTATAGGCTGCTATATGAACGCTGTGCTATTCAACAACAGCTGCATGGAAACAAAAGCCCTACACAGGGAAATGAATGAGATATGTTATAGAGTACAAATAACAGCATGTGCCTATTATGTTTGGACATTTTGTATTTCATGAATTAGACAACGTTTTACAACGTTTATGAGGTCGCCCTAGCTTAACAACTAGAGAAACAGCTTGACTTTAAAGGGAGTCTGGGAACTTCTTCCCTGGGATCTTACCAGTTGCTGCCCGCATCCGCTTCAAGACACTAGTACTTACGTACTGGGCCACGAACGGATCAGCACCGGCTTATATCCAGGACATGGTCAAACCATATACCCCAACCCGCCCACTTCGTTCTGCATCAGCCAAACTGCTGGCTGCTCCCTCACAGCGAGGGAGAACTAATCACTCAACGAAATCCCGACTGTTCACTGTCCTGGCTCCCAAATGGTGGAACGAGCTCCCCATCGATATCAGGATGGCCGAAAACCTACACATCTTCCACCGAAGGCTAAAAACACATCTCTTCTGACTACACCTCGGATAAAAAAAAATAAATAAATAATATTCTTGAACCTGCACTTTCATATGTCTCTTTGTAGCTTTGCTTATTTAAAGCTAATGTTCTTGCACTGACTACTTGTTGTCTGGAGTTTGAACCTTCACAGTTGAAATCACTTAATTGGAAGTCACTTTGGATAAAAGCATCAGCTAAATGACATGTAATGTAATGTAATGTAATAACAACTTACATTTTGTCAGAAACACGTTTAAAATCAATCCCATCCTCCTTTGACCGGTTGCTCTTAATGGAAACACAGCTGGATGCACATCCAGATTCAGGAGACTCTGGTCTGGTCCTGATAGAAAAATACATTTATTGAAGATCACATGTTCAGTTAAAGACTCCCTGCATAACATAACTGAGAAAATATATAATTAAGATCATGTATATGAGCCTAATTATTAAAATAAATGTCAATAATGACTTACTTTCTGACAGAAACACGTTGATTTAAATCAATAAAAATATCCTTTATAAGATTCTACTTTAATAAGATGCCCCTGTTCTTCAGGAGGAGTTGGTTCTTTCAAATGTTTAGTAATGTTGCTGACTTCATAAAGTAAATGAAACCATTTCACAGCTGCTGCTTTGACCAATCAGCTCCCTAGTTCACTCAGAGCTGTGGAGATCTGCCAATGAGAGGCTAATAAATAACTAAAGGAGACATACAAGCAGGAATGTCTGTAGTAATAGTACAGTGTAGTGTAGTAATATCCTACATACTGGTGAATGTGGGGACATTTTATGAAACTAATAAGGTTATTGTATACCAGTGGCCACCTTTTCCAGGTACGAGTGGGGAACAGAGAGTTAGTGTGTGATGTTGTGTTAATGTTCATATTTCTGTCTGTAGTTGCAATTTGACTGTCTGGCAAAAATGCTGCATCATGCTTACTAATCAGTGACCATGTTTGTAAACACAGCAGAGATCCCTTTGATCTCTGTAATCAGCTAACGACCATATCACCAGCTGTTAGACTGCTCCCATTAAGAGACACTGAGAGTGACATGTGAAAAGAAGGCTCAGACAGCTTAAACTATAGGTGGCATCAGTGAAATGACATCATTGGGAGCGCCACAAGGCCTTTGCGAACGTATTGGTATATATTTTGTGTAGATAATATAAGAAAATGACTCTGAAATTGCAGTTTCAAAATACTCTTCGTTTGTGTTTTGGCTGAAGAGAGAATGAGGATAAATAACGTTATGGTCATTGAGAGATTTACCAACCGTCTTGTCGCTCTGAGGCATTTAATTCAAAAACTGTAAAAGATCAAAACACTGAATAGAGTCTGAATAGCTGAATCTTTCGAGAATGGTTTAAAGTTTGAATCACATCTGTAGGTGAAAGAATGTAGGAGGAGATACATTTAATTACAACTAGAAAATGCATTTCCTGCAGAAAATGCGTGGGAATGCTGAATAGCTGAATTGCTAAAGCTAAACTAGTTGAATAGATGCTTAAATCAGTAAGAAGAAATTGAAGTAGTGAGAGTAGTTGAAAAAGTGGAAATCGTTTTAATACGTATGAATTTCATTAAAAAGTTAAAAGCTTATGCTAAACTGAACTGTTGGCTTCAAAAGTTGAATAATGACAAAAGACGTAGGACATTGTGAGCTCTGAGTATATTTTCTAACTGATAATCACTCACAAATGCAGAAATATGAAACAAATAGTACGAAAAATCTTAAAGCTCAAATGCACTACACTGCTAAAAAATCAGGAAAATTGTTAGAGTTGGAAGCTGAACTACATTACCCAAGTGAAGAGCTAAAATACATTGTTAGAAAAGCTTGAAGCTGAACTGTAATACTGTCAAAGATGAAAGTTGAAATGAATTACCTACAACGGCTGAAAGAAGAAATACTTTGTATTATTATCAGACACTGCATACAACGAAAAAGCATCAATCTAGCTGATATGAGATGTGAAATATATTAGGTAAAAAGAATGGGGCTGAACAACAGAAAAGAGAGGA
>NC_050178.1:21366650-21376650 GCF_008315115.2 Sander lucioperca | reverse complement strand
CACGGTACAGACGGAGAAACGAAGCGCTTCTCTTCTTTAGTGTTTCTGCTGCTAAACACTGCCGGAAATGTCCAATGTGTTTATCATAAGAAATAAAGGATCTATAAGACAGAAATAAAGGATCTATAAGACAGAAATAAAGGATCTAGAAGACAGAAATAAAGGATTTATAAGACAGAAATAAAGGATCTATGAGACAGAAATAAAGGATCTATGAGACAGAAACACAACAACATGGCGGCCGATCTTTGTGAAGACGCCAGTTGTAATCATCACAAGTCCAGTTGAGTTGGTTTCTCTGCAGCTTTCTGCTCTTAAACTAAACTAACCACAGCTGGAGTTGACCAGTCAAACGTTACAGACATTAGAGTTAAATTACCTTCAGCGGGAGCTTCACACGGAGAGAAAAACTGCGTCACATCAGCCTCTGGAAAGTGAAAGTAAACTTTAAACAGGAAACAAGAGGAGGGCCCCAGAGAGGCTCAGCATTACCACATCTAGGAAATAATGAATGGAACTTCTGACAGTTAACGGCAGTCTTTATCTCGCTCTAGTTCATCACGAATGAGCCAGCCGGGCTTCAGTCCAGATCTGTCTGCCTGCAGCTCCAACACCGAGGACGTTTTGATCCGGAGCACTCAGGTTCTTGTCTCAGATCAGAGACCCGAACCGAATCCAGAAACTGCGGGACCCTCCCGTCTAGCCTAGTCTGGCCAAGCAACAGCAGCCGAGCTCCGGGGCAGAGAACCAGCAGCAGCGGCCGAGGTCCCGACAGAAGCCGGACAGAGATGCTCCTCTGCGGGCAGCAGCTCACCCTCAGCCCGGTAAGAGCTCCGGGAGTTGGTCTCAGCGGTTTGTTAAAATAGATTAATTTATTTTATTTGATAAGATTACAACACACATTTACGTAAGTATAGAGTTGAGGTACTTTCCTTGAGTGTTTCCATGTTCTGCTACTTTCTACTTCTCTACATGTAAGAGGTAAATATTGTACTTTTTACTGCATTACATTTATCTTACAGCTTCTGGTGTGTGTGTGTGTGTCTGTGTCCTTGTGTGTGTCTCTGTCTATGTGTGTGTGTGTGTGTGTTTCTGTGTGTGTGTCTGTGTGTGTGTGTGTGTGTGTGTGTGTGTCTAATGTTATGGGTAGTCAGACAGCTCAGGTAGCATTCTCATAAAAGTTATTCTTCAATTACAGATTTCTCGTCAGAATTAACCCGGAGGAGGGGAAGAAATGCACAGCCCGACAGGATGTCAGCAGGAAGACAGGGAGAGTTGTGCAGAAGAAGGCACCCCCCATCAAACCCCATGTGAACAATTTAATCTGCCTGTTGCTAGATTTCAAATGGAAGACCTTGAACAGAATGCTCCGAATACACACACATACACACACACACACACACACACACACACACACACACACACACACACACACACACACACCATCACAGTCAGCTATACACTGCCCAAGACCCACAAACACACTCACCCCATTACACCCGTGTGTATTTTACTGTTGAGTTTGAGTTTAACAAGAATGCTCAATAAATGCATTTCATTAAAACTTATCAGATCTGTTCATTTTGATTTCCCTTTTTACTTGTTTAATTATTTCTCAATATTGTTATCCATTTTAATATTTGTTGATGGTTAGTAAATAGATTTAGTAATAAAATGTTAAGAATAAATGTGGTAATAAGAAGTATTGATTAAATAATAATAATTATAGTAAGATACGGTAGCCTAATCTATAGTTACAGTAACACATAATTACAGTAAACTACAGTAATCTATAGCTACAGTAATACATAATTACAGTAAACTACAGTAATCTATAGCTACAGTAATACATAAATTACAGTAAATTACAGTAATGTAGTAATGTAGTAAAAATGTCTCTTTACACACCGAAGCTGTTATGAAGACGTAATACGTAGCATACAGCAGCAGGCGGCGCTACTCTGTATTGGCGCCCAAAAAATTTAAATCAGGCAGCTGATTGGACGAACGCGTCACGTGGGTCTGGCTGCTGCTTCCAGATTTTGGATGTTTTCAAACGGCCAATGCGACAATTAACGGTGGCTCATTCAGAATACGATCTCATATCGTACTAAAATAGTTCACCGAAACATGTTTCTGAAAACATTTTAAGAGAGAAATAGGCCGTGCAGTTGCTGAATCTGTCTTCATTTCAGATCAACAAAGGTCAGTTTAAAAGATTTTACTCAGATTTTCAGAGGCTCTAGTCACGCTCATTCCGCTCGCCATTTCCGGGTGAGTCCCGACTGCCCTGTCTCCGACTGAACACTTTGAGTTGGACAAAATGAAGGCCGACAGCTCCTCCAACTGAACACACCGAACACACTCGAGTCACAGACCTCGCCAGACTGTCCAACGGCCGATTTTTGGCCCAGTGTGTAGACGCCATTACTCCAACATTCATTCAGACGGCTAACCGCACTAGTTGGAACAATATACAATACTTAAAGCTACATTGTGTAAGAATTTCTCCCATCTAGCGTTGAGATCATGTATTGCAATCAACTCTTTCTCACCACGCAGTTAAAAGTACGTATTGCAGCTACGGTAGCCTTCACGCTTCAAAAAGCGAAAGTGTACAAAAGAACGTCTATCAGCCGTGGTTGTTGGAGTGCATGTCGGAAAGCGGGCACGCGCGCCACCCGACGAAGAGGAGAGAGAAACAAAAAGGAGACTGCAGTGGTCCAGAGGATAATTAACTAGTTGGGATTTGGTGTGTTCCTCCAAAGCAGCTCCAATGTTCACTCTTTTTCTGATGATGCTGGTCTCTTGCTCTTTTCAATCTTCGTTTTCTTTTTCTGGGCGAAGAAGAAGAAGACTCCTGTTCCTGAAAGTTGGATTTTGAATACATTTGGTCCTAACGATACCCGTTAGCAGCATTAGCAGCAAACTGTGAGTTTATCATGTGACAGAGAAAACGCGAAAGGTGGAGCAGTATGTCCTGTATGTCCCTTACACACACAAACACACACACACACACACACACACACACACACACACACACACACACACACACACACACACACACAATATTTTATTTAGAATTTATTATTTATTTATATTATTTTATTTTTTGAGTTGCTGATGTTTTATTTTGAAGTTTCTGATGTTTTATTTTGAAGTTTCTGATGTGTTGCGTTCAAGTCAGTGAAAAAACTCAAATTAGTCAAATTAAAATATTTATTTAAAGCAATAAAATGTAACTCTTCATACATGTGTTCAGATCTTTTATTAAGTTTTCAGCAAAATAAAATAAAATGAAAAAAAACCTTTAAAACTTAAAAACTGTGAGTTTGTTTTTCCTCGAGAAAAAACGGTGGAATGTCCTTTAAAACCCCGCCACATGACCCCCGTCACATGACCCCCATCACCGCCACAGAGGAGAAACACACGAAGAAAAACATCTGTACAGGAAGCCAGCGGTCTGCTCCGGACACGGAGACACGGGATTGGACGAAACATCTGTCACTCTGAATTATCCCTCCTGGTGTCCTCAGGGTCAAATCTGACCCATTTTTAAAAAGTTTCTGTATCAGAAATTTTGGTTTCTTTTAACCAAACTGTCAAAAAAGAAAAAGTATCCATACAACGAACTTAACAAGTTAAAAATGATCAGTTCACTACTTTCATTGAATTTGGGTGTTTTAGTCAACTTTATAGCATTTGAAGACAAATTTAAAAAAGTGACAAAAAAATTCGGAAAAAAACAACAAAAACGTCAAATAAAGCGCTGTAAAAAAAATCAACAAAAACCGGAAAAAATGAGTAAACAGCTTCAAAAACGTCAAAGTTTTGGTTTAAAATTTTGACCCAGAAAAACTCAAAGTTGCTTGTTGGTCGACAGGAAGACAGCATGAGGGTTAAACTAACACGCCCAAACCTCATATCTCATCAACATCCTGGTATACTGGTAACTGTTACCATGGTAACATTCTGGTATACTGGACATAAACAGGAGGCAGCGTGGAGACTCCTCCCACTGCTGGTAGTTACCATGGTAACGTTAGTAGAGTGGAGACTCCTCCCACTGCTAAACCAAAACGTAGCGATGGAGACGTAGCCTGAGCCTGGCCAAACGTCTGAATGTGATTTAACAGTGTGATTGATGCGTCTGTTGGCAGTTTGAGACACTAATGATCCCAAACTCCACACAGGTGATGCTGCGTTCAGGTGCAACAGAAACAAACGGAAACTTCAGAGAGATTAGATCTTTAGAACTAGATTTTAAATCTTCATATTCTCTGCTCTGTGTTTTTTACGTTTACACCATAGAGCAGCACTTTTAATTTCATAGTTTGTACTTGCAGTGACAATAAAGTAAATTCTGATGCTCGTTCCCATGTCCCACGTCCCCTGAACGCAGCATGAGCCCTGGTTAACACCTGGGATTATGGAAATATAAAAACGTCTTTAAACTAAACTTTGGTCATTTTCTTGCTGTGTGTTCATGTCAGTGGAGTTTAAACTGTTTAGAATAAACAAAGGGACATTTTGGGTGGCAGTTGTTCGCTGTGACATCACGATGAACACTGTGACATCACGATGAACACTGTGACATCACGATGAACACTGTGACAGCACGATGAACACTGTGACATCACGATGAACACGTCAGACATGATATATGTAAACACACACATACAGACACAAAAATACTGAAGTATACATATGAAGTGGATGCAGAGAGATGATTGGGTTCCAGTCTGTAACCATGACAACAGATTAACTCCACGGCACAAACACGAGACAACGACTCTCTTTAAAAACATCGGGTTGACCTAGTGACATCACAAGGGAAGCTCCGCCCCCTTCAGCCGTATTTTCATTAACTTAAAAAAAAATTCTCGTCCTTTGACCTTTTTATTCGGTCCGTCAATGATGCTCTGTGAGACAGACAGACACACACACACACACACACACACACACACACACACACGGGTGCTAACAACTTTGTACACATTGTCAGTATGTTCTACAAAGATATTAATATCTCGGTTATAATAAATCTCAATACCTCTGAAAGATTTAAAATTAATGGGGTCAGGCAGGGGTGCCCTATCTCCCCCTTCTTATTTATTTTAGTCACTGAATTATTGTCGCTTAAAATTATATCTGACAGAGATTTTGAAGGAATCTCAATATTTGGTAAGGAGTTAAAAATGTCCCAATTGGCAGATAACACTATGATTTTTTAAAGGACAAGAACCAGTTATGTAACTATTCAGTTGATAGACCAGTTTTCCAAGGCTTCAGCTTTAAGATTGAATATGTCCAAATGTGAAATCTTATCTCTGCATAGTTGTGATGCTTGAGTAATTGGAAACATCCCAGTTAAGGATTCTATTAAGTATCTGTACATATTTATAACTAGAAATATTACAGCTAAACATCTACATTTTTTAAGTAGACTAAAAAAGACTAAAACTATGTTTAACATCAACATAGGGATTTGTCTATTTTGGGCAGAGTTCTCCTATTCAAAGCAGAGGGTGTCAAGCACACCAGGAGATGGACCCACAAATGCACGACTCAGGTGAGCAAAATTCAATGGTTTTATTAAAGCACGAATAAAACAGGCAAAGGGAAATCAGAGAAACAGGCAGTAGTCAAAAATTCAAATCCTAAAATAGAGAAGGTGAATTGGCAACAGGTTCTCACACTCATCTCGTAAAATATGGACGCTTGGTCAGGTGCCTTTGTCGTTCTTATTGACGCTAAAAGTCTCCTTTAGCGCTATAAGTAAACGTCTTGGTCGGGACTATTGCCGTCCCTTTTGACGCAGTTATGTTAAGGAAAAGGTCGTGGGTGGGCGTACGGTTCTGTGACACGCGGGAGGAAAGAAAAAAGCGACTATAGCCAGCGTGACAAGCGGTACGCGAACCCCGCTCTCCTGGGTGAAAGTCCTGTGTTTGTTTGACCCATCCACCACCCCAACCATCCTCCATATGCGGAAATTCGCCGTTACATACTACTCTCTAAATCCTCTCTAACTGCTGCTCTCCACAGTGCGTTACACAAACACGCTGAAAGACGCCTTTTTCGTCGCATCAGACGCTGACAGCCACTGTCCAAACGTCCTTATTTTACGAGTTCAAAATGAGAACGGATTAGAATTGGAGAAGGGCTTGGCTTCTACCGTATAAGTACTGTGTTTCTAACAAAGCTAATGAAGTACACCTCAACATGTTACATAACATATACCCTACTAATCACCTTGGTGCTAAATGTGCCCACATTGACTCTTCCTGTACATTTTGGAAACAGAATATTGAAACAATATCTCACCTTTTTTTAATTGTAAAATATCCAAAAGATTTTGGACAGATTTAGAGTCTTACTTTTTTAAACCCACAGACTTTGTCTACACCTTTAACCTTAAAGATATCATCTGTTTCTACGATAATTCAGTAAATGGTGCTCTTGAGTATCTAATTCATTTCATCATTCTGTATGCCAAATTTTATATTCACAAGCAGACATTTTCTAATTCATCTCCTAATTTTGTACCTTTTCTCATAGAATTTATATCGCTACTTAGATCGTTGGATAACAAAAAACTTATTAAAATTGTGGAAACTGTAGAGCTTACTGTAGAGAACTTCCCTAAAACCTCTGACTAATTGTAAATTCATGTTTTTATGTGCCTCTTTTTATTTATTTTTCTATGTAATGATTCTGTTATTAACAATGACATGATGATTTATAATGTCACTGATTATTGGTAATGTTGTCATTTGTTATTTTAGAGAGAAATATAAAAATATCTTATAAATATAAGTTTATATTAAATGGGTAAAAATTGTTGCAAAAAACAGTCAGGTGAGCTGACAAGTGATGGAAAGTATATGTTGTGTAAAGGGAAAAGGAATGTGACGTTTATGAAAAAATGGAAGAAAAAGCAAGGATTTAATGGAAAGTTAAGTGTACAAGAATGTACTAAGTTGGTGGAAGAAACAGAAAAAGAATGTGGTAAAAATGACAGAAAAGGGAGAAAAGAGGAGTTATACGAAGCAAGAGAGTGGTTGGGAGAAGCAAAAACAATGAAAAGAAGGGGTAGATAAGAGAAAAACTTACAAAGAAAAACAAAACTTTAAACTTTAAGTTAAGTTTAAAGTTTAAGCTTTAAACTTAGTAGACAATCAGGCTGCTGTCTACAAAAAGATAATGAAGACATTGATGTTTATTTCGAAAGACTAAAGGAGAGCTTTGATGCCCATAGCAACGTGACCGCTCCAGGGGTCCCAGACCCAAATTGTCCTTATGAACAATTGAAGGAACACCTTCTTAAACGCTGCTCTACCCCTGATAAGCAACTTTGTGGAGAAACACATGGTTGATAATCGCACTGCAGGAATAGCCCCCATCCGCGAGCATGCTAGACACACCCAAAACTATTTCAAGAAAAAGAATAATAAGAAAAATCTGCTTTTTGTTTTAGAAAATGGAAAGCTTTACACTGTCTGAAAATGCGGGGAGGGGCAGAGGGAAGTTTAGGGGTAGAGGCTGAGGAAAAGGAAGGGGCGGATCGAGTAGATCAGGCCAGAGTGTCTGTTTTGTGTGTGGGAAACCTGGGCATTGGGCCAGAAACTGCAGAGACAAAAACAACAGTAGATAGTGAGCAGACTGACACACGTGACTTCTCTGCATGACTAGACACAGACAGAGAGGAGAAGTGAGAGAGACACGAGCTGAAGAGACTGAAGAGGAACTTAATTAATATTACAACAAGACATCAGACCAGAAGTTACTCTGACTAACATAGGACATGAAGTTTCTTTTTTGTGTGATACAGGAGCCTTTAGGTCTGTCTTACACCCTGATGATGTACCGAATTTAACTGCCACAAGAAAAAAAAAGAAGAAAAAGTAATTAAACGTGGAAAGATTTGGGAAGGTTTGTGACAGCTTGCAAGGAGACTGGAGATTGGGTACCGCTGGAGAAGCGCATAGAAAAAGCAAGAGATTAAACGCTTATTGCAAATCATTGAACTGGACAACAAGTGCCAAACCTGCAGGTCATCTACAGGGGAGAAGAAAAACAAGCTGATATATTGATAATTATGTCCTTACAGAAAAACAAGAGGAACAATTCAGTTCAATACAATGATTTACAACCTGATAAAAAGTATTTCTCTGTGGTCAAGAATCCGTTCTAGTTTTTGTTGAACTGTTAGACATTGTTGTTGTGACATTGTTGTAAAAGGTAAACAGTCATTTTAATCTATTTTATTTCAATTGAAATGTTATTTTATTGTAAGATTACAACATGAGCACAAACTAAATTCTGCTATTTGAAGTTGTTGAATCCAACAAAGTAACCTACAGCAAAGTATGATTTTCATGATGTGGTAGAAGCAAGCCATCTATTTATCTTCCTGAACTGAATGGTTGTGTCCCATTGCAGAATAAAATACTTCCAAATGCCCAAAATCCATCTTGACTCCTGTGTCATATATGAGTCAGTCCAAAGGTTAACAGAGTGGTGGAATTACTAACACCATTGTAAATATGTGAATAACACACATCTCAATGCTGACTTAATGTGTAGTATTTTGTTTTAGCAATTGAATTTCCTAAGTACATACTAAAAAGAAATGGAAAGACAAAATGTACCCAAAATATGAAAATATTTATTCAAAAACATTTAACAGACATTGAAACATTCATTTATAATCAGGAACTGGAACAGGCGATGAAACATTTGCTAGGGTTGCAAATAGATTAGGCAATAAAAAGGAGGCCCAAAATCACATAGACAAATAAGACTGGTTGCAGAAAACAAACGAAAAAATACACCAAACTAAATGTAAGAAAGAGAAAAAATGAAAATAAATAAATCACAATTTGCTTGTTCAGTCACTTCACTGGCACAAACAGTCAGTTGCAAGCAAAAATGACCCTCAGTGTATATTTAGGGACTCCAGGTAAGTTATGACATCTCTGAGGATTTCAATCCTGAGGTCCTCTCTGCAGCCTCCAAGAGGGTCAAACTGCTCTTCAACTTGTTGAGTCGTCACAGTGTCCAGAGTAAAGCGTGTCTGAGACACTTGCACTCGTTCAGGCCGGTTGATATCAGGGGGCTCTCCTGCAGCAGCCCCCCCCCCCCCCGTCCCTGCAGCTTCAGCCTCTCTTGTTGGAGCAGCACGGCCACCACCCATTGCTCCCACAGTGCTGTCTGTCTCACCAGCAACTTCTGAGGTCTCAGACGCAAACAGATTCGTTATTGCTGTGGCTGGCTGTATCTGCTGTGCTAGGCAATCCCTAACAAAGATGGCAAGGGGGACTGGTGCCTCTCTGTCCTTAGACCATGGTGGTCCCACTGGTTCGTGAAGGCATTCAAGTCCCTGTTGATCCTTAAATATAAAATAAATAATATACATAGTGCAGTGCCCAAAGAAGCATTTCATTACAAAACGTGACACAAGTCAACAGCATTTCTACAATATCATGATCACAGCTTCCGTCTTTAAAAGATTGGAAGTGGAAGAAGTGTACAATGTTCATGAGGAATCTGTTCAATCATTCTGAATGATTTTATACAAAGTTCATTCATTAGTTTATAACAATAACCTGAAATATTTCTGTAAGTGTGATCCTGTACAGACTCAACTGATCAGCAGTGAGAAACAGGAGGAGACTCTCTGTCCTACACAGAACATAGAGACACTGAGGAACCAGGAGAGCAGAACCCAAACCCAGGATAAAGAGGCTGAGTGAATGTAGTGTTGAAGGTGTAGATGTGGATCAGTGAATCAGAGGAGACTGTGTAGAAGGACAGAGAGCCAGCAGGACAGTCCACATAAACTGCTACTCTACCAGAGATAGAGGAGGAGGAGATGGATGTTTCTCTGTTATTGTGACAGACATAGTAACCACCATCAGAGCCGTTCAGACTCCAGGAATGATCATTATATCCAAACAGACAGTCAACACTGTTTCCTCTCCTCCTGATTACTCTGTAA
>NC_050178.1:21316650-21356650 GCF_008315115.2 Sander lucioperca | reverse complement strand
GTTCCATGTCAAAGTGTCCTTGGGCAAGACTCTGAACCCCCCATTGTTCCTGATGTTGTGCCATCAGAGTGTTAATGTGTGTGTGAATGTTTATCTGATGAGCAGGTGGCACCTTGTTTGGTAGCCTGTTTTAATGGTACTGTACTAGAAAAGACTAAGACTAGGACAGCGCTATATAAATACTGCCCATTTACATTTACCTGTGTTTCAGACTGGGAAAAGAGAGAACTAGTTGGGTGCTTAGCTGAGGTAGGAAAAGCCATGTGAGTATATAACAAAACTGAGAGAGTTGGTGTACAGAGAGGGTTCTGACCCAGATCTTCTCTAAGGGGGCTTTCACACCTGATAGTCCAGACTAAGGTTCATGTTTCTGCATCTGATTCAGTAACTTTTGGTTTCACACTGCAGTTATGCAAGCACACTAAAGAACTCTACGTGACATAACTACGTCCTGTCGTCATCACATAAGTGATCTGTGTCTCCCCACAGTTGTAACTGATTGGTTTGTAGATGGGCTTCCCTGTCCTGTGGCGCATTCGTGAGCGGCACGTCTCCTACCGGTATTTGTTTGTTTGTTTTAATGTGTGTTTTTATACACTGTAATACCGTGGATTAATTAATCCATAAACCAGTAACATGTTGCCCCTCACCAAGAGGCCGAACCAAGTCATTTTCCTGCTGATCCTGATCACTTTGTTGGCTGACCTTATCCAACATGCCGCTGGCCACAACATTAAGACACACACTGACCAGACTGCTTAGATCACCTACACCTGGGACTTTCTGTTAAATATCAGACTCCCTTCAACCCGTTTATAATGGCTAAGCCTAAAACTTAAAGCCACTGAGGGGCTGCTATGCGGACTTAAACAATCAAACAAACAAATCACGGCTCAATAGTCTCCTGTTGATCTCACAGACTCCACAAGTCATCGTTGCATATTGCTGGGCATTTATTGATCACAAAGTTCTTCATATCAACGTACAAGAAACCATGTGTCCATCAAGCTCAAGCTCCAAACATTTCATCATTCACATGAGCGTTGCGCACTGTAACAATTTGATGCGGTCAAAAACAGTTTGCTTACCTTATTTGCTTAACATCACCCCCCGTTAACTGTTGAAGGTTCCTACCTATATAGACTTCACTCATATGCCCACCAGTGCCACCAGTGGACAATTTGTGTCCTACACCCAAACCAATGAAAATGGCTCTTACATACCGGCCCCTAATTGTAATGACATACAGGCAGAACAATTCAAACATTCATAAAGTAAAGAGCCATGGTCAAAAAGACAACTAGACACCGTTATCATTTCTCAGAACACACATTTTGAATGCACTGCTTAACCTGTACCCTCATGTAGCAGGCAAATTTTAGTCACAGGCCTTGAAATTACTCCAGACTTTGTCTGCAGCCGCACTGAGCGGACAAGTCCATTTTTGTCCTGGAAAGCCTGCAACACTCTTCCAAGCGGCCAGGAGCCCCGTGGGGCACAGGGATCCATTATGACAATAACATCTCCTGGTTTTAGATTTCTGTTTTTTTGATTCCATTTTTGCTTTTCCTGCAGCAAAGGTAGGTATTCTCGTATCCAACGTTTCCAGAAAAGCTGATGAGAGATGTACTGAACTTGCTTCCATCTTCTCTTTACATACAGATCATGCGATTCAAACAATCCAGGTGGCAATGATGGTTTTTCTTTCATTTCCTCTGGTAAGGAGCCTTTTGTCAACCGTCCTCCAACTCTCAGAATCCCACTATCCACATATGGGTCCAACCTGTAGATAGCACTCTGCCTCATTATGGGTTTCCCAGATGCCAACATAGAAATCTCCTCCGCAAATTGTTGTTGCTGACAATCAGGGTTCAAAATTAACTTTTTCGTCCACCAGCCAAATGGCTACTGAATGTTCAAATTTTACCAGCCACTCAAAAGATTACCATTGGTTTTTGGCTGGTGAGTGAAGCAAATCTGCCAGCCAATTGCATATTTTACCAGCATTTGACTGGTAAATGGTGCTAATTTGGAACCCTGCTGACAATATTGAATAATAGCATGCTCGGCCTCCAAAAGATCCCCTGTTAACAAATGCTGCCCTTGTTTCTTTTGGTGACATTGTGACATTGACTACTGGCACAGGCCTCCTGTGACTCATCTCCAAAAGAGTCTTTCTGATCTTGAGGAACCAGGCCACTGCTACTTTCAGCTTCCTCCAATCTGAAAAGTAGGCCATTAGTCGATTGGTGGCATCAGGTGAATCGTCCACCTTAACAACATTCACTATGGCTTCCTGCTTGACGTCCAAGTCATCTGCTCCTATTGCAGTTTTCACAACATTTGCCGGCCAGTCCTCTTCTGGTCCATGGAAAAACTCTGGACCACCAATCCACCTAAGACTGCATGAAATCTCCAACCCTCACTCCTCTGGATGCATCATCTGCCGGGTTTTCCTTTGATCCAACATGTCGCCATTGAGATGTTTTGGTGGCTTCCCTGATTGTTGTGACCCTGTTAGCCACAAAGGCATGAAAACGTTTGTCCTCATTTTTTATGTACTTCAGCACCGACATGCTATCAGTCCAAAAGACTGACTCTTGCAACTGGAGCCTTAATTCGCTCTTCAGCATCAGGTCAACACGAATAGCAAGGACAGCTGCAGTCAGCTCTAGATGAGGAATGGTGATCGTCTTCAAAGGTGTAACTCTGGCCTTACCCGTCAGGAATGCCAGATGGACGTCGTTCTGTCGTTCTGCATCCTTAGGTAAGTGACTGTTCCATATCCTGCTTCACTAGCATCCGAAAAATGATGAAGCTGGGCTTTTTTGGATTTTCCAAAGCCATTGGGTTTAATGCACCTCTCAACCTTAAACTTAGACAAAACATCCAAGTCCTTCAACCATTTAGTCCACTGATGCAACATGTCCTGAGGTATGATTTCATCCCATCCAAAATTTCTTCTACAAAGGTCCTGTAAAATGATTTTAGCAGGCAACACCACCGGTGCAAGAAATCCGAGGGTATCATAAACAGAACTCCACGTCTGGTGGAAGATTTTTGAGGAAGCTCCATTTTGAACTGGAAGGAATCAGTCTCAGCACACCATTGCAAACCCAAAGCTCGTTCAACAGGAAGATTGTCTCTGTCAAGACTCAGTTCCCTCAGATCCTTTGCCCTATGTTCCTCAGGTATAGCTTGCAACATTGTGCGACTGTTACTCATCCATTTGGTCAGAATAAATCCTCCTTTCTGGCAAAGAGCAATTAGATGTTTGACCAAAGGAGTAGTTTCTTTGTCAGAGTCCATACTCTTCAAACAATTATCAACGTAAAAGTTCTCCTTAACAGCTTGAACAACTTCAGGTGGAAAACCTGACTGATTGTCGTCTGCGGTTTTCCTTAGTGCAAAGCTGCTGATGGTTCAATGATGTTCCCTTGAAGGATGCTCCACAGTCAAACACGACCCTTAGCGTCCTCTTCTTTGGGTGATATACACCGTGGTGAGGGATGTACCACACCTTGCCACTGTTACGATCCAACTGCCGTGTAGGTACTCGCTCTGCGTAGCCTTTGATTATCATATCGTTAAGACATGTTATGTACTCCTCATAAAACTGCTTATTGTTCAGGAACTTCCTCTTCAGGCTAAATAGCCTTTGCTTCACTACAGAGAAATTGTTGGGCAGAGAAACGTTTTCCTTTCTAAAGGGCAATTTCAAGCTGTAGTGACCCTCTACAAGTGTTACAGAATTTTCCACAATTTCCATGAACTTGATGTCCTCTCTTGATAGACCTCTCTCTTCTGTTGCTCTCTCATTGAACTCATGATTATACTGCTGATTCAGCAATTCCCCCAATTTTGACACGGAAATCCTGTTGACAGTTACTGCTGAAGAGATGTTGCAGTCGTTACCGTTTAAAGGTCCATTAATAACCCAACCCAATGCCGTCCTTATAGCATATGGTCCGTCCCCTCTGCTGTTAATGACCTCCCAAGGTTCCAACATCTTCGGTGTGTTGCTTCCAATCAACAGGTCCACATTAGCCTTAATGCTGGGGATATGAACATTTGACACATATGGCCATTTTGCCAAATCTCCTTTGGTCACAATGTTATCTATACTGACAGGCATTTTCTCTTGGGTGAGGACTTCTGGTAGATTATAGAAGAGGTTGCTCTCCAACCCAGACACTTCCAAGTCTGAACATTCATATGCCGGCACAACCTTTTCCTGTACCATGGTTTGCAGCAAAAAGTGCGTTCTTCTACCAGGCAGATTGAGTCTTTTCATGAGATGTTCTGAACAGAAGGTGGCAGTACTGCCAGGGTCCAAAAATGCATAGGTGTTAATTATCCGGTCTCCTTTGATGGACTTGACTTGGACTGGCAAGATGGAAAGAAGGCAGCGATCCCTACCGGCCCCTGTATGACCACAGGTTTTATGAGATGCTGTGATGTTGTAAGTGACCTTTTCTTTGGAGTGTTCCTTGTCTGTGTTAACTTCATTTATCCTGTCGATATGAAGCACACTAGGATGGTTCTGACCACAACTCCTACAGGTCAGACGCTCACTGCAGTCACGACTACTATGCCCTGCACATAAGCAACCGAAGCAGAGCTCCTTCTCCCTCAGAAAGTGTAGTTTATCTCGATGCTTCTTTCTTTCGAACCTTTGACAGTCTACCAAAGAATGATCTTGAGAACAACACACACAAGTAGACTTTACTGTAGAGACATATGAGACCGCCTTTAAGTCTCTGTGGCTCTCATTTGATGACACAGGTGCAACAGCGGTTGCAAAGCTATTTCCCTTAGCTCTATTCCATATCTGTGTTTTTAACCTGTTAACAACCCTTGATCCAGAATTCCCTGATGACGTTTCTTGAATGTTGCCAAATAAAGGGTCTGAGAGGACTTCGACATGTTTTTCAATGAATGCAACCAAATCCTTAAACAGAGCTCTGTGGTTGGATTTTTCCAGAATGTCATGTGCAACAGTTCTCCATCGCTCTCTTAACCTAAATGGCAACTTGGACATCATTGCTCTGATGTTGCTCGTCATATCCAACTCTTGCATGTACTGTAACTTCTCCATGACATTACAATATGAACGCAGGAACAGAGAGTAGGCTTGTAATGCATTCACATCTTCTGATTTTATTGATTGCCAAGCCAAAGCCTTTTCCATGTATGCAGCAGCAATTTTATATTAATTTCCAAAATGTTCATGCAACAACCTTTTTGCATGAGCATAACCTTCCGCAGGTTCAGCATGTTGGAAACTATGATCCAGCTCCCTTGGCTGCCCTCTAGTAAACTGCTCCAGGTAATACAAGCAGTCAGCAGTGCTGACCTTTTCCTCCACACTTTGTTCGAATGCTCATTTAAATGAGACATATTGAAGAAGATCCCCATCAAACAGAGGAATATCTCTGGCAGGCAATACCATTAAACGCTGCTGTTGAACAAGGGCATTTGTAATTTCATTTTGCCTTTGCATAATGGTGCAAATATCTCCAAGATGTTTGTCCTCCACTGGTTGAGCATTGAAAAGATATGGCTGATTTTCATCCTCTAGCTGCAGGTTATGCCGAGTAGGATGCCTTTTATTTGCTGGCTGAGGGTTGTAACTGTGGATCCATGTAACTGTACTGTTGTGAATCGTGAGGATAAACCCAGTTTTGTGGTTCAGTCCACTCCCTTGGTTGAGTTGTTTGTTGCCAACTTGCCTCCTGTGGCTCCTTAACATTTGGTGTTGGGTTAGTTGCTGGCAATGACCAATCTTTACCTGATTGTGGTTTGTTCTGCTGAACTGGCTGGTATTCCTTTGCCATTGCATTCAGCTCACTTGCTTCTTTTCTTTGTGCCTTTTTTAGGTAGGAATTCATAGCGTTTGATGATGTCCTTGAAACACTTTGTACTTCTGAGGCCTGCAAAACTGTTAATTTAGCAGTGGATGCTTCTAGCAAAGCTTCCAGCTCCAGCTTTTCCCTTTGCCTTTTTAGCTTTTGCTGTTGCTCTTCCAAAACCTGTATTTTCTTTAAAGCTTCCACGCGAACAAGCAGTGCAGCTCTGTCTGCCTCTTCCTTGACTCTGGCAGTGGAATCAGTACTTTTCCACTGCACACACTCTTTTTGTTAGTGTGCTTGCTTGAAACATTTGAAACACTGTCCTCTGGATTTATTTTATCATCATCATCATCAACTTCATCATTACTGTCAACCTTATTTCCATGCTGTTCAGAACTTGTTACCCACATTTTCTCATTGGAAATAAGATCATTATTACATAACATTTTTGCTTTGAACCATATGTTATGCCTTTCCCTTTCATCATCAGGTAGCAAACCCATTAAAGAACCATGAATACCTTTTGCTTCAACACACACATTTACCAAAGCATCAAGAGCACATTTTAACTCTGTTTTATTATCACCTTCTTGTTGAAGCTCTTGTAGCTTTTTCCTCAAATTACTAGCCTTATTTAGTTTAGCTTTCCTGTCACTCTGTAACCTTTCCAACTTTTCAATATGTGCTTTAGCAGTTAATTTCACAACACGTTTTTCCCTTTTTTCTCCTTGTGTATCACAGTCATTCGCGCTAATGTTTCAGCCGATTGCGCAATAGCCTCGGGTATGGAGCTAAATCAGGGCCAAATGTTTTGTTAATTTGAAAAAGATATATATAGTTGAAAAACTAAAGCTTGAAATTGAAAATTTAAGTTTTGGTCTAAAACTTGAAAAATAAAACCATGTATTCAAACTAAAAATAAGTGTACCATTTTTTCTTTCAGTTTGAATAAAATTTAGATTAAATTCTGGAATTATTTTGAAAAAAAATATTAATTTTCATTTTTCACTTTTATATTTGTTTTCAGTTCCACATTTCATGTTTTCATATTCAAAACATATTTTTTTTTACGGTTTCAAATCTTTTTTTTCAGTTTCAGACTTTTGGCCCTGATTTTGTGCAGGGGGCGTGGCTTCAACTCAGAGGGGCGTGGAATTATGAGTGACAGCCTAACAAAGAAGGCAGAAGACTCTCCTCAGTCATAGTTCTAGCAGTAACACAATTTCCTGAAGGCAACATGACTGAGGAGAGTCTTCTGCTTTCTTTGTTAGGCTGTCACTCATAATTCCACGCCCCTCTCAGTTGAAGCCACGCCGCCTACGCAAAATCAGGGCCAAAAGTCTGAAACTGAAAAAAACAGATCTGAAACTGAAAAAAAAAAGATTTGAAGCTGTAAAAAAAATAAGTTTTGAATCTGAAAACATGAAATGTGGAACTGAAAAGAAATATAAAAGTGAAAAATAAAAATTAATAATTTATTAAAAAATAATTCCAGAATTTAATCGAAATTTTATTCAAACTGAAAGAAAAATTGGTACACTTATTTTTAGTTTGAATACATAGTTTTATTTTTCAAGTTTTAGACTAAAACTTAAATTTTCACTTTCAAGCTTTAGTTTTTCAACTATATATATATATTGTTTTCAAATTAACAAAACATTTGGCCCTGATTTAGCTCCATACACAGGCCTGTCCACGATTTCACGCGTATCCGTTGTTCAGTTAAATCCAGTAGTTCACAAAATCAATTGTAATTTGTCTTTGACCACCAATGCATTGGATTTATGACTAGTGTGCACACAAACAAAAATGGCCATTGATAGTGTAGCGCATACCTTGCGTTTGAGCCCTGCCAACCCCTGTGAACAACTCCGCTGTCCGGTATTTGAAGTGCAGCTCCTTTCCTGGCGCAGTTGAATGGGATCTTGATCCGATGGTTGAAACGTGGTACACACCGCTACACCGTACACCATCTGCCGCCCGGCCTCTCGCTGATCAGCTGGATGCTACAGCTGACTCGGTAAAAAGCTGTCATTTCCAGCCGCTTCCGACATCAAACGCCGCCGAGATGAAACTCCTCCAGTTTCCATTGTTTGAGCAAAGTTTTTGACTTATATAATGGCTAAGCCTAAAACTTAATTCCACTGAGGGGCTGCTATGCGGACTTAAACAATCAAACAAACAAACAAACAAACAAACAAACAGTCTATGGCTAGTAAACTAGCTGACGCGCTCTCTTGTACCTGACACCGCTCAATAGTCTCCTGTTGATCTCACAGACTCCACAAGTCATCGTTGCATTTTGCTGGGCATTTATTGATCACAAAGTTCTTCATATCAACGTACAAGAAACCATGTGTCCATCAAGCTCAAGCTCCAAACATTTCATCATTCACATGAGCGTTGCGCATTGTAACAATTTGATGCGGTCAAAAACAGTTTGTGCTCCTTTGCATAACAGCACCCCGTTACCTGTTGAAGGTTCCTACCTATATATACTTCACTCATATGCCCACCAGTGCCACCAGTGGACAATTTGTGTCCTACACCCAAACCAATGAAAATGGCTCTTAGACCGTCCTTTTTTCGAAGACACGTCGCTGTTACCACCCGAATGTGTCAGAGGCAACAACGCCAAAACAAGGAAACGCGGGAGGAAAGGAGGAATCCGGGAGCGGATTAAAAGGCAACCCTATAGACAATCTCTTCCATCTGTCATGCTCGGTAATGTCCAAAGCCTACGGAACAAAGTGGATGAGTTGCGTTCCTGCACTCAGTACCTCTTGGACTACCGGTAATCTTGCCTTATCTGCTTGACAGAGAGTTGGCTTACGGGGATGGACCCTGATTCTGCAGGCATGGAGGGTTTCACGCTGGTAAGGATGGACCGCAACCAAAACTACTAGACTTTTTGTTGTGTATATTGCACCTTTTGCCGATACACAAGCTGTTGCATCTACGGTCCATGAACTTGTAGCTCAGGCGGAGTCAGAGGCTCCAGATTCTGCTAACTTTGTGATGGGAGACTTCAATTTATGTAGCCTAAAAGAGCACCTAACCACATACCAGCAATATGTCACCTGTCCCAAGCCCTGGGTAACCCCAAAACTAAAACAACTTCTTAACCAAAAAAAGTGACTGTTCAAATCGGGTGGAAATAGAGAAGAGAAATGGACTGCGCAGAAAAACAAAAAAAATGATCAGGGACTGTAAAGTGGCATATAAACGTAAATTAGAGAACTTTTTTAGAAATGATGCTAGGAGAGCATGGCAGGGGGTTGAGGCAATCACAGGATACAAGCCTAAAAAACATCTCATGGCAGTGGAAAACAAACTTGAAATCGCCAATGATTTGAATGATCTTTATTGTAGATTTGATATTCATGATTTTACAGCTGAACAGGAATTGGTTTATGAAGAAATCAGTAGTAAGTGTGGGGACATTGACATTTCTATAGACAATGTTAAGTCTTACTTTAGACATCTGAATCCCCGTAAAGCTAGTGGGCCTGATGGTATTAGGAGCAGGACATTAAGAGAGTGTGCAGATCAGTTGGCACAATCCTTTCAAAGGCTGTTTCAGCTGTCAATAGACACTGGTGTACTTCCTTGTCTATGGAAAAAATCTCTGATCATGCCCATACCCAAAAACAATAAACCTAGGGAACTTAATGACCTGCACCCTGTTGCCCTAACATCTACAGCAATGAAATAGTTTGAAAAAAATAATAAAAAAGTAATGGTGGTGTGAGGTCACACCATCCCTAGACCCAAACCAATTTGCATATCGTGCAGAGAGAGGGGTTGAAGATGCACTGCTGACCCTGATAAACAACTTATATGAGCACCTTGAACAGAGACTTCAGCAGTGCCTTCAACACAATCCAACCCCACCTGATGGTAAAAAAAAATTGTTACACCTCTGGGTTAACCCAAGATTAGTTTTGTGGATTTTTGACTTTTTGACGAACCGTAGTCAACAAGCCAAATTCAACTCATGTGTCTCATTGTTAAAAGCCATAAACAGAGGCACCACAAGGGTGCGTTCTGTCCCCTATTCTATACACCTTATACACCAATAACTGCCAAGCAACCTCCTCAGACCACACTTACTTTAAATATGCTGATGACAGCATTAGTGGGTTTTGTAAAGTCTAATACTGCATCCCTAGAGGGTTTTGAGAGGGAGGTGCAGGGTTTTATTAAATGGTGTTCAGATAATTTCCTTGTGGTAAATGCAATGAAAACAAAGGAGATGACCATAGATTTTAATAAAAAGGGAATTATAGTTTCACCCTCAAATATTAATGGTGTAGTGGTAGAGTGGGTCACAACATACACATATTTCGGGGATGAAATAGACAATAAATTGACCTTTAATGAATGTGTAATGGTGACCACATGAATTTCCTACTTGTGGATAATAAAGTTTACCTTGACCTCTCGTCTCTTCTCTCTTTGTCTGGTCTGTAGACGGGCTTCCCCATCCTCTCGTCTCCTCTCTCTTTGTCTGGTCTGTAGACGGGCTTCCCCATCCTCTCGTCTCCTCTCTCTGTGTCTGGTTTGTAGACGGCCTTCCACGTCCTCTCGTCTCCTCTCTCTGTGTCTGGTTTGTAGACAGCCTTCCACGTCCTCTCGTCTCCTCTCTCTGTGTCGGAGGTTTTTCAGCTGACTGCTGCTCTCCTCTTTCTGTTTTTTTGTGTTGTTGAGAAGCGAGACACGGGAACTTTACAGATGCAGCATTTATTCAGAGACAAACTGAAACCTACGCTGTACATTTACTACCACTTAACAGGTAAACTGCTGATGGATTCTCTGCTTTGATAGCCGACAGCTGTCTGCTCTGAGAGCTCACACCGTCTCCGTCATGTACACACTCAGCTCTGAGCTGTTCCTTAAAGGAGCTTCCCCGTTCTTATAACACAAAGATATCCTGTCAGAGCTTCCTGGATTTGGTCTAAAAGTCCAAACCATCCAAAGAATGATTTCACACTAGAAACTAACCAGACCATGGTTCAGCTTGACTACCTCTTTTGGTCGGACCAAATTTTGATGCGGTCTTTGAGGTAAGATGTGAGCAGAGAGAGTGCAGAGCCTGAGACACCCAGGTTTATGACTGTAAACGGCAATTTACAGGCAACACCGAAAACTGACGTTAATTGTTGGAAATTGACGTGGGCCTAGCTTGGCAGTTGTCCCCCCATGACTCCCCCTCCCCTCCCCCTAATTCTAGGGGAGGCTTTAACATGTAAATGAAAATGCTGTGAGCTATACAAATGCAAATCAGTATTGCTAACAGCAGCAGGGGGAGTTTTACCCCAGGTGACAATTTTCTAAGAGAGGTTACACACCAACCAGACGGCCGACCGTCGGCAGAAAAGCCAGTCAGACTGATCAGTCTCCCGGAGTCGGTCCAAAAAGTGCCACAGAACACACCAAAGAGATGAGACTTAGGTCTCCATAACAGCAGGCGGCGCTAATGTATTGTTGCCCAAAAAATGAAAACGCGTCACATGGGTTTGTTATATCCAGAAATTCAAAGCCAGACTGTCATGGCGGCTTGTTCAGAATACAATCTCATATTGGACTAAAATAGTTCACCGAAACAGCAAGTCAGGTCGGCCCAAATGAAGGCCGACGGCTCCTCCGACGGGCGACGGCACGGAACACACTGAACAGACTCCAGTCACCGACCTCGCCAGACGGTCCGACGGCCGATAATCGGCCCTGTGTTTGATTTTAAGAAAATCTCTGGTATAAATAGATCAGGCTCAGTATAGCCTAATTGTAGCCTCTTAAATTTTAGCTTGAATTGATTTATTTAATGAAAGTATGCTAGATTAATTACTGTGTATGTCATTAGCAATGGCCAATGTTATGTAAAAAAGATACACAAAACAATTCATTTCAACAATTAGTTTTTATCAGGCTCAGAGCTCAACCACTGTGAACAGTGGTATGACTACAGTGACCTTTCTTTGGTCTTGCTCATCCAAGATTGTCTGGTGGAATAGAGACAGAGGCACCACTGTACAGTTTTCTAAGAGAAGTTTTTCTGCTGACACCAAAACACTGTGCTTCACATAAAGCATATCAGCTGTGTCATTGCATGACAAAGTCCCAACCATTTGTCTTCTTAACATACTGGCAAATTCAGCACCATATTCACATGTCCATGGCATATGAAGCTGTTGGCTCTGCTGAAATGGCCTCATAATCTTCAATTGTCCTATTGTTATTAAACTTTCCCAGTATTCCATTAAAACTCCAAACCAGTGTGTGCGCTGTTCGCGCCCTGCTGGTTAATCTGCTTCCTCTTTATCTTTCTCTATCATTCTGCCCCTACCCCCACCTTCACTGCTTTGATTTGAAAAATAGTGGGGGGAGATGACTCCGATAGTGAGAGCAAAAGCTTCCAAAATATGGTAGTATTTCAGGCCAACTGGTAAAAGAATTGTCTGTACACTCTGTCAAACTTCACTTGCTTATCACGGGAGTACAACCAGACACCTAAAACGGAAACACACAGGAGTTGTTCAAGATGTGCGGAGCGTTTTAATTTTTTTCCTCCACGTCAGCTCCGGGGCTCCGTAAAGATGCGCCCACAGAAAACGTAAGTATATGATTATTAATGAAACGGCGAGCTAGTCTGTATTGTTTGTTAACTCTTGAGAAGTACAATGACTGTCTTTGGACAGGCCAGGCCAGACACTCTCTGTTGCTGCTATTCATATGCTTATTAGAGCCATTAGCACCTCCGTGGGAGCTCTCCACATACGTCATGGTTAATTTCTGACAATATGTGGCAGAGACAAATGCAACGTTCACAGCCTGTACATGGACTTTAACTGCCGAAAATTAGGGAGATATACGGGCGTTTACGGGGATGAAAATCCCACTTTTTATGCAGTGAAAGTCCAGAAGGATCACCACTCTTCTGGACTTTCCAAAATGTTATCGGACCGAATTGTATAAATTCTTTTTGTGAAACGAGTCATTCCGCTTAAACACTATTTAGCTATGGCGGAGCCTATGGGGTAAACACAACTTTAACTAACTTGGTTGTGATTGGCCAGAGTATGCAGCAAAGTAAACAGTAAAGACAGACAGCCGGACGGTAAAACTTGACCGATGTTCTGGCCAGTACACCACTGGAGTGAAAGTAAAAACAAGTATGATGTCAAAAAACGCTTAAAACCAGCGTTAGTCCCGCCCATGGCGCTGATTGGATGATCGTTAGTCATTGGCTCAATGTTTTTTTAACTGAGAAACCGCTGTTTTATGTCACAATGTCAGACGATTAATCAGTAAACTTGGTGTCAGACAGATTCAAAGGTCTGGACCCAGGCAACAGTAGTTTATAAATACAGACCTGGAGCCCCAGGGATTTGATCCCTCTGAACCTGCTCTCCTGCTGCCATGTCTTCTTCTTCCTTTTGGTCCTGGAAAGAGAAAGAGTCAGTTACACAATGATTAAAACAATGATTTGCTGCATTGTGTCAAAATGTTATAGTGTCTCAGCGTGACTTGAGTGTTTATGAAGAGATTTGTTCCTCACCAGTTTCTTCAGCACTTCATAGACAGCTTTATTGAGTTCATGTTTGTGCATCTTGAACAATTGTTCTGTCTCAGTTGTAAACTCTGTTGTAGATCACGTAGAGTAAATAATGGAACGTTAGAGCCCGGCATCACAAGCTATTTTTCTGTGTTAATTCAGAGTTTCAGAGGTAAATGAAGTAGTTTCCTCACCAAGGGCTCTGGGCCTTCGTTCAGGTTTATGATCCCAGCATCTCTTCATCAGTCCTGTCAACTCTCTCAACCCGGCAGCATCGCCCTTGATATCATCCAGCTTTGGCCGGTCCCCCTCCGGGATGCGAAGCATCACTAAGGCAGGCTTTGCATCTACATTGGAGGAAGAATTAAAAAGGCTGTCAGAGTGGAGCAGGTGGCAGAGACAACTCCAAAGCTGTAACAATTCCAAATTTAACTGTACAATTAATTGTCGCAGATATAATTATGATTAACAAAATAACTGTCTCTTTTAGTCAAATGTATTTATTTATGTATCACTTTTGAACAAATGAATCCCATGATACATCAATGTCATGTGACCCAGATAATATTACGAGTAACGAGTCTATAAAGTAAACCCCGCCTCTTTATAATCACAAAATAAAAATTGTACTTTGTTCTTAAATTAATATAAAATTGACAATTACCATCAACAGTTATGGACCTTAGGACCTTAGCTTATGTCAGCAATTAATTACGGTTAAACAAAGAAACTGTGATTACCTAAAAAAATTGCGTTTAGATCAGGCCTAGAACTGAGTAGCAGTAGCAGATGACATGCTGTCCTAAAGAACTGTTTGTACATATACAAAAAGTAAAGCACTGTAATTATTTATTTCACATATTACTGCAGCACCACAGTCATGTTCACTGTCAGGCAGTGCCATCGACACTTACAGAGTCCTGCCGTTCTTGCACCACATTAAGTATGCAAACAAAACACTCTAATGAAAAAACTCTAAAATAAAGATGTTCTGAGCAGTGATAGTGAGAGAAGCTAAATCAGTCCCTCCAGGATTATGCGATGTCGCGATCACAAACAATTCACGCAAATTCAACCAATCACCGTGAATTCGGTGCGACTCGAAATTTTGACCAATCACCGCAACTTTACCGCAAATTTTACATATAACCGGAGTTTCAACCAATCCCAGCAGTCCCACGTGCCAAACTTTGTATGTGTACTACGGACTCTGAGGATGCGACGGAGCCACTGACCAAGCGGGAGTGAGAACGGGTTGACGTAACACACGTACGTCACCAAATTCATTTCCTTGTTTCTGATATGAAGACGAGACAGACACACACACACACACACACACACACACACACACACACAAAAAGACACAGACACACACACAGACACACACAGAGATGACACGTAAACAATGACCTAAATTGAGGACAGCTACGCTCGTTATTGTAAGTGCAATGATAAGTTAAAGTCCAATAAGTAGTTTATCAAACCATATGAATGTGTGTCCCAGGCCAGGTTCGGTTCACTTTATTTTATGAAAGGGGACAGCGCAAATTAATAAAACACATGATTTACCATGGGTTAAAAAAGCCAGAATTAGCCAAAAGGCTATTTTTCATCAGTAGTCCCCTGCCTTTGATGTTAAAGAGGCTTTTTAAAATACAAAGAAACAAAAGAAGACAACATAAGCAAAACACAATGCAGAACTTAGCACAAGACAAGACACAACACAGAAGCAGAAAGATATACAACAAAGCAACAGAATATAAAGTGAAAAAATAAAAATAAGAACAGGCAGCCGTTAAGAACAATAAATGCAGTATTACAATAACATAGACGCAACTTTCCTCAAAAAATATGTACGTTATTATTCAACCTTTGACCCACATTATAAATGTCTCTATTAAAACTGGAATATTTCCAGATGCTTGGAAAAAGTCACTGGTAAAACCCAACTTTAAGTCCGGGAATACCACAGACGTTAGTAACTATCGACCAATAAGTCTAGTTCCGGTAATGTCAAAAATACTAGAAAAAATAGTTTCAGAACAACTAACTCAATATTTAGAAATACATCAGTATATACACCCTCAACAGTATGGTTTCAGACAGAACCATTCCACTGAAACACCATCTGCGCATTATTGGAAAATATTGTGCAGCCGCTTGATAAAGGAAAGATCGTGGGTGCAGTATTCCTGGACTTAAAGAGGGCATTTGACACCGTAAATCATAGCCGTCTTATCTCAAAACTATCATCTTATAATACATCCCACCAGGCATTATCATGGTTCGAGTCATACTAACAGGGTCGAGAACAATGTGTAGTTATTGATCACGCAAAATCTGCCCCGTGTGAAATTAAGACCGGAATCCCGCAGGGAACCATACTGGGGCCTGTTCTCTTCAGCCTGTATGTGAATGAGTTGCCTGAAGTATGTCCTGAAGTTGGCATTCAGATGTATGCCGATGACACTGTGGTTTATGTGTCTGGCAAGAGCCCTGTTGTTTTCGGCAGTACATTGACTAAAAGTCTTGAGAAAGTGTTTGATTGGCTAAACAAATCATGTTTAACACTTAATCTGAGGAAAACTAAATCTTAACATTAAAATGAATGGTGAACTTATCGATCAGGTAGAAGAAGAAAAATATTTAGGAGTGATTTTAGATTCTCAGCTAAATTTTAAAAGTCATATTAAAAACATTTCAAGAAAAATGAAGGTCAGTATGAACTGTTTCCGGTTGATCAGGAGCAGTTTAACATTTGAATGTGCTCACGTCTTTCTGAACACTATGATCCTGTCCCACTTGTCATACTGCACCACTGTTTGGTCCCAGGCTAACCAAACTACCCTAAAGCCTATTGAGAGGCTTTATAACCGTGCCCTAAAAATTTTAGATAAAAAGCCCATTCGATTCCATCACTGTTACATTTTAAATAAACATAAAATTTTAAACTTTGTTAATTTTGTTAATCTTAAATACATAAAGTTGTTTTTTAAATGTTTGACTGGACTTGCACCTGAGCCACTTTGTAAATTTGTGAACAGGCTGGAATCCTCCAGATCCACAAGAGCTGCTGTATGTGGAGACTGTAAAGTTACATTTTGTAAAACATCTTTTGCCCAAAATGTTTTTTCTGTGAAAGGAGCCAGTCTGTGGAACTGGCTTCCTACAAATATAAAGACTCTAACTAAAATGTCCACCTTTAAAAAACTATCAAAAGCATGGTTCATACAGCAGCAGCAGTGTGATCATGCTACATGAACTGTATAGCTGTGTGTATGTGAGGTGTGCATTTGTGTGAGTTCGAGTGAATGTGTTTATTTACTACATTTATTTTTATTGCTGCTAACTGGTTTCTGGACATTTTATTGTATTCACAATTTGACTCCTTTATTGAAACATTCATTGAGCTTTTCACCTCCACACCCGCCCTTTCTGGGGTCTCAGTCACTGAGCTTGTAGACAATTTTAATTGTAAAATTACAAATGTTATTGATGCCATTGCTCCCATTAAGGCAGGGGCGATTCTAGGATCTGACCTTTGGGGGTGCGAAGAGAAGTTGATAGCAGTTAAGCTAGGGGGGGGGGGGGGGGGTCTGGGGGCATGCCCCCATAAGACTTTTTTTTTTAAACCCTTAAATCATGACTTCTGGTGAGTTTTGGGGAAAGAAATAGACAGATTGAGATGTGCAGTTATGACAAACTATCAACAGATTCAAGTCTGCTGTGAAAAAGATGGCAACTACACAGCATGATTATTGCAGCACATACCCAGGGGCGTCGGACTGGTGGGGGGGGGCCTGCCTCTGAACCAGATGGGGAAAATCCAACATCTCTTTTTCTTAAGAGCCTAGTCCTCCATGAAATGCATATGTAAATATAATGTGAATGGAATATTTTAAGTGTTTTAAGTGTTTTTGCCCATACAATATATGTCCACTTTCTCACCTGGTTCTTCCAGGTCCCTCTCTTTGTCCACTCTCTCTCCATCCTGCTCTCTCTCTCTCCATCCTCCTCTCTCCCTCTATCTATCTATCACTGACAATCACATACAAAACATTTTGTAATCAACTGGAAAATAATCTTCAAATAAAAGAGAAAACAAAACACAGTAGTCCTACTATATATATATATATATATACTGCAGCAGCAGCGCTAGGCTACTTTTAGCGGTGCTCAATCCGTTACAGCAGGCTATTAATAGCACACTTTAAAAACTCGTTGTAGGCTACTCCTAAGCTACATTTGCCTACAGTTAGCAATTTTGCCTAACGTTGCACAACAAAATTGGACTCCGTGGTGAATAAGCTAGGCTAATTCAGATATGATTGCCATCATTGTGATCAGGGAATCACAGATTGGTTCCAAAAATACTACACCTGTAGCCTACTTAACGTGTTCATTCGATTAGAGTTAATTTTTACTCCATTAGCCATACCTTTTCAGTGGTTGAAAGTAGCCATACTCTGACAAATGTTCCCCAAAGTTATCTGCGCAGACTGAACCTCGTTCAGGGAATCGCAGATAGGCTGTTGACTTTAGGCTACAACTGAGCTGAGCCTGTCGTCATTTATCCTATTCCATCGCTAAAATCAGGTTTGCAAAAGTAATAAAGTAATAACTATGCATTAAGGTAAAAACTGTCTCTGATGAGAAAAGATCTCCTTGGAGAAATACCACGCTTGTAAGATCCAAAAAAAAGAGTGTCGAAAAGCAGAACGCAGGTGGTGAAAAACTACTATCCAGGTCCATTATGACACCTATGAAGAGAGACTTCGCATTTATAATTTGGAACTGAGGAATGCAAGGCGGTCCTTCTTCTCTGAGATTATTACCAGAAACAATAATAATTCATTATTATTATTATTATTATGTCACAGTGTCCAGTAAAAACAGGTCCCAATATGACACAATATGGGTTTTGGACCACACCACAGCACTGAGACGGTTCTTGTTAAAGTCTTTAATGACATCCACTTAAACACAGATAGTGGCAAAACCTCAGTCTTGGTGTTGCTTGATCTCAGTGCTGCATTCGACACGGTTGACCATGACATATTACTAGACCGATTGAAAAACTGGGTTGGCATTTCTAGCTCAGTTCTAAACTGGTTTGAATCCTACTTAAAGAATAGAGACGACTTTGTGTCTATTGGCAATTACGTATCTGAGCATACAAAACTTACGTGCAGAGTTCCCCAAGGCTCAGTTCTGGGACCTCTTCTGTTCAACATCTACATGTTTCCTCTAGCTCGTATTATGGTAAACAATACAATAAGTCACCATAGCTATGCCGACGATACACAACTTTATATAACTTTAACACCAGCAGACTATAGCCCAATTCCGAAATTAACGAGGTGCATTGAACAAATCAACAACTGGATGTGCCAAAATTGTCTTAAATTAAATGAAGGAAAAACTGATGTATTAGTTTTTGGAGCAAAGGACAAACGATTAAAGGTCAGCACTCAGATTCAAGCGACAATGTTGAAAACAACAGACTACACCAAGACAAATCTTGATGTAGTCATGGACTCAGACCTGAATTTCAACAGCCGCTTTAAGACAATAACAAAATCAGCCTATTACCAGTTTAAGAATATATCAAGGATTAAAGGACTTATGTCTCAGCAGGACTTGGAAAAACTTGTCCATGCTTTTATCTTCAGTAGACTTGACTACTGTAACGGAGTCTTTACAGGTCTCCCTAAAAAAATCAATTAGACAGCTGCAGCTGATTCAAAATGCTGCTTTCCGAGTTCTAACTAAGACCAAGAAAGTGGATCACATTACTCCAGTTCTCAAGTCTTTACATTGGCTTCCTGTGCCTCAAAGAATAGACTTCAAAATTCTTCTGCTGGTATATAATTCCCTAAATGGCTGAGGGCCAAAATATATTTCTGATCTGTTATTACACTATGAACCACCCAGACCTCTCAGGTGGTCTGGGACAGGTCTGCTTGTTGTCCCCAGAGTCAGAACTAAACGGGGGAAGCAGCGTTCAGTTAGTCAGTCAGTTTTTACGCTCCATATATTTGGAACAAACTTCCAGAAAGTTGCAGGTCAGCCGTGACTCTCAGCACTTTTAAATTAAGGCTGAAGACCTTTATTTTTGATGTTGCCTATTCTTAATTTTTATATTGAACTCTTAATTTTATTCTTGTATTTTATTTCGTATTAATTTTATACTGAACTGTGAATTGTATTCTTGTATTTTATCTTGTATTATATTTGTATTCGTCAATATTTTTTATTTTTTTTATTTCCTATCTTGCTCTTTGCTTGTTAATGTTTAATGTTTTATGTAAAGCACTTTGAGTTGCCCTGTGCTGAAATGTGCGATATAAATAAAGTTGCCTTGCTTTGCCTTGCCTTGTGACTCGAACAGTATCTGATCTTCTGTTGATATAGGCAACAAGTGGCGGTTGAGCTAGGAAATGAACTAACAATGAAAAGATCAACAAGCCACTGACACATATGTTCAAATTTGATTCATTCAATAAATTATTATTTTTTGTCTGAAATCCACCAGACATTTTCATATTATACCAACATTTGCAGCATCCTGAGCCATGTTGGTTACTAGAATAACTCAGCCCAGAGTCATTTTATTCCCCCCCCAAAATAAGAAAAAATTACAACATTATTTTAGCAATTTTCACTGTCACACGCAATTTTATTGCAACAAATTACAGAAGACATCGCAACTATCAAACAAAATCAGGCATTTTGGGCCGCAACAATCTCAAAAAAAGGCCACGAAATCCTGGAGAGACTGCTAAAGACACAATAGTCACTTACTTTCATATGGTTGTTTCCCTGTGGCAATGGACCAAAGGAGTATCCCATAACTAAAAGATAGACAGAGAGAGTTTCATGTTAGGATTATTATCCATCATAACAATCACACCCTGGTTGACTGATGGCTAGGGTTGGTTTTCATCTGTAAATTAATGCTCATGTGAGAATGAGGATATTAAATGACAATAAAGAAATCTGTGCATGAAGTCATATTAGTATCCCTCCTACCTGAAAACAATTCCCTGTCCTGTTAAAGGTCCCATGGCATGAAAATTTCACTTTATGAATTTTTTTAACATTAATGTGAGTTCCCCCAGCCTGCCTATGGTCCCCCGATGACTAGAAATGGTGATAGGTGTAAACCGAGCCCTTGGTATCCTGCTCTGCCTTTGAGAAAATGAAAGCTCAGATGGGCCGATCTGGAATCTTCCCTTTATGACATCATAAGGGGAAAGGTTACCTCCCCTTTCTCTGCTTTGCCCACCCAGAGAATTTGGCCCGCCCATGAGAAAGAGAGAGACATCATGTCTTGCAAACAAGAAAAGCATGGCAGTTGGTCAAGGCCACCCCCCTCCCCCCTCTCCACCTTGCCCCCTCCCTCCCCCCCTCTCATTTAAAGCTACAGTCACAGAAATGGCAAATCCTGAGAAAAGCTCATTGTGGGATTTGCTCTAGTGGCTGTAATTCTGCACCAAGGCTGAATTTCGGGAAAGAGACTTCAGATACAGTATTAGGGTACCACTAAGGTCTATATAAAAGAGACTTCAGATACAGTATTAGGGGACCACTAAGGTCTATATAAAAGAGACTTCAGATACAGTATTAGGGGACCACTAAGGCCTATATAAAAGAGACTTCAGATACAGTATTAGGGGACCACTAAGGCCTATATAAAAGAGATTTGACTTCCTGATCCCATCTCCAGTTATTATTTATTATATGATAAATAAAACACTTTTATTCAAGTGCTAGTTTGATGCTCTTGTACCTGTAGATATCAAAGGCTCTGGTAGGTTCATACGATGGATCAAAAGCCTCTGGTGGCATGTAGTTAAACGTCCCTCCTTGTGGTTCACCATTCTTTGGAACCTGTGTGACGCTGCAGGAAATCCGGGCAAGGCCAAAATCTGTAAGCTGCAGAGAGAATAAGCAAAGAGAGGAAGGAGGCAGAAGAGGTTCTTTATTTGGTAACACTTTATTTGAAGGGGTGTGCTGAAGGCTCCTCCAACCTGCACACTGCTATTTACCTTTTTCCTGCTACAACTGAATTCCCACGGGACTTAGCGAGACTACAGCTATCCATCTAAAACACTATTTTACTGTACAGGGCACAAACATAATTTGGTCCGTTTCCATGTGGTTACATAGTCACTAATATGGTCATAACCACTACAGTGCTCAATTACCTATTTTTGAGGGTGAAATAAAATACCATTTTTCGCAGCGAAGGCTTGAACGGTCTTCTGGAAGACATCCACCAGACCAGCGGGCGCTTGTTGGATTGTTGTCGGCCGCGTGAAGCCAGGAGGGCGGGGAGGAAGCAGAGGCAGGGACGCCGGCTGGGCCTGCTAGCCCGGCTAAGGAAACCACGACGATCGACACGATATTTATGTTACAAATACACACGGAACTGCTGCGTGATGATTATTACCGGAGCCTGGCTAAACACACTCACTCATCCCAGACGGCAGCTAGCAGCTAACAGGGTATGTGAATTTCAACAATGGCTAAGTTGCAGACATTTTAATTGCATTTTGAGTCTGTTAAGAGGCACAAAGGCACTCTTTATGATATGCCCCCATAACTGCCGTTTTAGCTAACTGGGAGCTCTGGGCATTAGCTACAGCTGCTCCATGTTGCTAGCACCAATTCGGCTCGTGTTTTTTGCTCTAGACAGTACTCAAAAAAGTACAGCGATTAAGATTAACGTAAAAATTGCCCGGAGTTCTTCTTTAAGACTATCAGCTCCACAGAACTCTCTCTGTGGGTTGGTTTTTACATTGGCCGTCATGAGACTGTTAGGGTTAGACAAAGACCTTGACAAACGGGTAGTACAGGTGAACTGGGAACGTCGGGAGGAGGCCCCTGTTTGAGAGATCTTTAACTCACACCTCCGGCGGTGCTTTCTGGCTTCCCTGTGAAGGTTGGGGGCATTGAACCCGAGAGGGCAATGTTCAAAGCTTCCATTGCTTGAAGCTGCAGCAGCAAGCTTTGGTCTCACCGTTTTAGGATTCTCAGATTGAAGAGAAACAATGCAGATTACGATGAGAACGGGATGTTCTGGAACCAAATTCATGAAGAGGGGCATATCTTGATAACATGTCATACTGTACAATGTTAAGGCCTGGAGTTTGGCTCTTGAAAAACAGTAAAACTATTTACTACCGTATATTATCAAGTTGCAACATGTAAGGGAAACCCATGTCTGTATCTTTTGGGTTTACAATATGTGTTTTCCAGGCTCCATTTAGTCTCCAGAGAGTGAGCAAACTATTGTAATAGTATAAAGTAAGCATGAGGCCCGGCCTCCCCTCAAAGCCTGGGACTCACCTTGGCATTGAGAAAGTCGTCCAGCAGCACGTTTTGGGGCTTCAGGTCCTGGTGGAGCACAGGACGGGGCAGACTGTGGAGGTAGTTTATACCCAGAGCCACTTGGTGAGCCAGTCTGAAGACCAGCGGCCAGGGTGGAGTTCCCCTCAATGCTGCCTGTAAGATTGTTTCCAGAGTTAAAGATCCACAAATAGTGGAGATAGTGAGCTACACATATAATTCAATTCAATTAATTTTATTTTTAGTATCAAATCATAACAGGAGTTATCTCAAGACACTTTACAGATAGAGTAGGTCTAGACCACACTCTATAATTTACAAAGACCCAACAATTCCAGTAATTCCCCCAATAGCAAGCATTTAGTGCAACAGTGGTGAGGAAAACTCCCTTTTAGGGGGAAACCTCAAGTGATGAGGAAAACTTCCTTTTAGGGAGAAACATCAGACAGACCCAGGCTCTTGGTAGGCGTAGTCTGACGGTGCCAGTTGGGGGTGTGATGAACAGTGGCAATAATAGTCACAATAAAGATAATGGAACTATGACTAGAAATAGTAGTTGTAGTAGTTCAAGGCATAGCAGGGCACAGCAGGGCATGACAGGGTGTAGCAGGGCACTGCAGGGTATAGCAGGACATAGCAGGACATATCAGGGTGTAGCAGGGCATAGCAGAGCATATCAGGGTGTAGCAGGGCATAGCAGGGCGCGAAGCAGGGCCACGGCAACAGCTGCAACCATGATTTAGGTGCCATCCTAATCCAGGGAAAACTGCTGGGCAAAAAAAAGGACTCCGGGTAATAAGCTCCCCAGAGCAAGGTTAATAATAAGCATTTCTGGGACAAGGATGCACACAGATGGAAAGAGAGAGAAGAGAGAAGCTCATTGTGTCAAAGGATGTTCCCCGGCAGTCTAAAACTATAACAGCATAATTAAGAGCTGGTGCAAGGCAAACCTGAGCCAGCTCTATCAGGGTTGGTAGATGAATCTGACGACTACGAAGAGAAGCAGAGAAGAGAAGGGGTGCCGTGTCACTACCTATATCCCCTCCCCCGCCAGTCTAGGCAAATGCTGCAACTCCTACTCCTTACTCCCTAACGATAAGCTTTATCAAAGAGAAGAGTTTTAACTTTACTCTTAAATGTGGTGACAGTGTCTGCCTCCCGGACCCAGACTGGGAGCTGGTTCCACAGGAGAGGAGCCTGGTAGCTGAAGGCTCTGGCTCCCATTCTACTTTTAGAGACTCTAAGAACCACAAGAAGCTCTGCATTCTGGGAGCGCAGTGCTCTAGTGGGACAATAAGGTACTAAGAGCTCTTCTATGTATGATGGTGCTTGACCATTTAGAACTTTGTAGGTCAGGAGAAGGATTTTAAATTCAATCCTGGATTTTACAGGAAGCCAATGCAGAGAAGCTAATACAGGAGAAATGTGATCTCTTTTGTTAGTTCTTGTCAGAACACGCACTGCAGCATTCTGGATCAGCTGGAGGGTCTTAAGGGACTTATTTGAGCATCCTGATAGTAAAGAATTACAGTAGTCCAGCCGGGAAGTAACGAATGCATGGACTAGTTTTTCAGCATCGTTTTGCGACAGGATGTTCCTGATTTTGGCAATGTTACGAAGGTGAAAAAAGGCTTTTCTTGAGGTTTGTTTTAAGTGGGCGTTAAAGGATAGATCCTGATCAAAAATAACTCCTAGATTTCTGACAGTAGTGCTGAGGACCAGGGCACTGCCATCCAGAGTAGTATATGTAGCCTACACTACCTTTCAAAGGTTTTGAATATGCTGTTATACTAATGTTCTTTTCTTTACTAATTAAAATTTGAACATAGAATGATATAACTCAGACAACAAATGTATTATATATTATTTATTTATTCTACGTTTTTTTTTTTTAATTGTTAATGCAAGACTTTTACTTGTAGCAGGAATATTTTTCTCTAAGTAAAAGATATGAGTAGTTGTTCCACCCCTGGTTACCTGTAGGGAGGCCAATGATCCTCTCTTCATGAGCTCCATGACCACACCAAGCTGTGTTGACCCGCGAGAGGAGGGTGTTTGACCCTTGAAGATCCCTCTGACGGCCATAACATGCGGGCTGGTGGCTTGACGCATCATCTTGATCTCACGCAGCAAAGACTTCTCGGTCCTGTGCGTGTTTGTTTGCATTATGAGTAATGCACATAACTCTATGTAATTATAAACAGGAAACCCTTCGTAAGCACTTACCCCTCGCCTTGAAGAAGTAGTTTAATGGCCACGTCAAAGCCCCACTGATGATGCCTGGCTTTGTAGATTTGTCCAAAACCCCCTCTTCCAATCACCTCCCAGTCCCCCAGGCTGGAGTCTTTAACGATGTGTGCCATAGTTCACTGGAGGAACAAAGTATTGGTATAATCAAACCCTGAGTCCAGTTTAGACTAGTGATGCACCGATCCCAATATCGGGTATCGGTCCGATGCCGTGCATATGTACTCGTACTTGTAGTCATAAAATTACTCCGATACTACCATACCCAATACCACCTCATAGCAATGTGACAATAACTTATCTATCAAGCAGGTATAGGCGAAGAAGAGGAGCAATGCCAGCCGTTTGGAGATTTTTGGCTGTAAAAAAATAACTATATTCTTGTGTGTGTGTGTGTGTGTGTGTGTGTGTGTGTGTGTGAGTGTGTGTGTGTTTGTATGCGTTTCTTTCTGAGGAATAGCTATGACCACTATTTCCCCAGACGGCTGTTCATCGCTGCTTGCAGCTTTAATTACCTCTAGATAGTTCAGATATATAGATATCCTAATCACCAATGTTGGTGAAGCCCATTCAAAATGCATTTTATGTCCCCAAATTGAAAAACTGCAAACAAAAAATATCAAAACTAGTTTGTTTTTTTTAGTTACGGATATGAACATTGTGAACGTTTAACAGATGATCCAGTCTGTAGGATTCAGGGAGACCAAAGGTGTGTCAGAGTTTTAAGATGGTTGTTTTGAACATACCTCAGCCAGTTTCACCGACGCTGTCTGACATGTTTTGACATGTTCTACATTTTTCACTGATAACTGAGCTCAGATTAAAATCTAAACAGTGTTGATGTACATGAGAGCCTCTGGTAGTAATACATGCTAACCTTTTTCAGATCACGGTCATTTAACTCAGAGAGAAATTCTACAGAATATTTCAAATAGATATTTAGAATCAGCCAATCAGCATGAAGAACCCTTTCTACTGTCCAGTTAAACAGAGACACAGCCCAATGTGATCAAAGTGATCCTGATTATCAGACAGTAACAGATTCCTCTGCTAGGATTCTCACCTGCTGAACTCTTCAGGTCGACCTAAAGAGTCATGAAAACAGTCTAAAACAACTGTTTTAACTGTTATAGTTTTGCCACAAGTCTTTAAATTTGGACAAAACCTTGAGGACTGCTGCTGGCATGAACAAACCATCCTCTCCGCTGATCAGTAAATCTGCATGGGTCCGGCTTTGAACTGCCTTCTTAATCTGTACCTTTGTACCCTATTGCATTCTGTTTTCTTGTACTAAATTGAATTTGAAACTGTATGTTGTCTTTAATGCTTATGCTTTTCTTGGCCAGGTCGGCGTTGCATGTGAGAACCTGTTCTCAACGGCCTACCTGGTTAAATAAAGGTTAAATAAAACAATAACTAAAATAAAATATTGAATATGCACGTGAATGACATCAGACTTTGCGTTCTTCATTCTTTCTAAATTCCACTCAGTATTTTGGGATAGATAGATGGACTTTATTAATCCCAAATGGGGAAATTACTCTGTTACAAGCAGCAGGTTACCAAGGACATACACAACACACACACTCACTCACACACAAACCAAAAATAGAAGAAATATACTAGAACTAGTGGGTCGGGGTTTTCCATGATAGATAAGAGTTTGTTCAGTGACCTCCTCTCCACCACAGCTTTCTATCCAATGACTGAATATGTGTCTCCTCTTCAAGGAAGGAATTCCAGTGAAATGCTTTCTCCCAAACCTTTCACACCACCTGCTCTCACGAAGGTGCACCAGTTTAAATGTTCCCCAGGGAAACACAAGCTAATTATGGGTTCCAACAATGCATGCACTTTCTCGCCCCCTGCTGGTGTTTCATCTTGCAAGGAAGTTGAAAAGGTGAATGCTTATGTTGTTTACTGTCTGTTGACGCAAGTGTGTGTGTGTGTATGTGTGTCTCAGTGTGTGTATGTGTGTGTTTGTGTGTGTGTCTGTGTGTGTGTCTGTGTATCTCAGTGTGTGTGTGTGTGTGTGTGTGTGTGTGTGTGTGTGTGTGTGTGTGTGTGTGTGCGTGTGTGTGTGTGTGTGTGTGTGTGTGTCAAAACGAGTAATTTTTTTTAGTTAGGGATATGAACATTGTGAACGTTTAACAGATGATCCAGTCTGTAGGATTCAGTGAGACCAAAGGTGTGTCAGACTTTTAAGATGGTTGTTTTGAACATATCTCAGCCAGTTTCACCGACGCTGTCTGACCAGTTTTGACATTTTCAAAATTTTTCACTGATGACTGAGCTCAGATTAAAATCTAAACAGTGTTGATGTACATGAGAGCCTCTGGTAGTAATACATGCTAACCTTTTTCAGATCACTGTCATTTAACTCAGAGAGAAATTCTACAGAATATTTCAAATGGATATTTAGAATCAGCCAATCAGCATGAAAAACCCTTTCTACTGTCCAGTTAAACAGAGACACAGCCCAATGTGATCAAAGTGATCCTGATTATCAGACATTAACAGATTCCTCTGCTAGGATTCTCACCTGCTGAACTCTTCAGGTCGACCTAAACACTCTTTAAACCTTCGTGTGTCGAGGAAACTCTGGCAGAGATGAAGCTGCTCTTCTCTTCTCTTCCTCTTCAGTCTGGTGTCTGTGTGAGTCTGATGTGAGGACAACGGCACAACCTTATAACTTCAGTCCAACTCTAAAAAAAATCAGTTACGTTAAAACCTGTCCAACAGGTGTTAGATGTCAGCCAATCAGAAATGTGTTTTTATTTCCTTCTTCCTCCCCGCTCCCCACCAGAGGAGATTCTGGTGATCTAACCAGTGTCAAAAACCCATAAGGGGTTATACAGATTTTTTAAAATGAATTTACATATATGGACGACGCATAATAATAAACATTTCTGTAATTGTGTCATCAGCTAATTTTCAACTGTAGTCCTTTATACAGGTTAACATTTACAGACAGAAGACAAGACGCCGACAGAACCAGCAACAACTAAACTAACTAAAGATACCTAAAGATAATTATTATTATTATTATTATTATTATTATTATTATTATTATTATTATTATTATTATTATTATTATTATCACTTCCAATTCAAGCTGCTGTCAATGTTAAGACCTTTTCTGTAAAAATAGTAGCAGCAGCGACACCACGGTAGTTAAATACCAACCACTCCTAAACACCATCTCAGAGCTGGGCTATAGGTGACGCTACTAGTTTTCATATCTGGTAGCCTAGGAAACACACACAGGTTGGTAGTAAGAGGGCTGCAACAACTTGGGATGGTCAGAAAGAGGCTAAACAACTGGCAAAGTACTGTGCCATATCTGCTAGTCCTGGCAGCCGCCACATATGATAGACGCTGCTACTTATACCCTAAAATAGTGATGCTGTGGATGCCCAAAACAAAGATGATAGCAGCTAGCAGCTAACCTTATGACAGCAAGGGCCTTTGGCCTACAATTTTAAGCGAGAGCAAACAAATGATATATATATACACACTAGGGATGAGTGAGTACAGCATTATCTGTATCTGTATCTGTTAACCATATGAATTATCTGTATCTGTACTCGGACTGGGCGGGGCCTAACCTGGAAGTGGACAGGATTTAACCCGGAAGTGGGTCAGTTTGTCTTGAAATGGGCGGGGCTTTAACCGGTATGTTATTTTAAGCATGCAATTGATATGGGTTGATCAGAAATTGTTATATTTATTGCTGATTACAAAACTATTTACATGACAGCATCAGCACTGAGCTTCAGATCAATGGTTTTGATCACGATAACAAACAAACTATATACAGAACAAGAACAATGAATACAACACATGCGGTTGAATTATGAAGTAAAATGTAATGAACAAGAGTTTTCATACTCAACATAACTTTCTTTTTTTAACTTTTAATTTTTTTATGATCAGTGTGTTATCTTTTTATTTTTTTGTATTTCCACACCAGGTATGTGTGTGTGTGTGAGTGTGTGTGAGTGTGTGTGTGTGTGTGTGTGTGTGTGTAGCTAATTAATTTGTAATATAGTTTTATACCACTACTTCCTTTATTTTTTTAATGAAATAAAGCAAGAAAGTGTCAGACATTCAGTGCGTGAAGTAAAAAAAACTGTTTAGAGCCAGCTGACAGTTTAAAAAAGAAAGAAAATCTCCGACAGGCAGAGACGCAACGCGAGTCGCATTCTACCAAGCACCACGTCTGAACAAACCCCACGTTTACCAGAACTCTACTGGTTAATGGGGATTGCAGACAAGAGACCAGCGGCGACTAGGCGGCGAGTGCATGTTTTGAACGCCGTTCTTGGCGCCACCAGGCTTTTATTAAACACCACCAGATGCTTATTAGACACCTGGTGGCGTTTTGATAATCAACTCCGCCCTTTGAATTTCACAGCCAATTAATTTGAACTGCAATCACCCAATCAGTAAAGAAGAAGGTCAGGCCACACTAATCAAGCACAGATCTTCTTTGCTGCTTCTGTGAGTAGCCAGAAGGGTCATAATACGTCACAATTCTCACAGCATTTTGAACGCCGTTCTTGGCGCCACCTGGTGTTTTGATGTTATTACTTCTACATATCATTACATGTTCAAATATGTGAACTAGAGTATAGTTATATCATTTATAAAGCATGTATTAGTTCTTGTTGACTGAGCTTTACCAGTTTGTCTGTTGTTGCTCTATCATTCCTGAGGGTGGAAGCAGAGGACAATATATAAATTATTCCCTCTAATAAACGTTATAAAATAAATAAAGAATGGAATTATCTGATTTGTTTTAGTCTAAAGAATCCGTTCTAAAGTCTGCAATTTGAAGTTTTTGAATCCAACAAAGTAACCTACAGCAAAGTATGATTTTCATGATGTGGTGGAAGCAAGCCATCTATTTATCTCCCTGAACTGAATGGTTGTGTCCCGTTGCAGAATAAAATACTTCCAAATGCTCAAAATCCATCTTGACTCCTGTGTCATATATGAGTCAATTCAAAGGTTAACAGAGAGGTAACATCACTAGCACAGGTGTAAACATGTCTGAAGTTAACTTTTTTGACCACCAGCCACAGGGACTTTTTACCAGCCAGTTTTTTTTTTGCCTCCTAAAGGTGAAACCAGGACCTGTTGTGTCTCTATGATCCTGTCGTATTCATGGTAGCCTACTGCTGATAATCCTGGATAGGGATTCACATAGACAGTGAAAGTTGCAAAAAGTTTAAATCTATTTTTGTATAGTTTTTTAAAAATAAAAAGGAAACTTGTTTTGGGGCAAATAAGAATTATTACTATTAATGAATGAATTACTCCGGGCTGAGATTTCCTAGGAACCAAAAAGGCTCAGGATGCTGCAGACGTTGGTATAATATGAAAACAGCTGGTGGATTTAAGACACAAAATAATTTATTGAATGAATGAAATATGAACATATGTGTCACTGTCAGTGGCTTGTTGTTCTTGACATTTTTAGTTAATTTCCTATCCTGGTCTGGGACACACACACACACACACACACACACACACACACACACTCATGGGTAGGGCTGGGCACCGAACGTCGATACTTTTATGGCACCGAAAAGTTATTAATCTTTTTCAAGTTTTTTCACTCACTTTTGTCTACCTTGATCAGACCACAAACACATCACAGTAACTTTCTGCTTTTATTATGAAAAGAGACAGAACTCAAAACTAAACGGCATTTCTACAATTTGATGATCACAGCTTCCATCTTTAAAGAAGTTTACAATGTTCACCAGGAATCTGTTCAATCATTCTCAATTATTTTATACAAAGTTCATTCATTAGTTCATAACAATAACCTGAAATATTTCTGTTAGTGTGATCCTGTACAGACTCAACTGATCAGCAGTGAGAAACAGGAAGAGACTCTCAGTCCTCCAGAGGACTCAGAGACACTGAGGAACCAGGAGACCAGAACCCAAACCCAGGATAGAGAGTCTGAGTGAATGTGGTGTTGAAGGTGTGGAGGTGGATCAGTGAGTCAGAGGAGACTGAGTAGAAGGACAGAGAGCCAGCAGGACAGTCCACATACACTGCTACTCTACCAGAGACAGAGGAGGAGGAGATGGATGTTTCTATGTTATTGTGAAGGACAGAGTAACCACCATCATAGCAGATCAGACTCCAGGACTGATCATTACGTCCAAACACACAGTCTCTACTGTCTCCTCTCCTGCTGATTCCTCTGTAACTCACTGATATATCAACCCCTCCTCTCCTCTCAACCTCCCAGTAACAGCGACCAGTCAGACCATCTCTACACAGCAGCTGATGACACCAGTCAAACCTCTCTGGATGATCAGGATATGTCTGATCCTCCTCCACTAATGTCACCTTCCTGTTGTTGTCAGACAGTTTGAGTTTTCTGTTCACTGTGTTTGTGTCCAGTGTGAGTTCACAGGAATATGACGGAGAGAAGGAGACACAACACAGCTGCAGTTATTAACCAATCAGCACGTAGATGATGACATCAGAGGGTTGGATGAGTGATGTCACAGTTTGATGAATGAAATTAAAAACAGACTTACACTTCCTCAGACCTGGTGTCAACCATCTGACTCCAGCAGGCTCCACCCTGAAAGGAGGAGGGGGGGGGGGCATTACATCACTCTCACACACACAGCTTCATCCTCATCACATGTAGGGCTGGAATTTACTCATTTATATTCATATTTGGGCTGTCAACCAATTAAAATATGTAATCAGTTTAATTCCCTTTAAAGAGTCCGATCATGAGAGAAGTTATCTCAGGACACTTTCCAGATAGAGGAGGTCTGAGTCAGGATTTATTTCATAGTACACAACAACCGTCCTCCTCTACAGCTGTTTACTGCTCCAGAAATCAGCTGATCTTATAATATATATAATATATATAATAGGCTATTTGATGTGTATGAGAGTGTGTTCCTAGTGTACTTTATCATATCATAATGACCAGGTCATGAGAATATTACTGAAACTACAGCTTGTTGTTTTATAGGATGGAGATGTCTGTCTCTAGTTCCTGATAAACTGATCTATAGGCTGCTATATGAACGCTGTGCTATTCAACCAAAGCTGCATGGAAATTAAAGCCCTACAGAGGGAAATGAATGAGATATGTTATAGAGTACAAATAACAGTGTGTGCCTATTATGTTTGGACATTTTGTATTTCATGAATTAGACAAAGTTTTACAAAGTTTATGACGTCGCCCTAACATAACAACTTGAGAAACAGCTTGATTTTAAAGGGAGTCTGGGAACTTCTTCCCTGGGATCATACCAATTGCGGCCCGCATCCGGTTCAAGACACTAGTACTTACATACAGGGCCACGAACGGATCAGCACCAGCTTACATCCAGGACATGGTCAAACCATATACCCCAACCCGCCCACTTCATTCTGCATCAGCCAAACTGCTGGCTGCTCCCTCACAGCGAGGGAGAACTAATCACTCAACAAAATCCCGACTGTTCACTGTCCTGGCTCCCAAATGGTGGAACGAGCTCCCCATCGATATCAGGATGGTCGAAAGCCTACACATCTTCCACCGAAGGCTAAAAACACATCTCTTCTGACTACACCTCGGATAAAAAAAAAAATAATAATAATCTTGAACCTTCACTTTCATATGTCTCTTTGTAGCTTTGCCTATTTAAAGCTACTGTTCTTGCACTTACTACTTGTTGTCTGGAGTTGAGCCTTCAGAGTTGAAATCACTTAATTGGAAGTCGCTTTGGATAAAAGCGTCAGCTAAATGACATGTAATGTAATGTAATAACAACTTACGTTTTCTCAGAAACACGTTTAAAATCAACCCAATCCTCCTTTGACCGGTTGCTCTTAAAGGAAACACAGCTGGATACATATCCAGATTCAGGAGACTCTGGTCTGGTCCTGATAGAAAAATACATTTATTGAAGATCACATGTTCAGTTAAAGACTCCTTGCATAACATAACAGAAAATATATAATTAAGATCATGTATATGAGCCTAATTATTAAAAATAAATGCCAATAATAACTTACTTTCTGACAGAAACACGTTGATTAAAATCAATAAAAATATCCTTTATAAGATTCTACTTTAATAAGATGCCACTGTTGTTCAGGAGGAGTTGGTTCTTTCAAATGTTTGGTAATGTTGACTTCATAAAGTAAATGAAAGCATTTGACAGTCGCTGCTTTGACCAATCAGCTCCCTAGTTCACTCAGAGCTGTGGAGATCAGCCAATGAGAGGCTAATAAATAACTAAAGGAGACATAACAGCAGGAATGTCTGTAGTAATAGTACAGTGTAGTGTAGTAATATCCTACATACTGGTGTATTAGGGGACGTTTTATGTAACTAATAATAATGTTATTGTATACCGGTGGCCACCTTTTCCAGGTACCAGCGGGGAACAGAGAGCCGGGGGGGTCTGAGAGATCACTCAGATCAGATTTTAATACCAGGTGAAAACAGGACCATAGATATCCCAGAGTGCACCTGGACGACAGGCTACAATGGGCTGGAAACACAGAGACCCTCTACAAGAAGACCACACACCCAATGAGACAACACTACTTCTAGTTTGTTGGTGGTTTCAGAACAACTCACCTCCATCTTCCTCTCTCCATTTCAATTCGCTCCCTCACACTGTTCTCCATTTTAATCTCCCTTACAGATCGCCTTCTTTTTAAAGTAGTGGTGTCTCCATGGACTGGACACTCTTCATGGACACACAGCTGGGTTCAGGTTCAGGTTCAGGTTCAGGTTCAGGTCCAGGTTCAGCAGGGTCTGGTCTCTGATGGGTCCTGTTAGAAAGAGAGGAAGACCACTTTTTAATCTCCAGAAACAGACGCTGCTGGAGAAACTAGAAGCTATCAAGCAGAAAATAAAGTCTGAAGCTTTTCACTGAATGATTTCTGCTCTCTGCTCATCCTGCTCTGTCATGATTGAGTCATAGCTCTGTTGAGCCATCTATTCCTATAGCTCTGAGCAGTGATTACTTCATGACCTTTTTTAATGATAAAATTATAACAATTAGAGAAAAAATTCATCACCTTCTGCCCACAGCTTCTAACGGCTCACCATTGGGCGCAGGAGGGCTAGAGAGAACGATAAGACCTGATACTTATTTAGACGGCTTTTATCCTTTAGACCTCCAACAATTAATGTTAAGGGTCTCTTCGGCTAAGCCAACTACCTGTCTCTTAGACCCCATTCCAACGAGGCTACTTAAAGAAGCACTACCTGTGGTCAATACCACATTACTAAATACGATCAATATGTCCTTATTAACGGGTCACGTACCGCAGTCTCTTAAAGTAGCTGTGATAAAACCTATTCTGAAAAAACCCACCCTCGACCCTGAGGTCTTAGCCAACTATATACCTATATCTACCCTCCCCTTTCTCTCCAAAATCCTTGAGAAGGTAGTCGCTAATCAATTGTGTGACTTTCTGCATAGAAATAGTCTATTTGAAGACTTTCAGTCAGGATTTAGAAAGCATCATAGCACAGAGACGGCACTGGTGAAAATCACTAACGACCTTCTAACTGCTGCTGACAAAGGACTTGTCTCCGTACTTGTCTTATTAGATCTTAGTGCTGCATTCTACACTATCGACCATACCATCCTCTTACAGAGACTGGAACATTTAGTTGGCATTAAAGGAATCGCACTAAGCTGGTTTAAGTCCTACTTCTCTGAGCGATCCCAATTTGTTAATATTAACGATAAACCATCCAAATACGCTAAAGTTAGCCATGGCGTTCCTCAAGGCTCAGTGATTGGACCAATTCTATTCTCTTTATATATGCTTCCTCTAGGCAATATTATTAGGAAACACTCAATTAACTTTCACTGTTACGCAGACGACACCCAATTATATCTGTCAATTAAGCCCGACGACAGCGGTCAGTTAGCTAAACTTCAAGCATGCATTAAAGATATAAAATCCTGGATGACCCACAAATTTCTGATGTTAAACTCAAACAAAACAGAAGTTTTTATGCTGGGACCCAAGCACCACCGAACTTCATTATCTAAAGAAATAGCTACCCTAGATGGTATTGCCCTGGCCTCCAGCACTACTGTCAGAAATCTAGGAATCATTTTTGACCAGGATCTATCCTTTAACGACCACTTAAAACAAACCTCTAGAACAGCCTTTTTCCATCTTCGTAACATTGCCAAAATCAGGAACATCCTCTCGCAAAACAATGCTGAAAAACTAGTCCATGCATTCGTTACTTTCAGGCTGGACTACTGTAATTCTTTACTATCAGGCTGCTCAAATAAGTCCCTCAAGACCCTCCAGCTGATCCAGAATGCTGCAGCACGTGTTCTGACAAGAACTAACAAAAGAGATCACATTTCTCCTGTATTGGCTTCTCTGCATTGGCTTCCTGTAAAATCCAGGATTGAATTTAAAATCCTTCTCCTGACCTACAAAGCACTAAATGGTCAAGCACCATCATACATAGAAGAGCTCTTAGTACCTTATTGTCCCACTAGAGCACTGCGCTCCCAGAACTCAGAGCTACTTGTGGTTCCTAGAGTCTCTAAAAGTAGAATGGGAGCCAGAGCCTTCAGCTACCAGGCTCCTCTCCTGTGGAACCAGCTCCCAACTTGGGTTAGGGGGGCCGACACCGTCGCCACATTTAAGAATAAACTGAAAACCATCATCTTTGATAAAGCTTATAGTTAGGGAGTGAGGAGTTGCAGAATAAGTAGAGTAGAGTAGAGTAGAGGGAGGCAGGAAGTACAAGCCCGTTCCGGCAGGGGAGAGTACGAGCCCGGTCCAGGGCCCCTCTCTTTAGCCTGCCTCTCTTAGTTATGCTATTATAACTCTAGACTGCTGTGGGAAGCTCCTTCCAAGGACACAATGACCTGCTCCCTCTTCTCTCTTTTCACTTGTCTCCTTTTGTGTGCATCTTAGTCCCAGAAATGCCTGTTACTAACCTAGCTCTGGGGAGTTTTCTCCCCGGAGTCCCTTTGCTTCTTCTTCACCCAGAACATCGCCTTGGAATTGGGTGGCACCTACACCGGGGTCCTGGGTGCAGCTGACGCTACGGACTTACTACACCCTGCTACGCTCTGCGATTCCACTCAGTGTCCGACTGCGTCCTGCTGCCTCCAACCGCGTCCACCCAGGCTGCTGTGCCACACTACACCCCGTAACGCCCTGCTGTACCCTACTATGACATGAATTACTACGACTACCATTGTGATCACTGTTTCACTATCTTTATTATGACTATTATTGACACCATTCACCACTCCCCCAACTGGTGCCGTCAGACACCGCCTACCAAGAGCCTGGGTCTGTCCGAGGTTTCTTCCTAACAAAAAAAAAAAAAGGGAGTTTTTCCTTGCCACTGTCGCTATAGCTACTGCTAATGCTTGCTCTTGAGGCAACCACTGTAATAGTTGGGGCTTCGTAAACTACAGAGTTTGGTCTAGACCTACTCTATCTGTAAAGTGTCTCGAGATAACTCTTGTTATGATTTGATACTATAAATAAAATTGAATTGAATTGAATTGAAGGACAGAGACGGCTGATGGACAGAGACAGCTGACGGACAGAGACAGCTGATGGACAGAGACAGCTGATGTTGGACAGAGACAGCTGATGATGGACAGAGACAGCTGATGGACAGAGATGCACTCAATCAGTACCACCCTATATAACTGACATGGCTCTATTATCTATATGTTTGATAAGCAGAGCTGGATTATCACAACATGAGATCAGGTGCAGTAATTAACTTCTTTCAGCTAATAATCTGCAGTGTGTCACTTTGGGCCTCGTTCTCGTCAAGTGACGCAAGATCGGCGGCATTTGAGGGGCCCCTAATTGGCACGGGGCCTTGGGGCGGCTGCACCCAAGCACCCACGCACCCATGCACCCACACACCAACGCACCCAAGCACCCACACTATCTCTGCTACTGAATGAACTGTTTGCGAACAAGTTTGCCATAAAATGTATAAAAATATGTCAGTTTACAACTTGTTTCTGCTGCCCCTAAGTGGACAAAAGATCTGTTGCAGGTTGAAAGCTCTTCATGATTTCAGTAAATGAAATGACCAGTTAACACACAACGGATGGAGGAACCTAATTTAATTTAATGGATTCCATTTTGTTGCTTTTTTCAACACTTTTTGTATTTTTACTTTTTTATTGTCAATAAACCTAATTTAAATGACATTACACCTCATTTTTTAGTTTACGAAAAGCAAAAATGATCAATTATTTTGACCAATAGTTAAGATCAGAGGATGTTGAGGGAATCACAGAAGGTCAAAGTTTGGTCAGGATGCTGTTTTAAAACCATTTAAACAATTTTTTCAAATGCTATAAAATTAAATAAAACACCCACAATTCAATGGAAGTAATTATTAATTTGATCTGCGAAGAACGTTGTATGTGTTCAATTACAACGTTCATGCACGCATCCAAGTTATTTGGGTGAAAGAAACCCATATTTCTGATATAAAAAAACTTCAAAGTTTTTTGTCAAGGACAACACAAGGGTTAAAACATTGCTCTACTGCACCCCTAGTGGTAAAATAAACTCCAACAGGTATGTGTGACTTGCTAAATTGCTCTTTATAAAAAATGTGCATAATACAATGTAAAAAACATGAATATAGGACTGTATACCCTAATAATATATGGGACTGTATGTAGTAATATTCTCACATTTCAAAATGAATAATAGTTGAAGGCTTTTTCGTCATGAACAATCCAACTCCATTTGAGCTGCACAGGGTATTTTAATTTGGCTATTTTTCAGAGTTCTAAGCAGCATATTTCAAGAGAGCAGATATATTACTATACACCGTCCCAACCAGACTCTACTCACCCCATCCCACCACGCTGAGCTTCAGCAGGTATCTCCTGACGTAGGTGTTGAAGACTCGGACTAGGAGAAGGTAGAGGTGGAAGCCTTCCAGAGCCGTCCAGCTGAAGGTGGCCAGCAGGGACCAGTGTAAAAAGAGACCCAGACCCTGGCACACCCAGCCCTCCTCGTTCTCATTCAGTTTTATGTGTCTAATTCTAAGCCAATCGCTGATGATTTCCTAACCCTAAGTATTGTTGTTGCCTAATCTTAACTAATTTCACAACGTTGACTACGTGATTAAAATGGTGCCTGATACGTTCACTAGAAGAGTCACTTGACCACAGCCTTAAACTGCTCCAGTGCTGCAGTAACTAGGGGATGTAGCTCAGTGGTAGAGCGCATGCTTTGCATGTATGAGGTCCCGGGTTCAATCCCCGGCATCTCCATCAGGTATTATGGTACAGTCTGTAAAAGAGCTGCACAAGATATTACTCTGACAGGAGAAATGAAATGCGACAACGTGGAAGACTAACTTAACAAGCGTCCATCATCTCTGTACACTTTACCCATGTCCTGCTGCAGCCTTGGCCACAGTGTATGAATGTGTGAGAATGGTGAATGGTTCCTGTACTATGTAAAAGTGCTTTGAGTAGACGTTAAGAGTAGAAAAGCGCAATATAAACAGAAAGGTGGTATATGTTGTTTTGGGAGTCTAAATCAACCTATATTGTTGTTTAGGTATGAGGACGTGTTAATCAGGTGGACAGATATATGACATTGTATACTATTAATACTAATATTCTTTTGAATCTGCTGGATGTGTAAATAATGAACTCAGGGGCGGAGCTTCATCACGGAGCCCTCTGCTACCAAGTCATTTTAAAATTAAAACCGTAAAAAGAGGTAAAATATCTGATGAATGCATGTTATAATGGGTCAGTTGTTGAGCCAAGTCAGCTTATAAGTCAAATAAATCACAAAGAAAAGACACATTTAACAAGTTTGTGTTGACGAACAAAAAAAGAAGTTTGCCAGTCAAGTAAAAATGTTTCAGCACCACAGACAGAGACAGCTAATGGACAGAGACAGCTGATGGACAGAGACAGATGATGGACAGAGACAGCTGATGGACAGAGACAGCTGATGGACAGAGACAACTGATGGACAGAGACAGATGATGGACAGAGATGGTGCTGAACAGACCAAGATGCAATCAATCAGTACCACACTATATAACTAACATGGCTCTATTATATCTATGTTTGATAAGCAGAGCTGGATTATCATAACATGAGATCAGGTGCAGTAATTAGCTTCTTTCAGCTGATAATCTGCAATGTGTCACTTTGGGCCCCGTTCTCGTCAAGTGATGAAAGATCGGCGGCGTTTGAGGGGCCGCTAATTGGCACGAGGCCCTGGGGTGGCTGCACCCACGTACCCACGCACCCACGGACCCACACACCCACGCACCCACGCTATCTCTGCTACTGACTGAACTGTTTGCCATATAATGTAAAAATATGTCAGTTTACAACTTGTTTCTGCTGACCCCCCAAGTGGACAGAAGATCTGTTGCAGGTTGAAAGCTCTTCATGATTTCAGTAAATGAAATGACCAGTTAACACACAACGGATGGAGGGACCTAATTTAATTTAATGGATTCAATTTTGTTGCTTTTTTCAACACTTTTTGTATTTTTACTTTTTTTATTGACAATAAACCTAATTTAAATGACATTACACCTCATGTTTTAGTTTACGAAAAGCAAAAATAATCAATTATTTCGACCAATAATTAAGATCAGAGGATGTTGAGGGAATCGCAGAAGCTCAAAGTTTGGTCAGGATGCTGTTTTAAAACCATTTAAACAATTTTTTTCAAATACTATAAAATTAAATAAAACACCCACAATTCATTGGAAGTAATTATTAATTTGACCTGCGAAGAACGTTGTATGTGTTCAAATACAACGTACATGCACGCATCCAAGTTATTTGGGTGAAAGAAACCCATATTTCTGATATCAAAAACTTAACTTAACACAAGGGTTAAAACATTGCTCTACTGCACCCCTAGTGGTAAAATAAACTCCAACAGGTATGTGTGACTTGCTAAATTGCTCTGAATTAAAAATGTG